>NW_027362775.1:30680000-31237500 GCF_046119375.1 Phyllobates terribilis
GCCTGGACGGAGTCGCCTCCGAAGCGAGGAGGTGCAGAGAGCCGGGGTCCGGAAAAGGATACCATGGTACTGGCCGTGGTTGCAGGTGGTGTAGTCAGAGTGTCCAGGCGAGTATTAACATTCCGCAGGTGACCCAGGATGGACTCCTGTTGGGACCTTTGACGGGAGAGTTCATGACACAGGTCCGTGAGCGAGGGAGCTTGGGTGCCACCGGGTTCCAGGGCCCGAGCAAACTGTAACGGGTCCGGGAGGCGGAACCTCTGAGCTACGATACAAGGGGCCGGCCCTTGTAAGGGAGCGGGTGGCAGTCTCTGGATGAACGGACAGGGAGTTACGGCAAGTGATCAGGGCAGTCTCTGGGTAAAGGGTAGGTACGACCTGAGATGGCAGAGCCTCCGGGTAGGCTAGCAGGCAGATGGTAGATGTGTGCTCCCAGGTGAGCAAGCGAGAGTCTCTGGAATAGCAGGTGGTCACGGCACGTGACGGCGGAGCCTCCGGGCTGGCAGGCGGGCAGGTAACGGAGAAGCGCTCCCAGGTGAGCGGGCAAGAGTCTCTGAAATAGCTGGTGGTCACAGCACGTGACAACGGGACCTCCGGGCTGGCAAGCAGGCAGGTAACGGAGAAGCGCTCCCAGGTGAGCGGGCAAGAGTCTCTGAGATAGCTGGTGGTCACAGCACGTGACAACGGAGCCTCCGGGCTGGCAAGCAGGCAGGTAACGGAGAAGCGCTCCCAGGTGAGCGGGCAAGCTGGTCCATAGACAGACTGACCGGAGTAGTAAGGCAGACCGTCGGACCTCAGGCAAGCAGGCAGGTAGCTGATATGCGCTCCCAGGTGAGCGGGCAGGCTGGTCCTTTAGACAGACTGACAGGAGTAGTAAGGCAGACCGTCGGACCTCAGACTGGCAGACTGGTAACAAGTATACAGGCAGAAATCAGGCAGGTAACTGACAGGTAACAGGCAGGTAACAGGCAGGTAACTGGCAACGGGACCTGGGGGCTGAAGCACAGGTGAAACACAGGTGCAAACAACATTGCTCGGGCACCTCCATTTTGGAGGAGGTGCCTTATATATGATGAAGTCCTCCGGCCATTGGCCGGGGACTCCTTAGGACGGCGCGCGCGGCCCCTTTAAGAGGAGGGGAGCGCGCGCGCGCGCGCCCTAAGCACAGGGGCCGGGAAGGAGCGCGCGCTGAGAGCAGAGCAGGAGGAGGACGCCGGGAAGGAGCGCGCGCTGACAGCAGAGCGGAGGGAGGACGCCGGGCACGGAGCAGAGCGGTGAGGGGAGCAGCGTCCCTGCCTAGCAGAGGGCAGGGACGCCAGCGCTACACCACGTCTCTTTCACGGGGCTTTGATATTGTCTTTTTATTCCACTGCGACCTCCACTACTCTTCCAAGGGGCATTAAAACTGACTTGTTTAGCTACTGTGATCTCCACGTCTCTTCCACGGGGCATTGATATTGTCTTTTTATTCCACTGTAACCTCCACCACTCTTCCAAGGGGCATTAAAACCATCTTGTTAAGCTACTGTAACCTACACATCTCTACCACGGGGCATTAAAACCATCTTGTTAAATCTCTCTGAACTCCACAGCTCTTCCAAGTGGCATTAAAACCAATATTGTTAAGCTACTGTGACCTCCACTTCTCTTTCACAGGGCATTCAAATTGTCTTTCTATTCCACTGCGACCTCCACCACTCTACCAAGGGGCATTAAAACCGTCTTGTTAAGCTACTATGAACTCCACGTCTCTTCCACGAGGCATTGATATTGTCTTTTTATACCACACCAACCTCCACCACTCTTCCAAGGGGCAATAAAACCATCTTGTTAAGCTAATGTGACCTACACGTATCTTCCAACGGGCATTAAAACAATCTCAATAAACCTCTCTGAACTCAACGTCTCTTATAAGGAGCATTAAAAGCGTCTTGTTAAGCTCCTTTGACCTCCACGTTTCTTTCACGGGGCATTGATATTGTCTTTTTATACCACACCAACCTCCACCACTCTTCCAAGGGGCAATAAAACCATCTTGGTAAGCTACTGTGAGCACGACGTCTCTTCGAAGGGGCATTGGTATTGTCTTTTTATTCCACTGCGACCTCTACCACGTTTCCAAGGTATATTAATACTGTCTTGGTAAGCTGCTTTGACCTCCACGTCTCTTCCTCGGGTCATTGATATTGTCATTTTATACCACAGCAACCACCACCACTCTTACAAGGAGCAATAAAACCATCTTGCTAAGCTACTGTGACATCCACGTCTCTTCCCCGGGGCATTGATATTGTCTTTTTATTCCGCTGCGACCACCACTACTCTTCCAAGGGACATTAAAATCGTCTTTTTAAGCTACTGTGACCTCGACGTCTCTTCCAAGTAGCAATGATACTGTCCTTTCATTCCAATGCGACCTCCATCACTCTTCCAAGGTGCATTAATATTGTCTTTTTATTCCACTGCGACCTACACCACTCATCCAAGGGGGATTAAAACAGTCTTGATAAGCTACTGTGACCTCCACGTCTCTTCCAAGTGGCATTGATATTGTCTTTTTATTCCAATGCGACCTCCACCACTCTTCAAAGGGGCATTAAAACCATATTGTTAAGCTACTGTGACCTCCACCTCTCTTCCACGGGTCATTGATATTGTCTTTTTATTCCACTGCGACATCCACGACTCTTCCATGGGGCATTGATATTGTCTTTTTATTCCACTGTAACCTCCACCACTCTTCCAATGGGCATTAAAACCATCTTGTTAAGCTAATGTGACCTACACGTATCTTCCAAGGGGCATTAAAACCATCTCAATAAACCTCTCTGAACTCAACGTCTCTTCCAAGGAGCATTAAAAGCGTCTTGTTAAGCTCCTTTGACCTCCACGTTTCTTCCACGGGGCATTGATATTGTCTTTTTATACCACACCAACCTCCACCCCTCTTCCAAGGGGCAATAAAACCATCTTGTTAAGCTACTGTGAGCACGACGTCTCTTCGAAGGGGCATTGGTATTGTCTTTTTATTCCACTGCGAGCTCTACCACGTTTCCAAGGTACATTAATACTGTCTTGGTAAGCTGCTTTGACCTCCACGTCTCTTCCTCGGGTCATTGATATTGTCATTTTATACCACAGCAACCACCACCACTCTTACAAGGAGCAATAAAACCATCTTGCTAAGCTACTGTGACATCCACGTCTCTTCCCCGGGGCATTGATATTGTCTTTTTATTCCACTGCGACCACCACTACTCTTCCAAGGGACATTAAAATCGTCTTTTTAAACTACTGTGACCTCGACGTCTCTTCCAAGTAGCAATGATACTGTCCTTTTATTCCAATGCGACCTCCATCACTCTTCCAAGGGGCATTAATATTGTCTTTTTATTCCACTGCGACCTACACCACTCATCCAAGGGGGATTAAAACAGTCTTGATAAGCTACTGTGACCTCCACGTCTCTTCCAAGTGGCATTGATATTGTCTTTTTATTCCAATGCGACCTCCACCACTCTTCAAAGGGGCATTAAAACCATATTGTTAAGCTACTGTGACCTCCACCTCTCTTCCACGGGTCATTGATATTGTCTTTTTATTCCACTGCGACATCCACCACTCTTCCATGGGGCATTGATATTGTCTTTTTATTCCACTGTAACTTCCACCACTCTTCTAAGGGGCATTAAAACCATCTTGTTAAACCACTCTGAGCTCCACAGCTCTGCCAAGGGGCATTAAAGTTATCTTGTTAAGCTACTGTGACTACCACGTCTCTTCCACGGGGCATTGATATTGTCTTTTTATTCCACTGCGACCTCCACCACTCTTCCAAGGGGCAATAAAACCATCTTCTTAAGCTACTGTGACCTCGACGTCTCTTCCCCATGGCATTGATATTGTCTTTTTATTCCACTGCCACCTCCACCACTCTTCCAAGGGGCATTAAGAGCTTCTTGTTAAGCTACTGTGACCTACATGTCTCTTCCAAGGGGCAATAAAACCATCTTGATAAACCACTCTGAACTCCACAGCTCTACCAAGGGGCATTAAAGCCATCTTGTTAAGCTACTGTGACTACCACGTCTCTTCCACGGGGCATTGATATTGTCTTTTTATTCCACTGCGACCTCCACCACTCTTCCATTGGCCATTGATATTGTCTTTTTATTCCACTGCGACCTCCACCACTCTTTCAAGGTACATTTAAACCGTCTTGTTAAGCTACTGTGACCTCCACGTCTCTTCCCCGGGGCATTGATATTGTCTTTTTATTTCACTGCAACCTCCACCACTCTTTCAAGGTACATTTAAACCGTCTTGTTAAGCTACTGTGACCTCCACGTCTCTTCCCCGGGGCATTGATATTGTCTTTTTATTTCACTGCGACCTCCACTACTCTTCCAAGGGGCAATAAAACCGTCTTGTTAAGCTACTGTGACCTCCACGTCTCTACCAAGGGGCATTGATACTGTCCTTTTATTACACTGCGATCTCCATCACTCTTCCAATGGGCATTAATTTTGTCTTTTTATTCCACTGCGACCTCCACCACTCATCCAAGGGGCATTACAACCATCTTCTTAAGCTACTGTGACTTCATCGTCTATTCCAAATGGCATTGATATTGTCTTTTTCTTCCACTGCGACCTCCAACATTCTTCCAAGGGCATTAAAACCATCTTGTTAAGCTACTGTGATGTCCACGTTTCTTCCAAGGGGCAATAAAACCATCTTGTTAAACCAATATGAACTCCACCACTCTTACAAGGGGCAATAAAACCATTTATTTAAGCTACTGTGACCTCCACGTCTCTTCGACGGGTCTTTAATATTGTCTTTTTATTCCACTATAACCTCCACACTCTTCCAAGGGGCATTAAAACCGTCTTGTTAAGCTACTAGGAGATCCACGTCTCTTCCACGAGGCATTCATATTGTCTTTTTATTCCACTGCAAACTCCAGCACTCTTCCAAGGGGCATTAACAACATCTTGTTAAGCTACTGTGACCTACACGTCTCTTCCAAGGGGCATTAAGACCATCTTGATAAACCTCTCTGTACTCAGCGTCTCTTCCAAGGGGCATTAAAAGTGTCTTGTTAAGCTACTGTGACATCCACGTTTCTTCCACGGGGCATTGATATTGTCTTTTTATACCACAGCAACCTCCACCACTCTTCCAAGGGGCAATAAAACCATCTTCTTAAGCTACTTTGACCACCACGTCTCTTCCAAGGGGTATTGATATTGTCTTTTTATTCCACTGCGACCTTCACCACTCTTCTAATGTGCAGTAAAACCGTCTTGTTAAGCTACTGTGAGATCCACGTCTCTTCCAAGGGGCATTGATATTGTCTTTATTCCACTGCGACCTCCATCACTCTTCCAAGGCGCATAAAAACCATCTAGTTAAGCAACCGTGACCTCCACGTTTCATCCAAGGGGCATTAAAACCATCTTGTAAAATCACTCTGAACTCCACAGCTCTTGCAAGGAGCATTAAAACCGTCTTATTAAGCTACTGTGACCTCCTCGTCTCTTCCACGGGGCATTGCTATTGTCTTTTTATTCCACAGCGACCTCCAAAACTCTTTCAAGGAGCATTAAAACTGTCTTGTTAAGCTACTGTGACTAGTGTTGAGCCACCCCCGTAGTGTTCGGGTTCGGTTCGGTTCGTCGAACACCGGGATGTTCGAGGAACTGTTCGTCGAACTGTTCGTCGAACACCTTAGAACACCGTCGAACACCGTTAAAACCAATGGCAGGCAAACAAAAACACATAGAAACACATAGAAAACACCTGCAAAGGTGTCCAAAAGCTGACAAACTGCTCAGAAGACACTCTGTTTAAAAAAGCCGGCCGGCAATTCAGCAGCGGCATACACCGGTACCCGACAATTTAGACAAGAAGGAATAGAGCATCACACATAGATTAGATAGATAGAAACATGTCAGTCACACATATAAGAAGCACAGTGACAGTGTTGGTTACTGCATTTGTCATTTAGTGTAAAGGATTTATTAAAAAAAATATTAGTGTTTTCATGCACCGTCTCTTTAAAAAAGCCGGCCGGCAATTCAGCATCTGTACCCGACAATTTAGAACAGAAAGAATAGAGCTTCACACATAGATTAGATAGATAGAAACATGTCAGTCACATATATAATAAGTACAGTGATAGTGTTGCTTACTGTACTTGTCATTTAGTGTAAAGGATTTATTTAAAAAAATAATAGTGTTTTCATGCACTGTCTCTTTAAAAAAGCCGGCCGGCAATTCAGCAGCGGTACCCGACAATTTAGAACAGAAAGATAGAGCATCACACATAGATTAGATAGATAGAAACATGTCAGTCACATATATATGAAGTACAGTGATAGTGTTGGTTACTGTACTTGTCATTTAGTATTAAAATAAAGGATTTATTATTAAAAAAATTGGCGTGGGGTTCCCCTTAATTTTAGGCTCTAGCGGAGGTTAAGCAGACGGCTGGGGCAGATGTTTGAAGCCTGGGAAGGGGGTAATACCCACGGAGCTTCCCAGGCTACTAATATCAGCCCCCAGCTGAATACATAGCCTTTACTAGCTATTAAAATGGGGGACCCCCCAAAAAAAATGACGTGGGGTCCCCCTTAATTTAATAGCTAGCAAAGGCTAGGCAGACAGCTGGGGGCTGATATTAATAGCCCAGGAAGGGAGCCATGAATATTGGCCCCCTCCCAGGCTAGAAACACCAGCCGTCAGCCGCCCCAGAAATGGCGCATTCATAGGATGCGCCAATTCTGGCACTTAGCCTCGCTCTTCCACGCTGCCCTGGTGCGGTGGCAGGGGGTAATAGGGTTGGGGTTGATGTCAGCTTATAATGCCAGCTGACATCAAGCCCAGGTTAGTAATGGAGAGGCGTCTATAAGACACCCCCATTACTAACCCCATAGTCAAAGTTAAAAAAAACACAAACACCCAGAATAAAGTCCTTTAATTGAAATAAAGACACAATCCTTTATTGTTCTAAATTAAACCATACCTACCATCACGCCCATTCCAGCTGAAGCCAACGATCTCCTGCAATAAAAGAAAAATAATAAAGCAACCTCATCCTTACCTTTCCATGGTTCCCACGACAGCTTCAGCTCTGCTACATCGAGATGACAGGCTGGACCGCAGCAGAACGCTGCCATCCAGCCTGTCATCCCGCAGACACTGAGAAGCGCAGGCTTGCTTGCGCTGCTCAGCGTCTCTCTGTGACGACATCCAGATGAGCCGAGTTCATGTCCAATGAACTCGGCTCACCTCATGCACGTCACTGACAGCGTGGGAAAATTCTCACGCTGAAGCGCTGATTGCAGGAGAATTTTCCCACGCTGTCAGTGACGTGCAGGAGGTGAGCTGAGTTCATTGGACATGAGCTCACCTCATGCACATCACTGACAGCGTGGGAGAATTCTCCTGCACTCAGCACTTCAGCGTGAGAATTTTCCCACGCTGTCAGTGACGTGCATGAGGTGAGCCGAGTTCATTGGACATGACCTCGGCTCATCTGGATGCCGTCACAGCGAGACAGTGAGGAGCGCAAGCATGCCTGCGCTTCTCAGTGTCTGCGGGATGACAGACTGGATGGCAGCGTTCTGCTGCGGTCCAGCCAGTCATCTCGATGTAGCAGAGCTGAAGCTGTCGTGGGAACCATGGAAAGGTAAGGATGAGGTTGGTTTATTATTTTACTTTTATTGCAGGAGATCGTTGGCTTCAGCTGGAATGGGTGTGATGGTAAGTATGGTTTAATTTAGAACAATAAAGAATTGTGTCTTTATTTCAATTAAAGGACTTTATTCTGGGTGTTGTGTTTTTTTTAAATACTTTACTAGAAATTCATGGCGGTCATGTCTAATACTGGCGTGACCCCATGAATTTTGGGCTTGGGGCCAGCTGATAATACCAAGCTGGCCCTAACCCCTTTATTACCCAGTGAGCCACCGCACCAGGGCCCTGGATGAGTTGGGTACAGCGCCAGAAGATGGCGCTTCTATGAACGCGCCATTTTCCGGGGTGGCTGCGGACTGCAATTTGTAGCGGGGGGGGGCCCAGAAAGCTTGGGCCTCCCTGCGCTGCAGATTCCAGCCCCCAGCTGCCTAGTTGTACCTGGCTGGACACAAAAATAGGGCGAAGCCCCACGTACTTTTTTTTTAATTATTTCATGAATTTCATGAAATAATTAAGAAAAAAAGGCCTTCCCTATATTGTTGTGTCCGGCCAGGTACAAATAGGCAGCTGGTGGTTGGGG
The DNA here is from genome assembly GCF_046119375.1 of Phyllobates terribilis. NCBI lineage: Eukaryota > Metazoa > Chordata > Amphibia > Anura > Dendrobatidae > Phyllobates > Phyllobates terribilis. The sequence continues at coordinate 30,688,285 of NW_027362775.1, forward strand.
GCAGCCCGTTCCTGCCTGCTGTACCTGGCTGGACACAAATATAGTGCGAAGCCCCACTTCAATTTTTTTTAATTATTTCATGAAATTCATGAAATAATTAAGAAAAAAAGGGCTTCCCTATATTGTTGTGTCCGGCCAGGTACAAATAGGCAGCTGGTGGATGGGGGCAGCCCGTTCCTGCCTGCTGTACCTGGCTGGACACAAATATAGTGCGAAGCCCCACTTCAATTTCTTTAAATTATTTCAGGAAATTCATGAAATAATTTAAAAAAAATTGACGTGGGGCTTCGCACTATATTTGTGTCCAGCCAGGTACAGCAGGCAGGAACGGGCTGCCCCCAACCACCAGCTGCCTATTTGTACCTGGCCGGACACAACAATATAGGGAAGCCCTTTTTTTCTTAATTATTTCATGAAATAATTTAAAGAAAATTGACGTGGGGCTTCGCCCTGTTTTTGTGTCCAGCCAGGTACAACTAGGCAGCTGGGGGCTGGAATCCGCAGCGCAGGGAGGCCCAAGCTTTCTGGGCCACCCCCGCTGCAAATTGCAGTCCGCAGCCACCCCGGAAAATGGCGCGTTCATAGAAGCGCCATCTTCTGGCGCTGTACCCAACTCATCCAGGGCCCTGAAGCGGTGGCTCACTGGGTAATAAAGGGGTTAGGGCCAGCTTGGCATTATCAGCTGGCCCTAAGCCCGAAATTCATGGGGTCACGCCAATATTAGACATGACCACCATGAATTTCTAGTAAAGTATTTAAAAAAAACACAACACCCAGAAAAAAGTCCTTTAATTGAAATAAACACACAATTCTTTATTGTTCTAAATTAAACCATACTTACCATCACGCCCATTCCAGCTGAAGCCAACGATCTCCTGAAATAAAAGAAAAATAATAAAGCAACATCATCCTTACCTTTCCATGGTTCCCATGACAGCTTCAGCTCTGCTACATCGAGATGACAGGCTGGACCGCAGCAGAACGCTGCCATCCAGCCTCTCATCCCGCAGACACTGAGAAGCGCAGGCTTGCTTGCGCTCCACAGTGTCTCTCTGTGAGGGCATCCAGATGAGCCGAGTTAATGTCCAATGAACTCGGCTCACCTCATGCACGTCACTGACAGCGTGGGAAAATTCTCCTGCACTCAGCGCTTCAGCGTGGGAGAATTCTCACACTGAAGCGCTGAGTGCAGGAGAATTCTCCCACGCTGTCAGTGACGTGCAGGAGGTGAGCTGAGTTCATTGGACATGAGCTCACCTTATGCACGTCACTGACAGCGTGGGAAAATTCTCCTGCACTCAGCGCTTCAGCGTGGGAGAATTCTCACGCTGAAGCGCTGAGTGCAGGAGAATTCTCCCACGCTGTCAGTGAAGTGCAGGAGGTGAGCTGAGTTCATTGGACATGAGCTCACCTTATGCACGTCACTGACAGCGTGGGAGAATTCTCCTGCACTCACCGCTTCAGCGTGAGAATTTTCCCACGCTGTCAGTGACGTGCATGAGGTGAGCCGAGTTCATTGGACATGAACTCGGCTCATCTGGATGTCGTCACAGAGAGACGCTGAGCAGCGCAAGCAAGCCTGCGCTTCTCAGTGTCTGCGGGATGAGAGGCTGGATGGCAGCGTTCTGCTGCGGTCCAGCCTGTCATCTCGATGTAGCAGAGCTGAAGCTGTCGTGGGAACCATGGAAAGGTAAGGATGAGGTTGCTTTATTATTTTTCTTTTATTGCAGGAGATCGTTGGCTTCAGCTGGAATGGGCGTGACAGTAAGTATGGTTTAATTTAGAACAATAAAGGATTGTGTCTTTATTTCAATTAAAGGACTTTATTCTGGGTGTTTGTGTTTTTTTTAACTTTGACTATGGGGTTAGTAATGGGGGTGTCTTATAGACGCCTCTCCATTACTAACCTGGGCTTGATGTCAGCTGGCATTATAAGCTGACATCAACCCCAACCCTATTACCCCCTGCCACCGCACCAGGGCAGCGTGGAAGAGCGAGGCTAAGTGCCAGAATTGGCGCATCCTATGAATGCGCCATTTCTGGGGCGGCTGACGGCTGGTGTTTCTAGCCTGGGAGGGGGCCAATATTCATGGCTCCCTTCCTGGGCTATTAATATCAGCCCCCAGCTGTCTGCCTAGCCTTTGCTAGCTATTAAATTAGGGGGGACCCCACGTCATTTTTTTTGGGGTGTCCCCCATTTTAATAGCTAGTAAAGGCTATGTATTCAGCTGGGGGCTATTAGTAGCCTGGGAAGCTCCGTGGGTATTACCCCCTTCCCAGGCTTCAAACATCTGCCCCAGCCGTCTGCTTAACCTCCGCTAGAGCCTAAAATTAAGGGGAACCCCACGCCAATTTTTTTAATAATAAATCCTTTATTTTAATACTAAATGACAAGTACAGTAACCAACACTATCACTGTACTTCATATATATGTGACTGACATGTTTCTATTTATCTAATCTATGTGTGAAGCTCTATTCTGTCTGTTATAAATTGTCGGGTACCGCTGCTGAATTGCCGGCCGGCTTTTTTAAAGAGACAGTGCATGAAAACACTATTATTTTTTTTGATAAATCCTTTACGCTAAATGACAAGTACAGTAAGCAACACTGTCACTGTACTTAGTATATATGTGGCTGACATGTTTCTATCTATCTAATCTATGTGTGAAGCTCTATTCTGTCTGTTATAAATTGTCGGGTACCGCTGCTGAATTGCCGGCCGCTTTTTTAAAGAGACGGTGCATGAAAACACTATTATTTTTTTTGATAAATCCTTTACGCTAAATGACAAGTACAGTAAGCAGCACTTTCACTGTACTTCGTATATATGTGGCTGACATGTTTATATCTATCTAATCTATGTGTGAAGCTCTATTCTTTCGGTTCTAAATTGTCGGGTACCGGTGTATGCCGCTGCTGAATTGCCGGCTTTTCATGTTTCACTGTTGGCACTGTTCCCATCGATTTGGGCAACCACTGTAATGCCACAACCACCATGGCTATGGAATTACAGTGAGTGGCAGACAATCCCTGCATGATTGGTGCTCTAAATAGCGCCAGACATGCAGGACACGCTTTTGGTGCACGAACAGTTATCGAACATAACCTCGAACAGCCGAATTTTTTGCAAATCGTTCGGGTTCGTGGAACAACTCGAACACCGCCCAAAACAGCTCGAATTTGAGATTGGCGAACAGTTCTAGTCGAACACCGCTCATCTCTAACTGTGACATCCACGTATTTTCCACGGGGCATTGATATTGTCTTTTTATTCCACTGCGACCTCCAACACTCTTCCAAGGGGCCTTAAAACTGTCTATTTAAGCTACTGTGACCGCCATGTCTCTTTCTCGGGGCTTTGGTATTGTCTGTTTATTCCACAGCGGCCTCCAGCACTCTTCTAAGGGGCATTAAAACCGTCTTGTTAAGCTACTGCGACCTCCATGTCTCCTCCACGGGGCATTGATACTGTCCTTTGTTTCCACTGCGATCTCCATCACTCTTCCAAGGGGCATTAAAACCGTCTTATTAATCTACTGTGACCTCCATGTCTCTTCCACGGGACATTGATATTGTCTTTTTGTTCCAATGCGACCTCCACCACTCTACCAAGGGGCATTGATATTGTCTTTTTTTATTCCACTGCGACTTCCACCACTCTTCCAAGGGGCATTAAAACCGTCTTGTTAAGCTACTGTGACCTCCATATCTCTTCCACGGGGCATTAAAATTGTCTTTTTATTCCACTGTAACCTCCACCACTCTTCCAAGAGCCATTAAAACGGTCTTCTTATGCTACTGTGAACTTGACGTCTCTTCCAAGGGGCATTAAAACCATCTTGATAAACCACGCTGAACTCCACATCTCTTTCAAGGGGCATTAATACCATCTATTTAAGCTACTGTGACATCCACGTCTCTTTCACGGGGCTTTGATATTGTCTTTTTATTCCACTGCGACCTCCACCACTCTTCCAAGGGGCATTAAAACTGACTTGTTTAGCTACTGTGATCTCCACGTCTCTTCCACGGGGCATTGATATTGTCTTTTTATTCCACTGTACCCTCCACCACTCTTCCAAGAGGCATTAAAACCATCTTGTTAAGCTACTGTAACCTACACGTCTCTACCACGGGGCATTAAACACATCTTGTTAAACCTCTCTGAACTCCACAGCTCTTCCAAGGGGCATTAAAACCAATATTGTTAAGCTACTGTGACCTCCACTTCTCTTTCACAGGGCATTCAAATTGTCTTTCTATTCCACTGCGACCTCCACCACTCTACCAAGGGGCATTAAAACCATCTTGTTAAGCTACTATGAACTCCGAGTCTCTTCCACGAGGCATTGATATTGTCTTTTTATTCCACTGTAACCTCCACCACTCTTCCAATGGGCATTAAAACCATCTTGTTAAGCTAATGTGACCTACCCGTATCTTCCAAGGAGCATGAAAACCATCTCAATAAACCTCTCTGAACTCAACGTCTCTTCCAAGGAGCATTAAGAGTGTCTTTTTAAGCTCCTTTGACCTCCACGTTACTTCCAAGGGGCATTGATATTGTCTTTTTATACCACACCAACCTCCACCACTCTTCCAAGGGGCAATAAAACCATCTTGTTAAGCTACTGTGAGCACGACGTCTCTTCGAAGGGGCATTGGTATTGTCTTTTTATTCCACTGCGACCTCCACCACTCTTCCAAGGGGCATTAGAACCATCTTGTTAAGCTACTGTGACCTACACGTCTCTTCCACGGGGCATTGATATTATCTTTATTCCACTGCGACCTCCACCACATTTCCAAGAGGCATTTAAACCGTCTTGATAAGCTACTGTGACCTCCATGTCTCTTCCTGAGGGCATTGATATTGTCTTTTTATTTCCCTGTAACCTCCACCACTCATCCAAGAGACATTAAAACCGTCTTGTTCAGCTACTGTGACCTCCACCACTCTACCAAGGGGCATTAAAACCGTCTTGTTAAGCTACTATGAACTGCACGTCTCTTCCACGAGGCATTGATATTGTCTTTTTATTCCACTGTAACCTCCACCACTCTTCCAATGGGCATTAAAACCATCTTATTAAGCTAATGTGTGACCTACACGTATCTTCCAAGGGGCATTAAAACCATCTCAATAAACCTCTCTGAACTCAACGTCTCTTCCAAGGAGCATTAAAAGCGTCTTGTTAAGCTACTTTGACCTCCACGTTTCTTCCACGGGGCATTGATATTGTCTTTTTATACCACACCAACCTCCACCACTCTTCCAGGGGGCAATAAAACCATCTTGTTAAGCTACTGTGAGCACGACGTCTCTTCGAAGGGGCATTGGTATTGTCTTTTTATTCCACTGCGACCTCTACCATGTTTCCAAGGTACATTAATACTGTCTTGGTAAGCTGCTTTGACCTCCACGTCTCTTCCTCGGGTCATTGATATTGTCATTTTATACCACAGCAACCACCAGCACTCTTACAAGGAGCAATAAAACCATCTTGCTAAGCTACTGTGACATCCACGTCTCTTCCCCGAGGCATTGATATTGTCTTTTTATTCCACTGCGACCACCACTACTCTTCCAAGGGACATTAAAATCGTCTTTTTAAGCTACTGTGACCTCTACGTCTCTTCCAAGTAGCAATGATACTGTAGTTTTATTCCAATGCGACCTCCATCACTCTTCCAAGGGGCATTAATATTGTCTTTTTATTCCACTGCGACTTACACCACTCATCCAAGGGGGATTAAAACAGTCTTGATAAGCTACTGTGACCTCCACGTCTCTTCCAAGTGGCATTGATATTGTCTTTTTATTCCATTGAGACCCCCACCACTCTTCAAAGGGGCATTAAAACCATATTGTTAAGCTACTCTGACCTCCACCTCTCTTCCACGGGTCATTGATATTGTCTTTTTATTCCACTGCGACATCCACCACTCTTCCATGGGGCATTGATATTGTCTTTTTATTCCACTGTAACCTCCACCACTCTTCTAAGGGGCATTAAAACCATCTTGTTAAACCACTCTGAACTCCACAGCTCTACCAAGGGGCATTAAAGCCATCTTGTTAAGCCACTGTGACTACCACGTCTCTTCCACGGGGCATTGATATTGTCTTTTTATTCCACTGCGACCTCCACCACTCTTCCAAGGGGCCATAAAACCATCTTCTTAAGCTACTGTGACCTCGACGTCTCTTCCCCGTGGCATTGATATTGTCTTTTTATTCCACTGCCACCTCCACCACTCTTCCAAGGGGCTTTAACAGCTTCTTGTTAAGCTACTGTGACCTACATGTCTCTTCCAAGGGGCAATAAAACCATCTTGATAAACCACTCTGAACTCTACAGCTCTACCAAGGGGCATTAAAGCCATCTTGTTAAGCTACTGTGACTTCCACGTCTCTTCCACGGGCCATTGATATTGTCTTTTTATTCCACTGCGACCTCCACCACTCTTCCATTGGCCATTGATATTGTCTTTTTATTCCACTGCCACCTCCACCACTCTTCCAAGGGGCATTAAAACTGTCCTTTAAAGCTACTGTGACCTCCACGTCTCTTCCAAGGGACATTGATATTGTCTTTTTATTCCATTACGACCTCCACCACTCATCCAATGGGCATTAAGAAAGTTTTGTTAAGCTACTGTGACCTACACGTGTCTTCCAAGGGGAATTAAAGCCATCTTGTTAAACCACTCTGAACTCCACAGCTATTCCAAGGGGCATTAAAACCGTCTATTTAAGCTACTGTGACCTCCACGTCTCTTCCACGGGGCATTAATATTGTCTTTTTATTCTACTGCGACCTCCATCACTCTTCCAAGGGGCATTAAAACCATCTTGTTAAGCTACTGTGACCTCCATGTCTCTTCCTTGGGACATTGATATTGTCTTTTTATTCCAGCGTAACCTCCACCACTTTTCCAAGGGGCATTAAAACCGTCTTGTTAAGCTACTGTGACCTCCACATCTCTTCCAAGGGGCATTAAAACCATCTTGATAAACCACTCTGAACTCCACAGCTCTTCCAAGGGGCATTAAAACCATCTTGTTAAGCTCCTGGGACCTCCACGTCTCTTCCACGGGGCATTGATATTGTCTTTTTATTCCACTGCGACCTCCACAACTCTTCCAATGGGCATTGATATTGTCTTTTTATTCCACTGCGACCTCCACCACTCTTGCAAGGGACATTAAAACCGTCTTTTTAAGCTACTGTGACCTCCACGTCTCTTCCAAGGGGCATTAATATTGTCTTTTTATTCCACTGCGATGTCCACCACTCAATCAAGGGGCATTAAAACAGTCTTGCTAAGCTACTGTGAACTCCACATATCTTCCAAGGGGCATTAAAACAATCTTGTTAAACCACTCTGAACTCCACAGCTATTCCAAGGGGCATTAAAAACATCGATTTAAGCTACTGTGTCCTCCACGTCTCTTCCACGGGGCTTTTAAACCATCTTGTTAAGCTACTGTGACCTCCACGTCTCTTCCACGGGCCATTGATATTGTATTCTTACTCCACTGTCACCTCCACCACTCTTCCAAGAGACATTAAAACGGTCTTGTTAAGCTACTGTGACCTACATATCTCTTCAAAGGGGCATTAAAACCGTCTTGTTAAACCACTCTGAACTCCACAGCTCTTCCAAGGGGCATTAAATCTATCTTGTTAAGCTACTGTGACCTCCACGTCTCTTCCACGGGGAATTGATTTTGTCTTTTTATACCACAGCGACCTACACCTCTCTTCCAAGGGGCATAAAACCTTCTTATTAAACTACTGTGACCTCCACGTCTCTTCCCCGTGGCATTGATATTGTCTCTTTATTCCACTGTGACCTCCACCACTCTTCCAAGGGGCATTGATATTGTCTTTTTATTCCACTGCGACCTCTACCACTCTTCCAAGGGGTATTAAGAACGTCTTGTTAAGCTACTGTGACCTCCACGTCTCTTTCTCGGGGCATTGATATTGTCTTTTTATTCCACTGCGACCTCCAACACTCTTCCAAGGGGCATTAAAACCATCTTTTTAAGCTACTGTGAACTCCACATCTATTCCATGGGCATTGATATTGTCTTTTTATTCCACTGTAACCTTCACTACTCTTCCAAGGAGCATTAAAACCATCTTGATAAACCACTCTGAACTCCACAGCTCTTCCAAGAAGCATTAAAACCATCTTGTTAAGCTACTGTGACCTTAACGTCTCTTCCACGGCGCATTGATATTGTCTTTTTATTCCACTGCGACCTCTACCACTCTTCCAATGGACATTGATATTGTCTTTTTATTCCTCTGCGACCTCCACCACTCTTCCAAGGGCATTAAAACTGTTTTAAAGCTACTCTGACCTCCACCTCTTTTCCACGGGGCATTGATATTGTCTTTTTATTCCACTGTAACCACCACCACTCTTCCAAGAGACATTAAAACCATCTTGTTAAGCTACTGTGACCTCCACGTCTCTTCCAAGGGGCATTTATATTGTCTTTTTATTCCACTGCGACCTCCACCACTGATCCAAGGGGAATTAAAACCGTCTTGTTAAGCTACTGTGACCTCCACGTCTCTTCCACGGAGCATTGATATTGTCTTTTTATTCCACGGTAACCTCCACCCCTCTTCCAAGGTGCATTGATATTGTCTTTTTATTCCACTGTGACCTCCACCACTCTTCCAAGGGGTCATTGATATTGTCTTTTTATTCAACTGCGACCTCCACCACTCTTCCAAGGGGTCATTGATATTGTATTTTTATTCCTCTGTGACCTCCACCACTCTGCCTAGGGGCATTAAAACCGTCTTGTTAAGCTACTGTGACCTCCACGTCTCTTCCACGGGGCATTGATATTTTCTCTTTATTCCACTGTAACCCCCACCACTCTTCCAAAGGGAATTAAAACCGTCTTTTGTTAAGCTACTGTGACCTCCATGTCTCTTGCAAGGGGCATTAAAACCGTCTTATTAAACCACACTGAACTTCACCACTCTTCCATGGGTCAGTTAAACCATCTTCTTCAGCTACTATGACCTCCACGTCTCTACCACGGGGCATTGATATTGTCTTTTTATTCCACCTTTACCTGCACCCCTCTTCCAAGGGGCACTGATATTGTCTTTTTATACTACTGTAACCTCCACCACTCTTCCAAGGGGTCAATGATATTGTCTTTTTATTCAACTGTGACCTCCACCATTCTTCCAAGGGGCATTGATATTGTATTTTTATTCCACTGCGACCTCCACCACTCTGCCTAGGGGCATTAAAACCATCTTGTTAAGCTACTGTGACCTCCACGTCTCTTCCATAGGGCATTGATATTGTCTTTTTATTCCACTATAACCCCCACCACTCTTCCAAGGGGAATTAAAACCGTCTTTTGTTAAGCTACTGTGACCTCCCCGTCTCTTCCATGGGGCATTAAAACCGTCTTATTGAACCACACTGAACTCCACCACTCTTCAAAGGGGTATTAAAACCATATTGTTAAGCTACTGTGACCTCAACGTCTCATCCACGGGTCATTGATATTGTCTTTTTATTCCATTGCGACCTCCACCACTCTTCCAAGGGGCCATAAAACCATCTTCTAAGCTACTGTGACCTCGACGTCTATTCCCCGTGGCATTGATATTGTCTTTTTATTCCACTGCCACCTCCACCACTCTTCCAAGGGGCATTAAGAGCTTCTTCTTAAGCTACTGTGACCTACATGTCTCTTCCAAGGGTCAATAAAACCATCTTGATAAACCACTCTGAACTCCACAGCCCTACCAAGGGGCATTAAAGCCATCTTGTTAAGCTACTGTGACTTCCACGTCTCTTCCACGGGCCACTGATATTGTCTTTTCATTCCACTGCGACCTCCACCACTCTTCCATTGGCCATTGATATTGTCTTTTTATTCCACTGCCACCTCCACCACTCTTCCAAGGGGCATTAAAACTGTCTTTTAAAGCTACTGTGACCTACATATCTCTTCAAAGGGGCATTAAAACCGTCTTGTTAAACCACTCTGAACTCCACAGCTCTTCCAAGGGGCATTAAATCTATCTTGTTAAGCTACTGTGACCTCCACGTCTCTTCCACGGGGAATTGATTTTGTCTTTTTATACCACAGCGACCTACACCTCTCTTCCAAGGGGCATAAAACCTTCTTATTAAACTACTGTGACCTCCACGTCTCTTCCCCGTGGCATTGATATTGTCTCTTTATTCCACTGTGACCTTCACCACTCTTCCAAGGGGCATTGATATTGTCTTTTTATTCCACTGCGACCTCTACCACTCTTCCAAGGGGTATTAAGAACGTCTTGTTAAGCTACTGTGACCTCCACGTCTCTTTCTCGGGGCATTGATATTGTCTTTTTATTCCACTGCGACCTCCAACACTCTTCCAAGGGGCATTAAAACCATCTTTTTAAGCTACTGTGAACTCCACATCTATTCCATGGGCATTGATATTGTCTTTTTATTCCACTGTAACCTTCACTACTCTTCCAAGGAGCATTAAAACCATCTTGATAAACCTCTCTGAACTCCACAGCTCTTCCAAGAAGCATTAAAACCATCTTGTTAAGCTACTGTGACCTTAACGTCTCTTCCACGGCGCATTGATATTGTCTTTTTATTCCACTGCGACCTCCACCACTCTTCCAATGGACATTGATATTGTCTTTTTATTCCTCTGCGACCTCCACCACTCTTCCAAGGGCATTAAAACTGTTTTAAAGCTACTCTGACCTCCACCTCTTTTCCACGGGGCATTGATATTGTCTTTTTATTCCACTGTAACCACCACCACTCTTCCAAGAGACATTAAAACCATCTTGTTAAGCTACTGTGACCTCCACGTCTCTTCCAAGGGGCATTTATATTGTCTTTTTATTCCACTGCGACCTCCACCACTGATCCAAGGGGCATTAAAACCGTCTTGTTAAGCTACTGTGACCTCCACGTCTCTTCCACGGAGCATTGATATTGTCTTTTTATTCCACGGTAACCTCCACCCCTCTTCCAAGGTGCATTGATATTGTCTTTTTATTCCACTGTGACCTCCACCACTCTTCCAAGGGGTCATTGATATTGTCTTTTTATTCAACTGCGACCTCCACCACTCTTCCAAGGGGTCATTGATATTGTATTTTTATTCCTCTGTGACCTCCACCACTCTGCCTAGGGGCATTAAAACCGTCTTGTTAAGCTACTGTGACCTCCACGTCTCTTCCACGGGGCATTGATATTTTCTCTTTATTCCACTGTAACCCCCACCACTCTTCCAAAGGGAATTAAAACCGTCTTTTGTTAAGCTACTGTGACCTCCATGTCTCTTGCAAGGGGCATTAAAACCGTCTTATTAAACCACACTGAACTTCACCACTCATCCATGGGTCATTAAAACCATCTTCTTCAGCTACTATGACCTCCACGTCTCTACCACGGGGCATTGATATTGTCTTTTTATTCCACCTTTACCTGCACCCCTCTTCCAAGGGGCACTGATATTGTCTTTTTATACTACTGTAACCTCCACCACTCTTCCAAGGGGTCAATGATATTGTCTTTTTATTCAACTGTGACCTCCACCATTCTTCCAAGGGGCATTGATATTGTATTTTTATTCCACTGCGACCTCCACCACTCTGCCTAGGGGCATTAAAACCATCTTGTTAAGCTACTGTGACCTCCACGTCTCTTCCATAGGGCATTGATATTGTCTTTTTATTCCACTATAACCCCCACCACTCTTCCAAGGGGAATTAAAACCGTCTTTTGTTAAGCTACTGTGACCTCCCCGTCTCTTCCATGGGGCATTAAAACCGTCTTATTGAACCACACTGAACTCCACCACTCTTCAAAGGGGTATTAAAACCATATTGTTAAGCTACTGTGACCTCAACGTCTCATCCACGGGTCATTGATATTGTCTTTTTATTCCATTGCGACCTCCACCACTCTTCCAAGGGGCCATAAAACCATCTTCTTAAGCTACTGTGACCTCGACGTCTATTCCCCGTGGCATTGATATTGTCTTTTTATTCCACTGCCACCTCCACCACTCTTCCAAGGGGCATTAAGAGCTTCTTCTTAAGCTACTGTGACCTACATGTCTCTTCCAAGGGTCAATAAAACCATCTTGATAAACCACTCTGAACTCCACAGCCCTACCAAGGGGCATTAAAGCCATCTTGTTAAGCTACTGTGACTTCCACGTCTCTTCCACGGGCCATTGATATTGTCTTTTTATTCCACTGCGACCTCCACCACTCTTCCATTGGCCATTGATATTGTCTTTTTATTCCACTGCCACCTCCACCACTCTTCCAAGGGGCATTAAAACTGTCTTTTAAAGCTACTGTGACCTCCACGTCTCTTCCAAGGGGCATTGATATTGTCTTTTTATTCCATTACGACCTCCACCACTCATCCAATGGGCATTAAGAAAGTTTTGTTAAGCTACTGTGACCTACACGTGTCTTCCAAGGGGAATTAAAGCCATCTTGTTAAACCACTCTGAACTCCATAGCTATTCCAAGGGGCATTAAAACCGTCTATTTAAGCTACTGTGACCTCCACGTCTCTTCCACGGGGCATTAATATTGTCTTTTTATTCTACTGCGACCTCCATCACTCTTCCAAGGGGCATTAAAACCATCTTGTTAAGCTACTGTGACCTCCATGTCTCTTCCTTGGGGCATTGATATTGTCTTTTTATTCCACCGTAACCTCCACCACTTTTCCAAGGGGCATTAAAACCGTCTTGTTAAGCTACTGTGACCTCCACGTCTCTTCCAAGGGGCATTAAAACCATCTTGATAAACCACTCTGAACTCCACAGCTCTTCCAAGGGGCATTAAAACCATCTTGTTAAGCTCCTGGGACCTCCACGTCTCTTCCACGGGGCATTGATATTATCTTTTTATTCCACTGCGACATCCACAACTCTTCCATGGGCATTGATATTGTCTTTTTATTCCACTGCGACCTCCACCACTCTTGAGAGGGATATTAAAACCGTCTTTTTAAGCTACTGTGACCTCCACGTCTCTTCCAAGGGGCATTAATATTGTCTTTTTATTCCACTGCGATGTCCACCACTCACGCAAGGGGCATTAAAACCGTCTTGTTAAGCTACTGTGAACTCCACGTATCTTCCAAGGGGCATTAAAACAATCTTGTTAAACCACTCTGAACTCCACAGCTATTCCAAGGGGCATTAAAACCATTGATTTAAGCTACTGTGTCCTCCACGTCTCTTCCACGGGGCTTTTATATTGTCTTTTATTTCCACAGCGACCTCCACCACTCTTCCAATGGGCATTAAAAACATCTTGTTAAGCTACTGTGACGTCCACGTCTCTTCCAAGGGGCATTGATATTGTCTTTTTATACCACAGCGACCTACACCTCTCTTCCAAGGGGCATAAAACCATCTTATTAAGCTACTGTGACCTCCACGTCTCTTCCCCGTGGCATTGATACTGTCTCTTTATTCCACTGTGACCTCCACCACTCTTCCAAGGGGCATTGATATTATCTTTTTATTCCACTGCGACCTCCAACACTCTTCCAAGGGGCATTAAGACCGTCTTTTTAAGATACTGTGAATTCCACGTCTATTCCATGGGGCATTGATATTGCCTTTTTATTCCACTGTAACCTTCACAACTCTTCCAAGGGGCATTAAAACCATCGTGATAAACCACTCTGAACTCCACAGCTCTTCCAAGAAGCATTAAAACCATCTTGTTAAGCTACTGTGACCTCCACGTCTCTTCCACGGGGCATTGATATTGTCTTTTTATTCCACTGCGACCTCCACCACTCTTCCAATGGACATTGATATTGTATTTTTATTCCTCTGTGACCTCCACCACTCTGCCTAGGGGCATTAAAACCGTCTTGTTAAGATACTGTGACCTCCACGTCTCTTCCACGGGGCATTGATATTGTCTTTTTATTCCACTGTAACCCCCACCACTCTTCCAAGGGGAATTAAAATCGTCTTTTTTTAAGCTACTGTGACCTCCACGTCTCTTGCAAGGGGCATTAAAACCGTCTTATTAAACCACACTGAACATCACGACTCTTCCATGGGTCATTAAAACCATCTTGTTCAGCTACTATGACCTCCACCTCTCTACCACGGGGCTTTGATATTGTCTTTTTATTCCACCTTTACCTCCACCCCTCTTCCAAGGGGCACTGATATTGTCATTTTATACTACTGCGACCTCCACCACTCTTCCAAGGGGTCACTGATATTGTCTTTTTATTCAATTGCAACCTCCACAATTCTTTCAAGGGGCATTGATATTGTATTTTTATTCCACTGCGACCTCCACCACTCTGCCTAGGGGCATTAAAACCGTCTTGTTAAGCTACTGTGACCTCCACGTCTGTTCCATAGGGCATTGATATTGTCTTTTTATTCCACTGTAACCCCCACCACTCTTCCAAGGGGCATTAAAACCATCTTGTTAAACCACTCTGATATCCACAGCTCTACCAAGGGGCATTAAAGCCATCTTGTTAAGCTACTGTGACTACCACGTCTCTTCCACGGGGCATTGATATTGTCTTTTTATTCCACTGCGACCTCCACCACTCTTCCATTGGCCATTGATATTGTCTTTTTATTCCACTGCCACCTCCACCACTCTTCCAAGGGGCATTAAAACTGTCTTTTAAAGCTACTGTGACCTCTTTGTCTCTTCCAAGGGGCATTGATATTGTCTTTTTATTCCATTACGACCTCCACCACTCATCCAATGGGCATTAAGAAAGTTTTGTTAAGCTACTGTGACCTACACGTGTCTTCCAAGGGGAATTAAAGCCATCTTGTTAAAAAACTCTGAACTCCACAACTATTCCAAGGGGCATTAAAACCGTCTATTTAAGCTACTGTGACCCCCACGTCTCTTCCACGGGGCACTAATATTGTCTTTTTATTCTACCTCGACCTCCACCACTCTTCCAAGGGGCATTAAAACCGTCTTGTTAATCTACTGTGACCTCCATGTCTCTTCCTTGGGGCATTGATATTGTCTTTTTATTCCACCGTAACCTCCAGCACTTTTCCAAGGGGCATTAAATCTGTCTTGTTAAGCTACTGTGACCTCCATGTCTCTTCCAAGGGGCATTAAAACCATCTTGATAAACCACTCTGAACTCCACAGCTCTTCCAAGGGGCATTAAAACCATCTTGTTAAGCTCCTGGGACCTCCACATCTCTTCCACGGGGCATTGATATTGTCTTTTTATTCCACTGCGACCTCCACAACTCTTCCAATGGGCATTGATATTGTCTTTTTATTCCACTGCGACCTTCACCACTCTTGCAAGGGACATTAAAACCATCATTTTAAGCTACTGTGACCTCCATGTCTATTCCAAGGGGCATTAATATTGTCTTTTTATTCCACTGCGATGTCCACCACTCATTCAAGGGGCATTAAAACCGTCTTGTTAAGCTACTGTGAACTCCACGTATCTTCCAAGGGGCATTAAAACAATCTTGTTAAACCACTCTGAACTCCACAGCTATTCCAAGGGGCATTAAAACCATTGATTTAAGCTACTGTGTCCTCCACGTCTCTTCCACGGGGCTTTTATATTGTCTATTATTTCCACAGCGACCTTCACCACTCTTCCAATGGGCATTAAAAACATCTTGTTAAGCTACTGTGACGTCCACGTCTCTTCCAAGGGGCATTGATATTGTCTTTTATACCACAGCGACCTCTACCACTCTTCCAACGGGCATTAAAACATCTTGTTAAGCTAATGTGACGTCCACGTCTCTTCCACGGGGCATTGCTATTGTCTTTTTATTCCACTGCGACCTCCACCAATCTTCCAATGGGTATTGATATTGTCTTTTTATTCCTTTGTGACCTCCATCACTCTTCCAAGTGGCATTTAAACCATCTTGTTAAGCTACTGTGACCTCCACGTCTCTTCCACGGGGCATTGATATTGTATTCTTACTCCACTGTCACCTCCACCACTCTTCCAAGAGACATTAAAACGGTCTTGTTAAGCTACTGTGACCTCCACGTCTCTTCCACGGGGAATTGATATTGTCTTTTTATACCACAGCGACCTACACCTCTCTTCCAAGGGGCATAAAACCATCTTATTAAGCTACTGTGACCTCCAAGTTTCTTCCCCGTGGCATTGATATTGTCTTTTTATTCCACTGTGACCTCCACCACTCTTCCAAGGGGCATTGATATTGTCTTTTTATTCCACTGCGACCTCTAGCACTCTTCCAAGGGGTATTAAGAACGTCTTGTTAAGCTACTGTGACCTCCACGTCTCTTTCTCGGGGCATTGATATTGTCTTTTTATTCCACTGTAACCTTCACCACTCTACCAAGGGGCATTAAAACCATCGTGATAAACCACTCTGAACTCCACAGCTCTTCCAAGAAGCATTAAAACCATCTTGTTAAGCTTCTATGACCTCCACGTCTCTTCCACGGGGCATTGATATTGTCTTTTTATTCCACTGCGACCTCCACCACTCTTCCAATGGACATTGATATTGTCTTATTATTCCTCTGCGACCTCCACCACTGTTCCAAGGGCATTAAAACTGTGTTTTAAAGCTACTCTGACCTCCACGTCTTTTCCACGGGGCATTTATATTGTCTTTTTATTCCACTGTGACCTCCACCATTCATCCAAGGGGAATTAAAACCGTCTTGTTAAGCTACTGTGACCTCCACGTCTCTTCCACGGGGCACTGATATTGTCTTTTTATTCCACGGTAACCTCCACCCCTCTTCCAAGGTTCATTGATATTGTCTTTTTATACTACTGCGACCTCCACCACTCTTCCAAGGGGTCACTGATATTGTCTTTTTATTCAACTGCGACCTCCACCATTGTTCCAAGGGGCATTGATATTGGATTTTTATTCCACTGCGACCTCCACCACTCTGCCTAGGGGCATTAAAACCGTCTTGTTAAGCTACTGTGACCTCCACGTCTCTTCCATAGGGCATTGATTTTGTCTTTATATTCCACTGTAACCCCCACCACTCTTCCAATTGGTATCAAAACCGTCTTTTGTTAAGCTACTGTGACCTTCCCGTCTCTTCCTAGGGGCATTAAAACCGTCTTATTGAACCACACTGAACTCCACCATTCTTCCATGGGGCATTAAAACCATCTTGTTCAGCTACTATGACCTCGACGTCTCTTCCACGGGGCATTGATATTGTCTTTTTATTCCACTTTAACCTTCACCCCTCTTCCAAGGGGCATTGATATTGTCTTTTTATACCACTGCGACCTCCACCACTCTTCCAAGGTGCATTGATAATGTATTTTTATTCCACTGCGACCTCCACCACTCTGCCTAGGGGCATTAATACAGTCTTGTTAAGCTAAAGTGACCTCCACTTCTCTTCCACGGGGCATTGATATTGTCTTTTTATTCCACTGTAATCTCCACCAATCTTCCAAGGGGCATTAAAACCGTCTTTTGCTAAGCTACTGTGACCTGCCTGACTCTTCCAAGGGGCGTTAAAACCGTTTATCTAAGCTACTATGACCTCCACGTCTCTTTAACAGGGCATTGATATTGTCTTTTTATTCCACTGCGACCTCCAGCACTTTTCCAATGGGCATTGATATTGTCTTTTTGTTCCACTGCGACTTCAACCACTCTTCCAAGGGGTATTAAAACTGTCTTTTTAAGCTACTCTGACCTCCACGTCTCTTCCACAGAGTATTAAATCCATCTTGTTAAACCACTCTGAACTTCACAGCTCTTTCAAGGGGCATTAATAAGGTCTATTTAAGCTACTGTGACCTCCACGTCTCTTCCACGGGGCTTTGATATTGTCTTTCTATTCCACAGCGAGCTCCACCACTCTTCCAAGGGGCATTAAAACCGTCTTGTTAACCTACTGTGACCTACACGTCTCTTCCAATGGGCATTAGAACCATCTTGTCAAAGCTCTCTGAACTCCACAGCTCTTCCAAGGAGCATTAAAACCACCTTGTTAAGCTACTGTGACCTCCACGTCTCTTCCACGGGGCATTGATATTGTCTTTTTATACCACAGCGACCTCCACCACTCTTCCAAGGGGCAATAAAACCATCTTATTAAGCTACTGTGACCTCCACATGTCTTCCCCGTGGCATTGATATTGTCTTTTTATTCCACTGCGACCTCCACCACTCTTCCAAGGGGCATTGATATTGTCTTTTTATTCCACTGCAACCTCCACCACTCTTCCAAGGGGCATTAAAACCGTTTTTTAAATCTAATTTGAACTCCACGTTTTTTCCACAGGGCATTGATATTGTCTTTTTATTCCACTGTAACCTCCACTACTCTTCCAAGGGGCATTAAAACTGCCTTGTTAAGCTACTGTGACCTACACGTCTCTTCCAAGGTGCATTAAAACCATCTTGATAAACCACTCTGAACTCCAAAGCTCTTCCAAGGGGCATTAAAACCATCTTTTTAAGCTACTTTGACCTCCACGTCTCTTCCAAGTGGCATTGATATTGTCTTTTTATTCCAATGCGACTTCCACCACTCTTCCAAGGGGCAATAAAACCATCTTATTAAGCTACTGTGACCTCCACATCTCTTCCACAGGGCATTGGTATTGTTTTTTTATTCCACTGCGACCTCCACTACTCTTCCAAGGGGCATTAATATTGTCTTTTTATTCTACTGTGACCTCCACCACTCTTCCAAGGGGCATTAAAACCAACTTGTTAAGCTACTGTGATCTCCACGTCTCTTCCATGGGGCATTGATATTGTTTTTTTATTCTACTGTAACCTCCACCGCTCCTCCAATACGCATTAAAACCGTCTTGCTAAGCTACTCTGACCTACACGTCTCTTCTAAGGGGCATTAAAACCATCTTGATAAACCCCTTAGAACTTCACAGTTCTTCCAAGTGTCATTAAAACCGTCTTGTTAAGCTACAGTGACCTCCACGTCTCTTCCACAGGGCATTGGTATTGTTTTTTTATTCCACTGCGACCTCCACTACTCTTCCAAGGGGCATTAAAACCGTTTGTTTAATCTAATTTGAACTCCACGTTTTTTCCACGGGGCATTGATATTGTCTTTTTATTCCACTGTAACCTCCACCACTCTTCCAAGGGGCATTAAAACTGCCTTGTTAAGCTACTGTGACCTACACGTCTCTTCCAAGGTGCATTAAAACCATCTTGATAAACCACTCTGAACTCCAAAGCTCTTCCAAGGGGCATTAAAACCATCTTTTTAAGCTACTTTGACCTCCACGTCTCTTCCAAGTGGCATTGATATTGTCTTTTTATTCCAATGCGACTTCCACCACTCTTCCAAGGGGCAATAAAACCATCTTATTAAGCTACTGTGACCTCCACATCTCTTCCACAGGGCATTGGTATTGTTTTTTTATTCCACTGCGATCTCCACTACTCTTCCAAGAGGCATTAATATTGTCTTTTTATTCTACTGTGACCTCCACCACTCTTCCAAGGGGCATTAAAACCAACTTGTTAAGCTACTGTGATCTCCACGTCTCTTCCATGGGGCATCGATATTGTTTTTTTATTCTACTGTAACCTCCACCACTCTTCCAAGGGGCATTAAAACCATCTTTTTAAGCTACTGTATACTCCACGTCTCTTCCACGGGGCATTGATATTGTCTTTTTATTCCACTGTAACCTCCACCACTCTTCCAAGGGGCATTAAAACTATTTTGCTAAGCTACAGTGACTTCCACGTCTCTTCCACAGGGCAATAAATCCATCTTGTTAAACCACTCTGACCTCCACAGCTATTCCAAGGGGCATTAAAACCGTCTATTTAAGCTACTATGACCTCCACGTCTCTTCCACGGGGAATTGATATTGTCTTTTTATTCAACTGCGACCTCCACCACTCATCCAAGGGGCATTAAAACCGTGTTATTAAGCTACTGTGACATCCACGTCTCTTCCACGGGACATTGATATTGTCTTTTTATTCCACTGCGACCTCCACCACTCTTCCAAGGGGCATTGATATCGTCTTTTTATTCCACTGCGACCTCAACAACTCTTCCAAGGGGCATTAATACCATCTTGTTAAGCTGCTGTGACCTCCATGTCTCTTCCACGGGGCATTGATATTGTCTTTTTATTCCACTGTAACCTCCACCACTCTTCCAAGTGGCATTAAAACCATCTTTTGTTGAGCTACTGGGACCTTGACGTCTCTTCCAAGGGGCATTTAAACCATCTTATTAAGCCACTCTGAAATCCACCACTCTTCCAAGGGGCATTAAAACCATCTTGTTCAGCTACTGTGACCTCCATGTCTCTTCCACGTGGCAGTGATATTGTCTTTTCATTTCACTGTAACCTCCACCACTCTTCCAAGGGACATTAAAACCGTCTTGTCAAGCTACTCTGACCTCCACTTCTCTTCCAAGGGTCATTAAAACCATCTTGATAACCACTCTGAACTCTACAGCTCTTTCAAGGGGCATTAAAACCGTCTATTTAAGCTACTGTGACCTCCACGTCTCTCTCACAGGGCTTTGATATTGTTTTTTTTTTCCACAGCGGCCTCCACCACTCTTCCAACGTGCTTTAAAACCATCTTGTTAAGCTACTGTGACCTGCACCTCTCTTCCAATGGGCATTGATATTGTCTTTTTATTCCAATGCGATCTCCACCACTCTTCCAATGGGCATTAAAACCATGTTGTTAGGCTACTGTGTTCTCCAAGTCTCTTCCACGGGGCATTGATATCGTCTTTTTAATTCCACTGTAACCTCTACCACTCTTCCAAGGGGCATTTAAATTGTCTTGTTAAGCTACTGTGTTCTCCACGCCTCTTCCACGGGGCATTGATATAGTCTTTTTATTCCACTGCGACATGCACCACTCTTCCAAGGGGCATTGATATTGTCTTTTTATTCCACTGTAACCTCCACCACTCTTTCAAATAGCATTAAAACCGTCTTGTTAAGCTACTGTGTTCTCCAAGTCTCTTCCACAGGACATTGATATCGTGTTTTTATTCCACTGTGACATCCAGCACTCTTCCAAGGGGCATGAAAACCTTCTTGTTAAGCTACTGTGACCTCCACCTCTCTTCCACGGGGAATTGAAATTGTCTTTTTATTCCACTGTAACCTCCCCCACTCTTTCAAGGGACATTAAAACCATCTTGTTAAGCTACTGTGACCTCCACGTCTCTTCCAAGGGGCATTAAAACCATCTTGTTAGAACACTCTGAACTCCATGTCTCTTCCAATGGGCATTAAAACCGTCTTGTTAAACCACTCTGAACTCAACGTCTCTTCCAAGGGGCATTAAAATCGACTTGTTAAACCACACTTAACTCCACGTCTCTTCTAAACGGCACTAAAACCGTCTTTTTAGGCTACTGTGACCTCCAAGTCTCTTCCAAGGGGCATTAAAACCTTCTTGTTAAACCACTCTGAACTCAACGTCTCTTCCAAGGGGCATTAAAATCGACTTGTTAAACCACACTTAACTCCACGTCTCTTCTAAACGGCACTAAAACCGTCTTTTTAGGCTACTGTGACCTCCAAGTCTCTTCCAAGGGGCATTAAAACCGTCTTGTTGAACCACTCTGAACTCCATGTCTCTTCCAATGCGCATTAAAACAGTCTTGTTAAGCTACTATGTCCTCCACGTTTCTTCCAAGGGGAATTAAAAGCGTCTTGCTAAACCACTTTGAACTCCACGTCTCTTCCAAGGGGCATTGATATTTTCTCCTTATTCTACTGTGACCTCCACGTCTCTTCCAAGGGGCATTAAAACCGTCTTGTTAAACCACTCTGAACTCCATGTCTCTTCAAAGTGGCATTAAAATTGTCTTGTTAAGCTACTATGACCTCCACGTCTCTTCCAAGGGGCATTAAAACCATCTTGTTAAACCATTCTGAACTCCACGTCTCTTACAAGGGGCATTAAAACCGTCTTGTTAAACCACTCTGAACACCAAGTCTCTTCCAAGAGGCATTAAAACCATCTTGTTAAGCTACTGTGACCTCCACGTTTCTTCCAAGGGGCATTAAAAACGTCTTGTTAAACCACTCTGAACTCCACGTCTCTTCCAAGGGGCATTAAAACCGTCTTGTTAAGCTACTGTGACCTCCACGTCTCTTCCAAGGGGCATTAAAAACGTTTTGTTAAACCACTCTGAACTCCACGTCTCTTCCAAGGGGCATTAAAACCGTCTTGTTAAGCTACTGAGACCTCCACGTCTCTTCCATGGGGCATTAAAAACGTCTTGTTAAACCACTCTGGACTCCACGTCTCTTTCAAAGTGCATTAAAATTGTCTTTTTAAGCTACAGTGACCTCCATGTCTCTTCCAAGGGGCTTTAAAACCGTCTTGTTAAGCTACTATGACCTCCACGTCTCTTCCAAGGGCCATTAAAACCGTTTTGCTAAACCACTCTGAACTCAACCTCTCTTCCAAGGGGCATTGATATTGTATCTTTATTCCACTGTAACCTTCACCACTCTTCCAAGGGGCATTGATATTGTCTCTTTATTCCACTGTGACCTCCACGTCTCTTCCAAGGGGCATTAAAACCGTCTTGTTAAGCCACTCTGAAATCCACGTCTCTTCCAAGGGCCGTTAAAACCATCTTGTTAAACCACTCTGAACTCCACGTCTCTTCCAAGTGGCATTAAAACCGTCTTTTTAAGCTACTGTGACCTCCACGTCTCTTCCAAGGGGCTTTAAAACTGTCTTGTTAAACCAATCTGGACTCCACGTTTCTCACAAGGGGTAATAAAACCGTCTTGTTAAACCACTTTGAACCCCAAGTCTCTTCCAAGAGGCATTAAAACCGTCTTGTTAAGGTACTGTGACCTCCACGTCTCTTCCAAGGGGCATTAAAACCGTCTTATTAAACCACTCTGAACTCCACCACTCTTCCAATGGGCATTAAAACAGTCTTGTTCAGCTACTATGACCTCCCCGTCTCTTTCACTGGGCATTGATATTGTCTTTTTATTTCACTGCGACCTCCACCACTCTACCAAGGGGCATTGATATTGTCTTTTTATTCCACTTCGACCTCCACCACTCATCCAAGGGGCATTAAAAACCGTCTTGTTAAAAAACTCTGAACTCCACAGCTCTTCCAAGGGGCATTGATATTGTCTTTTTGTTCCACTGCGACTTCCACCACTCTTCCAAGGGGCATTAAAACTGTCTTGTCTAGCTATTCTGACCTCCACGTCTCTTCCACAGGGTCTTAAAACCATCTTGTTAGACCACTCTGAACTCCATGTCTCTTCCAAGGGGCATTAAAACCGTCTTGCTAAGCTACTGTGACCTCCACGTCTCTTCCAAGGGGCATTAAAACCTTCTTGTTAAACCACTCTGAACTCAACGTCTCTTCCAAGGGGCATTAAAATCGACTTGTTAAACCACTCTTAACTCCACGTCCCTTCTAAACGGCACTAAAACCGTCTTTTTAGGCTACTGTGACCTCCACGTCTCTTCCAAGGGGCATTAAAACCGTCTTGTTAAGCTATTGTGACCTCCACGTATTTTCCAAGGGCCATTAAAACTGTCTTGTTGAACCACTCTGAACTCCACGTCTCTTCCAAGGGGCATTAAAACCATCTTGTTAAGCTACTATGTCCTCCACGTCTCTTCCAAGGGGCATTAAAACCGTCTTGCTAAACCACTCTGAACTCCACGTCTCTTCCAAGGGGCATTGATATTGTATATTTATTCCACTGTAACCTCCACCACTCTTCCAAGGGGCATTGATATTGTCTCTTTATTCTACTGTGACCTCCACGTCTTTTCCAAGGGGCATTAAAACCGTCTTGTTAAACCACTCTGAACTCCAATTCTCTTCCAAGAGGCATTAAAACCATCTTGTTAAGCTACTGTGACCTCCACGCCTCTTACAAGGGACATTAAAAACGTTTTGTTAAACCACTCTGAACTCCACGTCTCTTCCAAGGGGCATTAAAACCGTCTTGTTAAGCTACTGTGACCTCCACGTCTCTTCCAAGGGGCATTAAAAACGTCTTGTTAAACCACTCTGAACTCCACGTCTCTTCCAAGGGGCATTAAAACCGTCTTGTTAAGCTACTGTGACCTCCACGTCTCCTCCAAGGGGCATTAAAAACGTCTTGTTAAACCACTCTGAACTCCACGTCTCTTTCAAAGCACATTAAAATCATCTTTTTAAGCTACAGTGACCTCCATGTCTCTTCCAAGGGGCTTTAAAACCGTCTTGTTAAGCTACTATGACCTCCACGTCTCTTCCAAGGGGCACTAAAACCGTGTTGCTAAACCACTCTGAACTCAACCTCTCTTCCAAGGGGCATTGATATTGTATCTTTATTCCACTGTAACCTCCACCACTCTTCCAAGGGGCATTGATATTGTCTCTTTATTCCACTGTGACCTCCACGTCTCTTCTAAGGGGCATTAAAACCGTCTTGTTAAACCACTCTGAAATTCACGTCTCTTCCAAGGGCCGTTAAAACCATCTTGTTAAACCACTCTGAACTCCACGTCTCTTCCAAGGGGCATTAAACTTGTCTTGTTAAACCAATCTGGACTCCATGTTTCTTACAAGGAGTAATAAAACCGTCTTGTTAAACCACTCTGAACTCCAAGTCTCTTCCAAGAGGCATCAAAACTGTCTTGTTAAGCTACTGTGACCTCCACGTCTCTTCCAAGGGTCATTAAAAACGTCTTTTTAAACCACTCTGAACTCCACGTCTCTTCCAAGGGGCATTAAAACCATCTTGTTAAGCTACTGTGACCTCCACGTCTCTTCCAAGGGGCATTAAAAACGTCTTGTTAAACCACTCTGAACTCCACGTCTCTTCCAAAGTGCATTAAAATCGTCTTGTTAAGCTACAGTGATTTCCATGTCTCTTCCAAGGGGCATTGATATTGTCTTTTTATTCCACTGCGACCTCCACCACACTTTTAGTCAGCTTTTGCTTTTCAATGCATAAGTGAACACTAAGGGAGACCCACTCCCCAATAATGGGTAGAAGGTTTTTAGTACGCTGTAATCCACGTCTGTTTTAAGGGGCATTGCAGTTCCTCATAATTTTTGGAAAGCTTTCCATTCACTGCTTAGGCCAACAGTGTACAGGAGACCCAGTTGCTATAAATGGAAAAAAAGGTTTAGTTAAGGCCCTCTGACCTCCATGTCACTTCTAAGGGGCATTGGAGTGCCTCAAAATTTTTGGTAGGCATTGCACTCACTGTATACCCTATAACTGTGTAGCCAAACCTCTCCTTTTGGTACAGAAACATATCCTACAAGACATGTGTGGTTGACTGACCTGACATTGGTGTGAATGGTTCCTGTTCCTCCTGCTCTTTCTCCTTTGCCACCACCTCATCCATCATTCATCACATCAAGCTTTTTTTAAACGGGAGTCATAGAACAGGGATAGTAGCAGGAAAACATCCAGCAATCCTCGTAGGAGGTAGGATATGCGCCAAAACGCTGACCACCTCAGGCCTAGCTGCTACTACATACATGCGCTTGCATTCCAAGGAACAGAAAGCTAAGGAGATGGATGGCCTCATGATCATGAATAATTTACTCGTTGTGTAGGAGGCCGACCACTGCTGCTGTCTACCTTCGGAACTTTGTCAGTCAACATAACTGACCAATAGAGTCATGCAGAAATTTAGTAGGAGGGACCCAAACGTGACGCTGTTCAACGTCAACTAGTAAGTATATCAAATAGAAAAAAGACGTAAACTGAATATTATCCAAAAAATACAAAGAATTCTTTATTAGTAATATTTAAAATCAGACAAAAACACAATGTTTAAAAAAAGGCAGTAAGTATTAATAATTAACCAAAAAAAAAAAGAAAAGAGCACCATAATAGATACCCACATGAGCATGAATTACAGTAGTACAGGTCAAACAATGAAAAATAGAAAAAATCTTTATAAAACTTGTTCAAGCCAAGTCACTAAGCAAATCATCAATCTAGATCATATGAGGATCTGTACCTCACCTCACCTCACCTCATATGATCTAGATTGATGATTTGCTTAGTGCGCATGTGGGAGACCTCGTTTCTGAAACTCTATGATGTGTACCATTGCTATCACTGTTCCAAAAAGCCCATTTTTGATGTCTTTCAAATGGCTGCTGAGTTTCAGTGAAAATACGCGTGCGACTTTCAGTGAAAATACAGCAGATTGTCCTACTGAAAGATTGTTAGAATTTGTATTATGGCAAGAAAAAAGCAGCTAAGTAAAGAAAAATGAGTGGCCATCATTACTTTAAGAAATGAAGGTCAGTCTGTCCGCAAAATTGGGCAAACTTTGAAAGTGCAGTTGCAAAAACCATCAAGCGCTACAAAGAAACTGGCTCACATGAGGACCTCCCCAGGAAAGGAAGACCAAGAGTCACCTCTGCTTTTGAGGATAAGTTTATCCGAGTCACCAGCCTCAGAAATCACAGGTTAACAGCAGCTCAGATTAGAGACCAGATCAATGCCACACAGAGTTCTAGCAGCAGACACATCTCTTCAACAACTGTGAAGAGGAGACTTTGTGCAGCAGGCCTTCATGGTAAAATAGCTGCTAGGAAACCACTGCTAAGGACAGGCAACAAGCAGAAGAGACTTGTTTGGGCTAAAGAACACAAGGAATGGACATCAGAACAGTGGAAATCTGTGCTTTGGTCTGATGAGTCCAAATTGAGATTTTTGGTTCCAACCACCGTGTCTTTGTGAGACGCAGAAAAGGTGAACGGATGGACTCTCAATGCCGGGTTCCCACCGTGAAGCATGGAGAAGGAAGTGTGATGGTGTGGGGGTGCTTTACTGGTGACACTGTTGGGGATTTATTCAAAATTGAAGGCATACTGAACCAGCATGGCTACCACAGCATCTTGCAGCGGCATGCTATTCCATCTGGTTTGCGTTTAGTTGGACCATCATTTATTTTTCAACAGGACAATGACACCAAACATACCCCCAGGCTGTGTAAGGGCTATTTGACAAGAAGGAGAGTGATGGGGTGAAACGCCAGATGACCTGGCCTCCACAGTCACCAGACCTGAACCCAATTGAGATGGTTTGGGGTGAGCTGGACTGAGTGAAGGTAAAAGGGCCAAAAAGTGCTAAGCATCTCTGGGAACTCCTTCAAGATTGTTGGAAGACCATTTCCGATGACTACCTCTTGAAGCTCATCAAGAGAATGCCAAGAGTGTGCAAAGCAGTCATCAAAGCAAAAGGTGGCTATTTTGAAGAACCTAGAATATAAGACATATTTTCAGTTGTTTCACACTTTTTTGTTAAGTATATAATTCCACATGTGTTAATTCATAGTTTTGATGCCTTCAGTGTGAATGTACAATTTTCATAGTCATGAAAATACAGAAAAATCTTTAAATGAGAAGGTGTGTCCAAACTTTTGGTCTGTACTGTATATATTCTGTTTTGTATATTATAGTGACTGTCGGGGGCGCTCTTTTACACCTCTCCCCGTGGAGCTCCGCACACTCTTCACTATGTCGGGGCTGTGGACAAATGGGAAAAGTCACATTCTGGCAAAACTGAATAATCAGTGCTGAGTGTAATTTTTTATATTGCAAAAAGTGACAATGCAAGTTTTATTAATCTGGAAAAAAAAGAATTTTGCCCAAACACAAAGTATAAGAGTGTAAAAATAGAAAAAATATGTAACAGTGCATAAAAAAATCCTGTTTGACCTGTGATGTTTGCTCCATTAAAAACATGAGCAATTCCATAAAAAAGCATTAAAACTACAATAAAAAGCCAGAAGAGGCATCTAGATTGCAGAGTGTATGAGAAGCTCCTGGAATCAACTACGATCTAGTGGTGTCAGTGCTGAACTGTCTACATTGGAGTTGTTCTCTTGAGGCCCTCACTCCAGCAACTCCGATCTAGTCACCTCAACACTGAAGCATCTAGAGTGGAACTGTTAAAACGGTTAACACAAAAGATAAACTCCAATCTAGACACCTCAGCACTGAAAGCACTAGATCGAAGAGGAGCATGTGAGAACCTCAAAAGATCAACTCCGATCTAGAAAGTTCAGCAGTGAGGCGTCTAGAATGGAGTGGCTAAAGTGAGGACCACAAAAAATCAACTGCGATCTAGACGCAACCGTGTAATGAGACAAGGATCTGACAATTGGCCACTTCCTGTTTCATAAGTTGCAATGGAATCTGAGCAAAAGGACCTGCATGACTCACTTCTGGTCATGTGATCAGGTCACATGATCGCAAACACGGAAGTAACAAGCACAAATGTGTATGTCGCCACCCGGTGTCATGTTATTGGATCTGCAATAACCCAGATCCAAATAGAAAAGAAAAAAATAGGTAAAGGCAGTTAAAATGAATGGGGAATATATATATAATAGAATCACAGGTGTTCATAAAGCGTAGACCTCTGGCTACCAATGGTATTAGTAAGAAAAATATAGTAATACATGTTTAAGGGATAAACTAGACCAAGGGGAAAAAAATATAAGGAAAAATAATTTAGGGAAATATACTGATCACTACCCAATGTAGTATTAGATTGAAATAAAAGAAAAGAAAGGAAGAGAAGAAAATAGAGAGGAGTAGGTGATATCTAGCATTAATCAACAGACAACATCATCACCCACAGGAGTGAATAAAGTTCTATGAGAAGAAATGTGATTTCATGCAGTTCCAGAGAAAGGAATCAAGTAGTACGTGTCTGAAACAGAAAAACAATAATTAATACATTTACAGAAAGCTAGATAACTCATACTCTCTATTTAAATCCCGAGGTTACAACGTATCCAACGTATGGATCTAAAAAGCTTCACGACGTTTTAATGCCTGAATCCTATTATCCCCACATATTAATGGTGGTACATGTTCCAGAACCTGAAAATTGACTTGTTCTACGGAGTGCTTCTTTAAATTAAAATGGTAAGATAAGGGGAGATAAGTCTTCCCACATCTTATACTCGACTTGTTTTGAGATATGCGGTCTCGTATAGGTTAGGTTGTCTCACCAACATATATGAGACCATCAAGGACATTTGATCGCATACACTACAAAAGAAGAATCACAAGTAAAAAAACCTTGAATTCTAATCCCGGTATGGGGGTGGAAAAAAGCATCACCCCGCTGTATATTGCTACATTGCGGGCAGCGTAGGCATGGGTATGTACCTTTTTTTCTGAGTTCGTAGAAAGGTTTGTATTGGCGTCTTTCTCAAGGAATGCCAATACAAACAAGTTGAAAGAGTACTTGTTTAAAATTTGCTCGAATCTTTTACAAAAATTGTCATTATCTTTAAACATTGTTGGTTGAAAGTTTACCCTCAAGCCATGTGGTATTCTTTGTGCCAAATCACTGGGAATTCAGACATTGGAAATAATTTCAGCTACTTCATTTGTAGTATAAGAAAAGGTTTCACTAGACATACAGTTAGGTCCATATATATTGGGACAGAGACAACATTTTTCTAATTTTGGTTCTAGACATTACCACAATGAATTTTAAACAAAACAATTCAGATGCAGTTGAAGTTCAGACTTTCAGCTTTCATTTGAAGGGTATCTGTGTCACCCTGACCTGGATGCCACAAGTGTAATTAAAGCTGTGTCTGAGAGCAAGGGGGAGGTTCTCTAGTCAGGGGAACATTAGCATGCAATGCCTCCTGTCTCAGGCCAGTAGGGGGAGCAGGCTGCCCCTATAAAAGCTGGTACTGAGGGCAGGGTTAGAGAGAACTGGATTGCCTGTCTCAGCACTGAGACGTGTCCCAGAGTGGAGCAGGGACAGAAAGTTGATTGCACCTAAGAGGAAGTGTGGCAGTAGGAGAGCCACAAGTCAGAGACAAGAGGCGAAGAGAGCCTGTCTTGGCAGAGAAAAGACTTAACTTTACCAGACTTTGGTGTCTGAGGCTGGAAGGATTCCACATCCCCCAGCAGAGAACCAGTCCGCAAGGGACTGTACATTCCTTGGCCTAAGAAGCCTGGAGGCCCTGCCACAACCGAAGGGACCAGTAAAGCCGTACAAGGCTGGGAGCAGAAAGGAACCCACGTCGCAGGCCATACAGGCGAGAATACACGGAGAGCTCGGAAACGTGGGCTGTTATCCTATCAGGAGGAGATAGCCAGAAGGAGCGCAGAAAGCACGGTAGGCCTACACCCTCACCCTGACCAGGGCCAATTTCCCCGTTGCTCTCAGACATCCAGGTCCCCTCCTAGCCGGGACTGTTTGTGGGTCAATTTACCTGTTTTAGTAAAGACCCTGGACTGCAACCTGTTGTCTGTGTGCTCCTTGCTCCTCCAGCACTACCAGCACTGGGACTCTCACTACCATCACTCCCACCATCCACTATACTGCCCTGGGGCCGCACTCTTCCCGTGGGGAGTCACACTACCCTAGCTGCACACCTCATCAGCCCCAGCGGTCTGCATGCAGCGGCGGTTCCTAATAACCGCAATCCACGGGTGGCGTAGTCGGACATAAACATCAGTACATAACGGACTACCACTGGCCTGACCACCCTGAGCCACGGAACCGGGTTGCCACTACTACTCCCACCGTTTCCCTATTGCCCGGATCCGAGTGCCCCACGGCCCAGGGGGCGAGTCAGCTTTGGCGTAGTCGGCAGGATTTCGTGCCCGCAATCACCGGGTACTGCGTGCCTGAAAAAGACTTTTGTAACTTACCTGTGGAGTCGTTTCCCGCCATCCGGAGCCGATTCCCGCCATTAGACGCCATCTTGGACCGTTTCCCGCCGTCCGGAGTCGTTTCCCGCCATCCGGAGCCGATTCCCGCCATCAGACGCCATCTTGGACCGTTTCCCACCGTCTTCGGCCGTCTTCCCGCCATCCGCGGCTGCTTCCCGCCATCGGACGCCATCTTCAGGACGCCGCGCGGGAAGAAGAGGGGCGTGGACGTCAAAACCGCGCGAGATCCGAAGCTCCGCCCCACGCACCGACGCTGCGCAAGGTCCTGGAAGGGAGAGAGAGCGACGCTGACGTCATCAGGACGCGACGCCAGGTCCTCGTCCATAGCAGCAGCAGCGGAGCCGCGGCCTACAGAAGAGGATCGTCGGAAGGTAGGCCACGCTTAACTAGGGGGGAGGAAGATGTCGGACACAGAGGCGCCCACTACCACCAACGCAGCAGCAGCAGCGGTGATGCCCTTTTCCCTGCCCTACATCCCTGGAGCGGCCTGGCTGCCCAAATACTCAGGGGAGCCCCATGCCCTAACTGACTTCAAGGAAAGGCTATACAGTTTGTTCCAGGTTTACCCCCTGACAGAGGAGCAGAAGGTCAGCATATTAACAGGGCAGTTAACTGGCGCAGCCCAAAGGGAGGTAAAATCATGGCCCACTGAGGAGAAAAGGACTGTGAAGGGTATTCTGGCCCGGCTGCGGGGTACCTTTGATACACGTACCTCCGCTGAGATTAAAATGAGGTTCTATGGATGTAAGCAGCGGGCACAGGACAGCATCAGAGACTATGCCCTAAATCTGCAGGAAGCCTTGAGGGCTATTCAACAAACTGACCCTGGCAGTGTGCAGGAAACTGATAAGCTGCTAACAGAACAATTCATAGAAGGTCTGCTGTCTAGCGCCCACAGGGCCCAACTGCGCCTCATGTTCTTTCAGAACCCCGACCTGACCTTTGCCCAATTTAAGGACAGGGCCATAAGGGTGCTCCGTGAATCTGCAACCAGTGGCGCTATAAAACCCCCGGCGCCCTGCTATCACCTACCACCAGGAGGCGGCGCCCTCCTCTATGGACTCCGTGGAGGCTGATGCACAGGCCCTGAACCAAGCCCCGTCGAAAGGCCTGCACCACCAAGTCCAGGAGCTGACCAGGAGCGTCGCGGCGTTGACCAGGACCGTCCAGTCGTTGCAAGTGGACCCGTCAAGACCCATTGAGCTGGCTTCAAGTCCGGAGGATGTCCCGTGGCGTCGACAGAGGAGGATCCCGTCGTTCCGAGGGAGGCCCACAGACCGCTACGCAGAGGATGGACAGCCCATTTGCCGTCGATGCAACCAGCCCGGACACATTTCCAGGTACTGTAATTTAAACGGGTCCTACCTGGGGCAGAGGGCCGACCCCCAGGCATAAGATCACCAGGCCCTTATAATTGGCGTGATAAGTACATTGGGGGGCGCCCGGTTTTACCCGAGGTGCTGGACGGTATCCCCATGAGCGCCTTGCTGGATACTGGGTCGCAAGTAACCACAATCCCTTATGTACTTTTTAAGCAGTATTGGACTGATGCTGATATCACACGGTATCCAGACAGTAACTTGAGCATCATCGCCAGTAATGGCTTACCCGTGCCGCAGATGGGGTTCAAGGAGATGACCATTAAAATTGGTAAAGTTGAACTGCCGGCACAGGGAGTGATTATTGTGGACATTGACCGTCATGAAAGTCACCCTAAAATAACTGTGGGTACTAACATAATTGAAAATTGTCTTTCAGAGGTAATTGTAATTCAACAACAGGTGGCGGTGAATGCTAGTTCCAGCCAACAGAGGGTCCTCAACAAGGAGATAAAAGCCCTGATGAGACGGCAGCAGGTAGAACTGTCTGGTGGTGAGATCGGTAGCGTAAGACTCAGTGATCCATTCCCCATTTCCATGCCTCCCAAAAGTGAAATGATGATCTGGTGTCGGACTGCAATCGGGTTGAGAGGTAGAGACTACCAAGCCATGGTAGAACCCGTGTACTCAGACAGCAGGCCCACCATTTTGACAGCCCGGGGGGTGGTTGATGTCCGTCATGGGAGGGTGCCCGCCCGCATCCTCAACATTGGGGAGAGGGAAGTACACTTACCCAGGTACGCTACACTCGCCAAACTGTTTGTTGTCGAACACCAAGCTATCAGGGCCGTGGAACCCTTGCCTCCATCTCCTCAGGCGGAGGGTAATGGCTCCCAGAAACAAAAAGAGGACTGGTGCCAGAAACTCCATGTGGGTGCTGACTCCACTCCCCTGCACCAAAAACAAGGAGTCTACCGGGTGGTACAGGAGTACGAGAGAGTCTTTAGTAAGCACCCGCTAGACTTCGGCAGAGTAAAAGGGATAGAACACCACATCCCCACAGGGAGCCACCTACCAATAAAAGAGAGGCACAGACCTGTACCCCCTGCACATTATCAGAACGCCAAGGGTATGCTGCGGGAAATGAAAGAAGCTGGGGTCATTAGAGATAGCTGTAGCCCCTGGGCAGCCCCCTTGGTTCTGGTGAAAAAGAAAGACGGCACCATGAGAATGTGCGTGGACTATAGACAAATCAACCGTATCACCCACAAAGACGCATATCCGCTGCCTAGAATAGAAGAGTCTTTAGCCGCACTAAAATCTGCTAACTTCTTTTCTACTTTGGACCTTACTAGCGGGTACTGGCAGGTTCCTGTGGCAGAGGCTGACAAGGAGAAGACCGCCTTCACCACCCCGATGGGACTGAGCGAATTCAACTGTATGCCTTTCGGGCTCTGCAACGCACCAGGGACCTTCCAGCGGCTGATGGAATGCTGTCTAGGGCACCGAAACTTCGAGACGGTCCTCCTTTACCTGGACGACGTGATCGTCTATTCGAACACCTACGAGGACCATCTCAAGCACCTGGCCGAGGTGTTCGAAGCCCTGGCAGGCTATGGCCTGAAGGTGAAACCATCGAAGTGTCACCTGCTGAAACCAAAGGTCCAGTACCTAGGGCACGTGGTAAGTGCGGAAGGAGTAGCCCCCGACCCTGACAAGGTCACGGCAATCAAGAGCTGGCCAAGCCCCTCGAACATCAAAGAGGTGAGACAGTTTCTCGGGTTGGTAGGCTACTACCGAAGGTTCATCCCCGGGTTCACTAAGATGGCAGCTCCTATGCAGGACCTCCTGATCGAACAGTCCAAGTCCAGGAGTCAAAAGCCACCCTTCAAGTGGGATAAACCGGAAGAGGAGTCCTTCCGCCAGCTAAATATGGCCCTCACGGGGGATGAGATCCTGGCCTACCTTGATTACGGCCAGCCTTTCATTCTCCACACAGATGCCAGTAATGTGGGACTGGGAGCCGTACTGTCCCAAAACTAACAGGGCACAGAACGGGTGATCGCATACGCCAGCCGGAAGCTGAGGCCCACCGAGAGGAACCCGGAGAATTACAGCTCCTTCAAGCTAGAATTCTTGGCGGTGGTGTGGGCCGTGACGGAACGCTTCAAGCATTACCTGGCCTCCGCGAAGTTCACCGTGTACACGGACAACAACCCGTTGACACACCTGGACAATGCAAGACTGGGTGCCCTGGAACAGCGGTGGATGGCCCGTCTCTCCAACTATGACTTCTTGATCAAGTACCGGGCAGGCAAAACCAACGCCAACGCGGACGCCCTATCAAGAATGCCTCACTTACCTGAAGGTAACGAAGACACAGAAGAGCTGGAGGAGGTAGAACTCCCCGCGTTTCACCGGTATGGAGCCTCTCAACACTCTCACCGCGTGAAGGAGGAGGATCTAACAACTGTGATGATGAATCCCCTACCTCACCACAGCTGGGCCGAGACCCAAGATAGTGACCCTGCAGTCTGCCTGGTGAAAGATCTGCTGACCCGGGAAGACGCCCGCCTAGATCCAGATGCCCCAGAGGAAGCCAAGCAGCTATGAAAGGAGAAGAGCAAGCTGTTCCTCTACGAAGGCAAGTTGTGCAGAAGGATTGTCAACCACCGGACGCACGAGCTGACCTGGCAAGTCCTGGTCCCAAGGCGGGATGCAGCTATGGTCCTGGGGGCTTACCATGACAGAGCGGGACACTTCGGTTGGAAGAAACTGGAGTTCCTACTAAGAGGAAGGTTCTTTTGGGTCGGCATGAGAGGAGCAGTAGAAAAGTGGTGCAGAGACTGTGTCCCTTGTCACCTGAGGAGGAAGGACCGCACCAGTCAGAAGACATCCTTGAGGCCCATCGTCACCACGCAGCCTCTTGAGCTGGTAGCTCTGGACCACGTCAAGTTGGCTCCAAGCCGGTCCGGATACATCTACGCACTGACAATCGTGGACCACTATTCCCGTTTTCTAGTGGTGGTCCCGGTAAAGGACTTGACAGCCCAAACAGCGACCAGAGCCTTCCAGCAGTACTTCTGCCGTCCACACGGGTATCCGGAACAGGTCCTGACAGACCAGGGTCCAGCGTTCGAGGCTGAAATCTTCCAGGAGTTCTGCAACCTCTATGGCTGTAAGAAAATTCGTACAACGCCTTACCACCCGCAAACCAACGGGATGTGTGAGAAGATGAACAATATAGTCATTGATCTCCTGAAGACGTTGCCCCTGGAGGAACGCAGCCAGTGGCTAGAAAAACTGCCGGACCTGATAGACCTATACAACAATATCCCGGTGAATGCTACAAACTGCACCCCGGCTTATCTGATGCGAGCTAGACCAGGTAAGCTGCCTGTAGACCTGGAGATGGGAGTCCTAATACCTGAGGACACCTCCCCGGATGCAGACTGGGATACGGAAAGGCAACTGCAGTACAAGAAGGTACAGGAGAGTGTGGAGAAGAGCCTGGCCCAGGTGAGAGAGAGGCAAGAAAAACTCTTCAACCAACACACCCCTGCTGGTCCCCTAGACCCTGGTGAGCAAGTCCTAAAGCGGAAGAGAAGGCTACATAAGTTGGACGACCAGTGGGAAAGGGAACCCTACACCGTACTGCAGTCTGACCACGACAACCCAAAGGTGTGCGTAATCACCAAGGACGGAGGAGAAACCACTAGTGTCGTCTCCAGAGACGACCTCAAAAGGTGCCCCGAGCAACTCCGTAGTGCAGAAGAAGATCAGAGTGACCTTGAACCCGCAGAGGAGAAGGAAGAAATGATCAGCACCGTTCTCGGAGAGATCCCTCAGTCCTGGACTCGCATAAATGATGCTATAGTGGTACCCGTCCTGCATTTCCTGCAACCGGCCCAGCAACAACCAACACTAGAGCCGGAAGGTGAAGAGGAGCAAGCGGTTCCAGAGGCAGAAGAGCCTGTTCCAGCAGCCCAGGAGAGTCAACCCTCTGCTGACAGTGAGCCTGCCATACCTGCGGTAAGCCAAAGGACCCGCAGACAGCTGCCTGCCCTACCTGTACACCCAGCTGGTAGCTGTACCCCTAACGCTAGTGGGGAGAGCCAAGTTGGTCCACCACCAGACAGTGGGCTACGTAGGTCAACCAGGAGCACAGAGGGGCAGATACCCGCTCGCTGGAGAATATAGAGTGTGCTAAATTGTAAATAACCCTGTTGCCAAATGTTGAAATGTTTGCCAAGTTACCTGCATGTTTATTAATAGTGTGTTTCAGTTTCTTGCAGCTACCGTAAGGACTCACAGGTTATGGACTTTTTATAACCGGGACCTTGTATGGACTGCATTCTGAGCCTAACCCAGGAATGAACTAAGACTGTGAAGGACTTGGGGTAGGACAGACCCCCACCTGGTTAAGGCTCCCGTTGTTTTGGTGATATGGACACCTGGTTACAGACCACACTGTGACCTTAAGAACTCAATTTGTGCGTCGTCTGTCTATTAATGTTTTATTGTTATGTATATTATCTTTGTTTACTGTTTAGTCCCGGAGTACTAAATTTCACTAGGGGGGAATGTGTCACCCTGACCTGGATGCCACAAGTGTAATTAAAGCTGTGTCTGAGAGCAAGGGGGAGGTTCTCTAGTCAGGGGAACATTAGCATGCAATGCCTCCTGTCTCAGGCCAGTAGGGGGAGCTGGCTGCCCCTATAAAAGCTGGTACTGAGGGCAGGGTTAGAGAGAACTGGATTGCCTGTCTCAGCACTGAGACGTGTCCCAGAGTGGAGCAGGGACAGAAAGTTGATTGCACCTAAGAGGAAGTGTGGCAGTAGGAGAGCCACAAGTCAGAGACATGAGGCGAAGAGAGCCTGTCTTGGCAGAGAAAAGACTTAACTTTACCAGACTTTGGTGTCTGAGGCTGGAAGGATTCCACATCCCCCAGCAGAGAACCAGTCCGCAAGGGACTGTACATTCCTTGGCCTAAGAAGCCTGAAGGCCCTGCCACAACCGAAGGGACCAGTAAAGCCATACAAGGCTGGGAGCAGAAAGGAACCCACGTCGCAGGCCATACAGGCGAGAATACACGGAGAGCTCGGAAACGTGGGCTGTTATCCTATCAGGAGGAGATAGCCAGAAGGAGCGCAGAAAGCACGGTAGACCTACACCCTCACCCTGACCAGGGCCAATTTCCCCGTTGCTCTCAGACATCCAGGTCCCCTCCTAGCCGGGACTGTTTGTGGGTCAATTTACCTGTTTTAGTAAAGACCCTGGACTGCAACCTGTTGTCTGTGTGCTCCTTGCTCCTCCAGCACTACCAGCACTGGGACTCTCACTACCATCACTCCCACCATCCACTATACTGCCCTGGGGCCGCACTCTTCCAGTCACACTACCCTAGCTGCACACCTCATCAGCCCCAGCGGTCTGCATGCAGCGGCGGTTCCTAATAACCGCAATCCACGGGTGGCGTAGTCGGACATAAACATCAGTACATAACGGACTACCACTGGCCTGACCATCCTGAGCCACGGAACCGGGTTGCCACTACTACTCCCACCGTTTCCCTATTGCCCGGATCCGAGTGCCCCACGGCCCAGGGGGCGAGTCATATCCACATTAAAATTGGATGAAGGGTTTAGGAGATGCTCGGCGCTCGGTGAGTACTTCCTGGATGCTCGGGCGGGAGCTCAAGTTCCCGCACCCACATGTTTGGCGCTGTTTAGACAGCAAATAAACATGCGGGGATTGCCTGCCAGTCACTGAAATGCCGCGGCCATGTTGGTTGTGGCGTAACAGTGATTGGCTGGCCGCATAGCGTCATCTGGTCTATAAAAGACTCGATGACCTATGCTCATCACAGTCTACAGTTCAGACAGGCAGAGCTGCAGCTGAGTGAGGGAGAGAATTGGTGGTTTATTTAGTGAGGTATTCCACAACAATAAACATCTAAACTAACAGTCCTCCTAAGGACTAACCCATATGCATATCAATCCTGGTGATAGCAGGAGTTAGGCAGGCATAGTTTGTGGAGAGTGTATAGAACAGAATAGGGTGCATTGCACATTCTGTCTGCTGCTGTTACTGATATCCATAGCCCTATATATCAGGGCTAATATTCTTTTTGGTCTTAATCCTGATTATTTGCTTGAAAAGCAATATAATACATAATTGTTACAGCTCCATTTGCTTGTTAGCAGCATACAGCCAGGTTTGTTTGATTTTAATAGCATTGCTGTATTGTAGAAGCAGAGAAACTTGTCCGTCATCTCAAGTAATCTGATATTACTGTGGTAATAATCCATTTTTGGGAACGTGACAAATATTATACTCCATTGAAAGTCTGCCAGTTGTGTGTTGTTCAAACCTATTCACACTTGGTCCCTTACCAACATAATACTACTAGGTCACTGCCTAAAACCGTGGTCATCAGACGTGATCCGATATTATAGTAATAATGCTGTCATTTTTGGGAGCGTGCCTAATATTACACTCCTTTTAAAGTCTGCCAGTTGTGTGTGGATCAAACCTATTTACACTTGGTCGCTGACCAATACAATACTATTAAGCCAGTGCCCAAAACCGTGGTCATCAGACGTGATCCGATATTATTGTAATAATGCTGACATTTTTGGGAGCGTGCCAAATATTACACTCCATTTAAAGTCTGCCAGTTGTGTAATGTTCAAACCTATTCACACTTGGTCACTGATCAATACAATACTATTAAGCCAGTGCCTAAAACCATGGTCATCAGACGTGATCCGATATTATTGTAATAATGCTGACATTTTTGGGAGCGTTCCAAATATTATACTCCATTTAAAGTCTGCAAGTTGTCTTTTGTTCAAACCTATTCACACTTGGTCGCTGAGCAATACCATACTATAAGGCCGCTGCCTAAAACCGTGGTAACCAAACATGATCCGATATTAGAGCAGTTATAATGCTGACATTTTTGGGACTGTGACAAACATTATACTCCATTTAAAATGGGCAAAGCGCATAGCAAAGGACTGGGAAGTGGACGTGATGGTGATGGTGCACGCAGAGGCTGAAGCCGTGGGCAAGCTGAAATTGTGCCTGCTGAGGGAGCACAATAAGCACCCACATCATGTCACTCTACCTTCCTGTCCATTTTTGTAAGTGGCCGTAGAACACCACTATTGAAGCCAGAGCAGAGTGAAAAGTTGTTGGTTGGATAGCAGATAATGCTTCCAGTAAGTTTGCCACCAAAACTACCTTGTCTTCCACATGGTTTAGTCTCTGTAGCCTTAAGTCTGCACCACATATTCCTCACCCTGATCATTAATCCCACCATGCCGAGTGCCTGGAGACAACTGATCCCACACTTGGACACGCCAAAGAGCTGTTCACTTTTCCATTTATAGATTCGGACCTCTTGCCCGGTCCGCTTCAAGCTGGGCAAGAGGAGATCACATGTAGCGATGCCCAAGTATTTGAGCAGCCATGGTCACACGAAGACAATGGTGGGAAAGTGCAATTACTGTGGCAAGAGGTGGGTGATGATGATGAGACACAACTGCCAGCAAGTCAGGAGGAGGCTTAGGGTGTGTATGTGGATGACGAGGTGGTGGACGATGAAGTCACTGAGCCAACCTGGCAAGCAAGGAGGGCAGCACAGAGGAGGAGGAAGGTGTAGCACCACAACAGGCAGGAATAAGCAGTGGGGTGGTCACAGACACAAGGCGGGCAGTTGTTCCCCAGAACATCAATATGAGGGAAGTTGCCAGTCCAACTGTTAAGTCTTCCAAAGACTGTCAAGTTAACCACAAAAAGGCCATTTGCAACATGTGCCATGCCAGAATCAGCAGGGGCAGCAAAACTACCAGCCTGACCACAACCAGCATGCTCAGGCACATGACAGCAAAGCACCTGTCTAGTTGGGCCGAATGCCAGGGTCCAGAAACAGTGTCTAAGGGAGACACCACTGCCAGTTCTGCTGTTGAGCATGCACGCCAATCCCCTGTCCATGGTGCAGGCGAAGATGCCTCCTGCCATGCACCTGTCATTGCACATTTATAACCACCATCATCAGCAACCAAGTCCACAATCTTGTCCCAGGGCAGCGCCTCTAAAAATTTTCCCCACAGGCATCATAAACACCCTTAAAAAATTATGTGGCTGTTGCATCTCGGTCACCATAGTGATATGGTGGTGGAGGATGAGGAGAAGGACAAGAAGGACAACATAAAATAGGTATACGCTTCAGGATTTTGTCTGTCTCGGTGTGAAGAGGTTAATGGGAATAGACCCCCACAAAACCCCCACTGGATTTGACTTCATGTTCCGCTGCTATCATCCAGTGGTGTTGAGAAGTCTGGCCCAATCCAGCCTGTGAGGCAGTGACCGGGATCGTATACGAGGGACATTATATATCCCCCAGAATGTGTACAGAGACCTATTAAGTCCATTGGAGTGCATTGCAGTTGTAGCACCCCGAGGGTTCGGTTGCTACAGAGGTATTGCATCTCACCCAGATGTGCGATATCTCACTTCCAGGTAAGGATGGAGTGTGGCTCAGGACCCTAACACCCACATGCACTACACCACATTTCCGGGGGACAGCTCGACGGTGCTCCCATTAGTTATGCAGGCACGAGTGAGCATGTCCCTGGCTGGAGTGGGGGGAGGGAACACCTAGAGAAGGGAACCCGGTAATGTGTGCGTGGGGGAAGTAGATCCTGGGTGCACTCTGTACAGGAGTATAAGAGGGGGGCACCATTTTGGAAAAGGAGTGAGTTCAGAGAGGAGAAGCCAGAGAGCAGAGCTGCTTTATGGGCTCTGCTCCACAGGCAAGGAGAAGCCAGGGAGCAGAGCTGCTTTATGGGCTCTGCTCCACAGGCAGGCCCTGTCAGGAGGAGAAGCCAGGGAGCAGAGCTGCTTTATGGGCTCTGCTCCACAGGCAGGCCCTGTCAGGAGGCCTGAGCCTGGAGGAGGGAAGAAGGAGGAAGAGGAGCAGACTGGGCTCCAAGAAGGACAGAGGGGACCCCAGGGGTGTGGACTGGCTGGTAGCCACCACACGCCCGCCGCTACCCGAGTAGGGGGGTCAGGTCAAGAAGAAGGGAACCGGATCCCAAATTAGTGGAGGAGAGAAACTACCCTCAACTAAGAACCGGAGGCTGCGACATTACATGTGGAGCAGCCCCTCACCAAACCCGCTAGAAAGGCACCACATAGGACCTGGGAAACGCAGGCCAACGTTTGCCCACCAAGAAGGTCCGAGGCAGCTGGACATAAGCGTGGTCACTAGTGGGGTTGAAGACCAGAGACAGGAGACATAAAGGGGGTCCTGCAAAGCACTCCAGAAAGACCTGGGGGTTAACCGAGCCCCTCACCTGGTGAGCACAGCGCGACACAGGCGGCCACCTCTGCAGCGGTGGCCTGGAGCAGTAACCGAGTAACCGTGAGTAAAGACCCTGAACTGCACCATCAAGACTCCAAGTTATCTTTGTTGCGCTCGTGTACCACCATCACCCCCATCATCCGCACAAGCTGCCCTGAGGCCATACCTCTCCCATTGGGGGTTATACCACCATTGCTGCACACATACCACCGGCCTCAGCGGACTGTTCTGCAGCGGCGGCTTCAAAGCCGCACTCAACGGGTGGCGTAGTCGACATTCATCCAACATCTACTGCTAGTACTCTGCCACTTAGTCTGACTCCCTGGGCACGGACCAGGTCACCGCCACGAGACTACAACCCTCAACAGATCCGGCTCCGGGTAAGCTCCCGCGTGCGCAACGCAGCGCGACACAGGCCCAGGGGCGCGTCACAGTCACAAACTCACCTGCGGCTGCAATGCAGGAATGAAGGTGAGCATTGATCTGGTCAGGCTATCTGGCTAAGGCAGATTAAGTAAAACCTGGCAGGGCCTTCATTTCTTGGGGGAGGCTACAGGAAGGCAGTGGGACGGCCTCCTCCCTCCAACCGGGGTTTTCCAGTAGCTCTTGCCACAGGTCCTTTAAAAACCCTGCACTAAGGATTAGTGTTGTTCTGTATTGGAACCTGCTAGGAGCTTAGCAGGAAAGCTCAGCAGGATTGAGTGTGGCTGAACCCACGCCTGGGAAGGCTCTGCACATGTCAGGCTCTGAGCGGCCCGGCATGGCCGTTGCCCACGGCAACCGTTGTTTAAGGAATCGTGTTAACCCGGCTGCAAACCGGAGGACTTTTCTGTTTCCCCGTGAGTTGCTGAATAAAGCTTGCTTGGATTTGCTTGGGTCACCGTCTCAGTTACATAACGGTGTGAACACTGCCGCCTTACAGCTTGGTGGAGAATGCGGGCATAGTGCCTGAGGCATACCCCACCGGCAGCTGCATGACCACAATCCGGCCGGCCATCTTTCCGCCCCACCCCGTTGACAAAATGGAGCAGCTGGTACTTACCCAGCAGCAGCAGCTGCAGTGTCAGTGGCAACAGCAGGAGCAGCACCAGAATCTCCAACAGCAACAGCAGGAGCGGGAACAGCAGCATAAGCAGCAGCAGCTACTGTACCAGCAGCAGCAAAAAACAAATGAACTGTTGCTGCAACAGATTGCTGCCCTGCGGGAGACGCCAACAGCACCAGCCTCAGAACGTAGTGAGGCCCGGGACAAGGTTCGCTCAGCGAAGATGGGACCGGAGGACGATGTGGAAGCCTTCCTGACCAGCCAGTCAGTGGGCAGAAGTGGTGGCTCCGTTTCTGGTCGGCGATTCCCAAAAGGCCTACTTCGACCTCAGTCGGGAGGACGCCCAGGACTACCAGAGGCTCAAAGGTGAGATCCTTGTCCGACTGGGGGTCAATATATATGTGAGGGCTCAGCGTGTATTTACATGGGCCTATGTGGAGACCCAACCCGCCCGTTCTCAGGCTTATGACCTGCTGCAGCTGGTAGAGGTGGCTCCAGCCTGAGACTTTGTCTCCAGCCCAGATGGTGGAGAGGGTGGTGGTTGACCAGCTGCTGAGGACTCTGCCAGCCGCTATCCAACGTTGAGTGGGGCAAGGGGACCCCGGCACACTCGACCAAGTGGTCAGCCTGATCGAGCGCTACTCGGCCACTCAGGACTTTATCTGGGACTCTGCCCCCTCACGGCTGTCACGCCGATCCCTGTCAACCCAGGAACCGGGAAAGGGGTCGCGTCCCTCTGCTGAGGACAGTCAGCACCGTACCCGTGCTGAAGGGGTATCCCGGAATGAGAGTGGTAGGAGACCAGTTCCCTCCCAAACAGTCATAAGACCTAACAGTACCTCCACCATTAGGTGCTGGCGGTGTCAGGGGCCGGGACATGTGATTGCTAACTGCCCCCTGACTACGGAACCCATGGACTGCGGGTTTATCCGCCAGGTCTCAATGTACGCCCAGACTGTCTGCACTGCGAGTGCCGACCCCCCGGACAGTGAACCCCAACTGTGCCAGGTACTGGTTAATGGGTACCACACGGAGGCCCTCTTAGATTCGGGAAGCCTAGTGACTTTGGTACATGGGTCGCTGGTGGCAGGAGACAACCCCAGTGGATGGACAGTCGGGGTTGTGTGTATCCATGGGGACCTCTGAGAGTACCCAACCGTGGAGGTAGTTTTGTCCACGCCTTGTGGAGACATAAAACATGTGGTGGGGGTGGTAAAAACTCTTCCCTATGGGACTGTGTTGAGAAGAGACTTGACCCTGTTCTGGACTCTATGGAAAAACAAAATCCACTCTCCCCCGGTAAAATGTGTTACAGGCGCTGTACCCGATGAACCCGAGTCACGGGTACCTGCTGTAGGGGTGTCCAACCTAGGGACAGAGTGTGACCCCGATAGGTTTCCCCTAGAGGTGCTGGCAGGAGAGGTCGAGGAGACCCCATCGATCCTGGAGCTGGAAGTGTCCCGGGGCACGTTTGGGACAGCTCAGCTACAGGATCCTACTCTGACTCGGAGCTGTGGGAAAGGGTGTTAAAGGTAAATGGCGTAGCTCAACAGCCCGGTGCAGATACTGTATTTCCACGCATGGTAGTCAACGGTGAGTTGCTCTATAGGGTAGACAAAATCAGGGACGAGGTCGTGGAACAGTTAGTGGTACCTCAGTCGTACCGTTCTGGAGTTGGCACACACACACCTTCTGGGTAGACACTTAGGGGTTAAAAAGACGCAAGAGCGTATCTTGCAGCGGTTCTTTTGGCCGGGGATTTACGCGGCGGTCCAAAAGTACTGCGAATCCTGCCCCGAATGTCAGTTGACCACACCCACCGCAAGTTTCCGTAGCCCATTGGTACCTCAGCCAGTAATAGAGGTACCTTTTGAACGAATTGCAATGGACTTGGTAGGGCCCATTGTAAAATCCGCTCGTGGCCACCAACATATACTGGTGGTCGTCGACTATGCCACCCAGTACCCGGAGGCTATACCGCTACACCGCTACGCCACACTTCGACAAATCTGATTGCACGGGAGCTGTTTGCCATGTTCTGTTGCCTTGGACTACCTAAGGAGATACTGACGGATCAGGGGACCCCTTTTATGTCCAAAGTGACAAGGGAAC
The DNA here is from genome assembly GCF_046119375.1 of Phyllobates terribilis. Lineage (NCBI taxonomy): Eukaryota > Metazoa > Chordata > Amphibia > Anura > Dendrobatidae > Phyllobates > Phyllobates terribilis. The sequence goes on from NW_027362775.1 coordinate 30,732,885, forward strand.
TGTGCAAACTGCTAAACATTAAACAATTGCGCACCTCGGTGTACCATCCTCAAACCGACGGGCTAGTAGAACGGTTCAATAAAACCCTCAAGTCCATGTTAAAAAAGGTGGTTTCTAAGGACGGAAGGGATTGGGACATGTTGCTACCCTATTTGATGTTCGCCGTCCGTGAGGTACCCCAGACTTCCACAGGGTTCTCTCCCTTTGAGTTATTGTACGGCAGACACCCTAGGGGTCTGTTGGACATAGCCAAAGAGATGTGGGAACAAGAGCCGACTCCACATAGGAGTATAATTGAACATGTGGCTAGTATGCAGGACCGGATCGCGGCGGTCATGCCCATCATGAAAGAACATCTGTTAGATGCCCAGGCAGCCCAGAGACACACATATAATAAAAGAGCCAGAGTCAGGTCTTTTAATAAGGGAGATCAGGTGTTAGTACTGGTACCCATAGCTGAGAGTAAGCTCATGGACAAGAGGCAAGGGCCATATGAGGTTTGAGAAAAGGTGGGGGAGGTAAATTACCGGGTGTATAAACCCGGAAGGAGGAAACCTGAGCAGCTTTATCATGTAATCCTGCTAAAACCTTGGAAAGATCGAGAGTGTTTAGTTACAGACGTCACTCTGGGCATATCGCCAGAGAGTTCTCTACCTTCAGCCAGGGATGCGTCCGGGGGAGAGGTGAGGATAAGTGATGCTCTCACTAAACAGCAGCGACGGGAGGCTCGCTCACTGGTGCAGCAGAATACCGATATGTTCTCAGAGCTACCGGGTAGGACTACAGTTCTCCAACATGACATTGTCACCGAACCTGGGGTAAAGGTGCGAATGAGACCGTACCGGGTACCCGAAGCCCAGAGGCAAGCCATCACGGCTGAGGTAAAACAAATGCTCCAGTTAGGCGTCATCGAGGAATCACTGAGTGAGTGGGCTAGCCCCAACGTACTGATTTCGAAACCAGACGGATCGTTACGCTTCTGTAACAATTTCCGAAAACTAAATGAAGTGTTGAAGTTTGACCTTTATCCAATGCCCAGGGTGGATGAGCGGATTGAGAGACTGGGGCAGGCCCAGTACTTTACCACGCTCGATCTCACCAAGGGTTACTGGCAGGTGCCTCTCACGAAATCGGCGAAGGATTTGAACGCCTTCATAACTACGGAGGGTCTATATCACTATGTGGTTTTACCTTTTGGGCTACATGGGGCCCCGGCTACATTCCAGTGGTTGATGGACATAGTGCTCAAGTCTCATCAGGTGTACGCGTCCGCGTATCTAGATGATATTATCATCTTTAGCACCGACTGGCATACGCATCTATCCCAGGCACAAGCAGTGCTGGATTCTCTCAGAGCCGCTCGATTAACGTCAACCCCAAAAAAATGTGTGATAGGGCTAGAGAAAGCCCGATATTTGGGGTATGTGATTGGCCGAGGAATTATCAAGTCCCAAATCAATAAAGTTGAGGCCATAAAAAATTGTCCTAAACCGTCAAGTACAAAGCAGGTGAGGGCGCTCCTTGGCATTCTTGGGTATTACCGCCGGTTTATACCTAATTTTGCTGCGAGAATGGTGGCCCTGACCGATCTCTTGAAAGGAAAAAAATCAAGTAATGGTTCGGTGGAACCCTCAGGCAGAAAAAGCCTTTCAGTAAATGAAGTTGGCCCTGTGTGGACAGCCGGTCCTCATCAGCCCCAACTTCAAGGAAACCTTCATTGTACAGACAGATGCCTCGGAGGTAGGCCTAGGGGCGGTATTGTCACAAAAAGTGAATGGTGAAGAGCACCCGGTCACCTACTTGAGTAGAAAACTTGTCCCGGCAGAGAAAAACTATAGCGTGGTAAAGAAAAAGTGTTTGGCTATTAAGAGGGCCTTGGAATCGCTACGTTATTATTTACTCAGGCGTCAGTTCCACTTGGTGACGGACCACTCACCCTTGGTATGGATGAAAAATGCCAAGGAGAGGAATGCGCGAGTCACCGGGTGGTTCGTGTCACTGCAAAATTTCAGGTTCTCTGTAGAACATCGCCCTGGAAAGTCGCAGGCAAACGCGGATGCCCTGTCCCGGGCACCCTGTATGATGTCAAATGTTCAACCCCACAAGTTTGAACAGAGGGGGGGGATATGTGAGGCAGTGACCGGGATCGTATACGAGGGACGTTATATATCCCCCAGAATGTGTACAGAGACCTATTAAATCCATTGGAGTGCATTGCAGTCACAAACTCACCTGCGGCTGTCACCTGGGAAGGCTCTGCACCTGTCAGGCTCTGAGTGGCCTGGCGTGGCCGTTGCCCACAGCAACCGTTGTTTAAGGACTCGTGTTAACTCGGCCGCAAACCGGAGGACTTTTCTGTTTACCCGTGAGTTGCTGAATAAAGCTGTTTGTGCTGGACTTGCTTGGGTCACTGCCTCAGTTACTGCATGGTGTGAACACCGCCGCCTTACAAGCCCTTGTTCATTTTTATAAGATGCGCCTATCAGTTATAATGCCCCCGGCAGCACTAAAAACGCGCTCTGACAAAACACTAGCTGCAGGGCTGGGCCTCTAACTCCAAGGCATAGAGTGCCACGTGTCCAGCTCGGATACCCTATAGTTATAAGGCACAGAGGAATCACGGAGGACGTTGGTACGGTCATCAAGGTACTCTTTCAGCATCTTCCAAAACTTTTCCATTATGTCAGAGTACCCCGCGCATCAGGGCCTGGGCACTGGGAGGGGCTGAGAAAGCTGTCCCAGACCTTTGACAGTGTTCCCCTGCCTCTGCTTCATCGTATTTGTGTCTCCCTCTCCTGTACTCCTTGGTTGTCCAACAAACTGTGAAATCTGCCACCAGCGTTTTGAGATGGGAATTTTAAGAATTCTTCAACAAGAGCCTTCTGGTACTGCAACATTTTATTAGATCTCTCCGACACGGGAAGAAGAGATAAAAAGTTCTTCTTGTAGCATGGGTCTAGAAGTGTGACCAACCAGTAACTAGTGTTGACCAAAATGCATACAATGCGAGGGTCACGGGAAAGACAACGGAACATAAAGTCAGCCATGTGTGCCAGATTGCCAACAGCCAAGACTTCCCTGTCCTGACCAAGAGGGCGACTGTCCATGCTCTCCTCCTCATCCTTTTCCTGGTCCTCCTCCTCCCTCTCCTCAGGCAATTCACGCTGAACAGACGGTATGACTGTTGTGTGGATAGTACCGTCTGTAGTGCAGGAAAACAGCTCCTGTTCCTCCTCCTCATTATCACCCAATTCGCGTTGAGATGAGGCTGGGTTGTGTGGCATCACCCTGTATAGTTCCTTGCTCTATCTCATCGTGCTCTGCCTTTAATGCCTCCTCTTTAATTGTGAGCAGCGAGCGTTTCAGTAGGCAGAGAAGATGGATGGTGACGCTAATTATCGCATCATCACCGCACACCATCTTGGTGGAGTCCTCAAAGTTTTGTAGTGCAGCACAGATGTCAGACATCCATGCCCACTCATCAGCTCTTATGTGCGGAGGCTGACCTGAATACCGACGGGCGTGTTGAAGCTGGTACTCAACAACTGCCCTCTGCTGCTCACTAGTCCTTACCAACATCTGAAACGTTGAGTTCCATCGCGTGGTGACATTGCACACCAGTCGATGAGCTGGAAGGTGCTGAAGCACGGCAAGGTTAAGAGAAGCTGTAGGTGACTTTCTGAAATGTGCACACACGCGGCATACTGTCACAAACTGCTCAGTCAGATCCAGGTAGGTTTTGAGAAACAGCTGAACCACTAAGTTGAGCAGATGGGTCAGGCAAGGTACCTGTGCAAGGTTGCCAAGCCTCAGAGCTGCCATCAGTTTCCGGCCATTGTCACACACGACAATGCCTGGCTGTGGGTTCAGCGGTGACAGCCACAGATGTGTCTGCTCTGTTACAGCTATCTATAACTGTGCAGCGTTGTGCAGTTTGTTACCTAAGCACATTAGCTTCTGCACAGCCTGTTTCCGCTTGGCTGAGGCAGTGCTGCAGTGCTTCCAGCTTCTGACTGATGTGGTCATTTTGTAGATGGAGGCTGAAGAGGAGGAGGAGGTGCAGGAGCTATAGAATATGGAGGCAACTCGGATTGACCCAGGGCCCGCAATCCTTGGCGTCGGGAGGACTTGTTCCGTCCCAGGGTCCGACTGTGTCTCAGCTTCCACAATATAAACCCAGTGTGCCATCAGTGAGATGTACCGTCCCTGGGACTTGTCCACATGTCCGTGGTCCCAGTAACTGCGTTGGTGAGGGTATGGCTAATGCTCTTTGACACGTGCGTGTGTAAGGTGGGGACGGCATACCAGGAGAAATAGTGGTGGCTGGGAACCGAGTACCAAGGGACGGCTGCCACCATGAGGTTGCAGAAAGATTCCATCTCCATGAGCCTAAAAGGCAACATTTCAAGTGCAAGCATTTGAGAAATGTGGCAGTTTATTTGCACTTGCGTTCAAATGACTGGGGTAGGGACAATTGAATGCTGCGCTGGAACAAGGACGTGGACGCTGATGGAGGTGGTTGCAAGTGTGCAATGACATGTCACGCATGTCACCTTGTCAGGTTGGGTTAGTGACTTCATCTTCCACCACGTCGTCTTGCACGAATGCACCCTGGGCCTCCTCTTGGCTTGCTGGCAATTGTGTCTCATCATCATCACCCACCTCTTGTGACAGTAACTGCACTTTCCCATCGTCGCCTATGTGTGACTGTGGCTACTATATGCAATCTCCTCTTTCATGGCTTGAAGAGGGCCAGGTGAGAGGCCCTAATCTGTAAATGGAAAAGTGAACAGCACTTCAGACTGCCCAAGTTTGGAATCACTTGTCACTGGGCACTCGGCATGGTGGGAGGAACGAGGATCAGGGTGAGAAATATGTGGTCCAGACTCACGACTACTGAGACTGGACTGTGTGGAAGACAGGGTGGTGGTGGTGGCAAAGAAACTGGAAGCATTATCTGCTATTCAACCAGCAACCTTTTCACACTGCTCTGGCTTCAATAGTGGTGTCCGCGGCCTCCTACAAAGTGGGACAGGAAGATAGAGCGACATGATGTGGGTGCTTGTTGTGCTCCCTCAGCAGGCACAATTTCAGCTTGCCCAAGGCCTCGGCCTTTGCGTGCACCATCACCATCACGTCCACTTTCCAGGCCCTTGCCACACGCCTTGCCCATTTTAAATGGAGTATAATATTTGGCATGCTCCCAAAAATGTCAGGATTATTACCGCAGTAATATCGGATTACGTCTGATTACCACGGTTTTAGGTAGTGGCCTTATTGGCATGGTATTGGTCAGCAACCAAGTGTGAATAGGTTTGAACAACACACAGCAGGCAGACTTTAAATGGAGTATAATACTTGTCACATTTACCAAAAAAGTCAGGATTATTACTGCATTATTATCGGATCACCTGAGATGATGGACAAGTTTCTCTGCTTCCACAATACAGCAATGCTACTAATATCAAACAAATCTGGCTGAATGCTGCTAACAAGCAAATGGAACAGTAAAAATGGTGCATTATATTTCTTTTCAAGCAAATAATTATGATTAAGAGCAAAAAGAATGTTAGCCCTGATATCTAGAGCTATGGATATCAGTAATAGCAGCAGACAGAACGTGCAATGGACCATATTCTATTCTATACGCTGTCCACAAACTATGCCTGCCTTACTCCTGCTGTGACCAGGATTGATATGCATCTGGATTAGTTATTAGAAGGTCTGTCAGTTTAGATACATATTTCTGTGGAATACTTCACTAAATAAACCGCCAATTCTCTCCATCACTCAGCTGCAGCTCTCCCTACTCTGCCTGTCTAAATGGTACACTGTGACGAGCATAGGGTCAGAGGTTCTTATATAGACCTGATGATGCTATCACTGTCATGCCACAACCAACATGGCTGCTGCATTTCAGTGACTGGCAGGCAATCCCCATATGTTTACTTGCTGTTTAAATAGTGTCAAACATCCAGGGCGGGGACTCAAGCTCCCGCCCGAGCATCCAGAAAGTACTCGCCGAGCATTTCAAACAGTGAGATGTCCAGGCGAGTACCGAGCAGTTGTGAGCACGCTCACTCATCACTACTGTAGATGCATCCGCAGTTGGTCCTTCAGGGTTCTGGACTGATTAGCACTAGACCTCTTTAAAAGGTGCTGGCTGACTGCTTACAGAGGCTCTTATTGAAGCTTGATCCATTCCCGGCCGACAACGTAGAGGTTTTTGGCTTTCAGTGGGTGACTGGGACTGCCGTTGTGGAATCCACCTATCTCTTGTGTGGATTGCTGTGGCAAAAAATAAATGCACCTGAAAGATAAGCAAAGCCTGTTTCTTTTGACTTTGGACAAGTTAATAACATTCACAATGAGGCTGAAGAAATCAGAAATCAGTGCATAAAGATTCTACATTAAGTATTTTTATACAGGTTTTTGGATTCCTCAAAACAGACAGAAAGTTCACTAGCTCATCCCTATGAGCACATGAAAGCTCAGCTTCCCTCCAAACTGTTAGAAGAGTTACATGGACTGAATTTGTATATAGCAGGCCTCAGTGATCTCCCAAACCATATTCTTGAAGCTTTTTCCACTCAACAACATGACAAGGTCCTGTCAGCTTCTTGGCATCTGCTCCACCGGCACCTGGATACACATTGGTCTACTTTAGAAATTCTGCGGTTTTTGGGAGAAAAGTTGAAAGATCAAATTGTTTATGCCCATCAATATATTATTATTATTATTTATTATTATAGTGCCATTTATTCCATGGCGCTTTACATGTGATAGGGATATACATAGCAAAAACATTTACATAATCTTAACAAAACGAGTCAGCGACTGGTACAGGAGGAGCGAGGACCCTGCCCGCGAGGGCTAACATTCTACAAGGGATGGGTGAGGATACAGTAGGTGGGGGTAGAGGAGGCCATGCAGTAATGTGGTGGAGTGGTGGTTACTGCAGGTTGTAGGCTTGTCGGAAGAGGTAGGTCTTCAGGTTTCTTTTGAAGGCTTCCATGGTAGGCGAGAGTCTGATGTGTTGGGGTAGAGAGTTCCAGAGTAGGGGGGATGCACGGGAGAAATCTTGCATACGATTGTGGGAAGAGGAGTTAAGAGGGGAGTAGAGAAGGAGATCTTGTGAGGATCGGAGGTTGCGTGCAGGTAAGTACCAGGAGACTAGGTCACAGATGTATGGAGGAGACAGGTTGTGGATGGCTTTGTATGCCATGGTTAGGGTTTTGAAGTAGGATTCTCTGGGCAATGGAGAGCCAGTGAAGGGATTGACAGAGGGGGGAGGTCGGGGAATAGCGGGGGGACAGGTGGATTAGTCGAGCAGCAGAGTTTAGGATAGATTGGAGGGGCGCAAGAGTGTTGGAAGGGAGGCCACAGAGCAGGAGGTTGCAGTAGTCAAGGCGGGAGATGATGAGGGCATGCACTAGTGTTTTTTGCAGAGTCTTTGCTGAGGAATGCACGGATCCGGGAAATATTTTTGAGTTGGAGTTGGCAGGAAGTGGAAAGGGCTTGGATATGTGGTTTGAACGAGAGATCAGAGTCCAGGGTTACCCCAAGGCAGCGAGCTTGTGGGACTGGGGACAGTGAACAGCCATTGATGTTGATGGATAGGTCAGATGGGGGATATGAATGAGAGGGTGGAAAGATGATGCACTCTGTTTTATCCATGTTGAGTTTTAGAAATCTGGCAGAGAAGAAGGATGAGATGGCGGACAGACATTGTTGGATTTTGGTTAGTAGGGAGGAGATATCGGGTCCAGAGAGGTAGATCTGTGTGTTATCAGCATAGAGGTGATACTGAAAGCCGTGAAAGTGTTAAATAGCTGTTTAGAGTTGTGAGTAGTGTTGAGCCACCCCCGTAGTATTCGGGTTCGGTTCGGTTCGTCGAACACCGGGATGTTCGAGGAACTGTTCGTCGAACACCTTAGAACACCGTCGAACACCATTAAAACCAATGGCAGGCAAACAAAAACACATAGAAACACATATAAAACACCTTCAAAGGTGTCCAAAAGCTGACAAACTGCTCAGAAGACGCTCTCTTTAAAAAAGCCGGCCGGCAATTCAGCAGCGGCATACACCGGTACCCGACAATTTAGACAAGAAGGAATAGAGCATCACACATAGATTAGATAGATAGAAACATGTCAGTCACATATATAAGAAGTACAGTGTCAGTGTTGGTTACTGTACTTGTCATTTAGTGTAAAGGATTTATTAAAAAAAATATTAGTGTTTTCGTGCACCGTCTCTTTAAAAAAGCTGGCCGGCAATTCAGCAGCGGTACCCGACAATTTATAACAGAAAGAATAGAGCATTACACATAGATTAGATAGATAGAAACATGTCAGTCACATATATATGAAGTACAGTGACAGTGTTGGTTACTGTACTTGTCATTTAGTGTTAAAATAAAGGATTTATTAAAAAAAAAATTGGCGTGGGGTTCCCCATAATTTTAGTCTCTAGCGGAGGTTAAGCAGACGGCTGGGGCAGATGTTTGAAGCCTGGGAAGGGGGTAATACCCACGGAGCTTCCCAGGCTACTAATTTCAGCCCCCAGCTGAATACCTAGCCTTTCCTAGCTATTAAAATGGGGGACCCCCCCAAAAAAAATGACGTGGGGTCCCCCCTATTTTAATAGCTAGCAAAGGCTAGGCAGACAGCTGGGGGCTGATATTAATAGCCCAGGAAGGGTGTCATGAATATTGGCCCCCTCCCAGGCTAGAAACACCAGCCGTCAGCCATCCCAGAAATGGCGCATCCATAGGATGCGCCAATTCTGGCACTTAGCCTCACTCTTCCCACTGCCCTGTAGCGGTGGCAGTGGGGTAATAGGGCTGGGGTTGATGTCAGCTTATAATGCCAGCTGACATCAAGCCCAGGTTAGTAATGGAGAGGCGTCTATAAGACACCCCCATTACTAACCCCATAGTCAAAGTTAAAAAAAACACAAACACCCAGAATAAAGTCCTTTAATTGAAATAAACACACAATTCTTTATTGTTCTAAATTAAACCATACTTACCATCACGCCCATTCCAGCTGAAGCCAACGATCTCCTGCAATAAAAGTAAAATAATAAAGCAACATCATCCTTACCTTTCCATGGTTCCCACGACAGCTCCAGCTCTGCTACATCGAGATGACAGGCTGGACCGCAGCAGAAAGCTGCCATCCAGCCTGTCATCCCGCAGACACTGAGAAGCGCAGGCATGCTTGCGCTCCTCAGTGTCTGGCTGTGACGGCATCCAGATGAGCCGACAATGAACTCAGCTCACCTCATGCACGTCACTGACAGCGTGGGAAAATTCTCCTGCACTCAGCGCTTCAGCGTGAGAATTTTCCCACGCTGTCAGTGACGTGCATGAGGTGAGCTCATATCCAATGAACTCAGCTCACCTCATGTACGTCACTGACAGCGTGGGAGAATTCTCACGCTGAAGCGCTGAGTGCAGGAGAATTTTCCCACGCTGTCAGTGACGTGCATGAGGTGAGCCGAGTTCATTGGACATGAACTCGTCTCATCTGGATGCCGTCACAGCGAGACGCTGAGGAGTGCAAGTATGCCTGCGCTTCTCAGTGTCTGGGGGATGACAGGCTGGATGGCAGCGTTCTGCTGCGGTCCAGCCTGTCATCTCGATGTAGCAGAGCTGAAGCTGTCCTGGGAACCATGGAAAGGTAAGGATGATGTTGCTTTATTATTTTACTTTTATTGCAGGAGATCGTTGGCTTCAGATGGAATGGGCGTGATGGTAAGTATGGTTTCATTTAGAACAATAAAGAATTGTGTGTTTATTTCAATTAAAGGACTTTATTCTGGGTGTTGTGTTTTTTTTAATACTTTACTAGAAATTCATGGTGGTCATGTCTAATATTGGCGTGACCCCATGAATTTCGGGCTTAGGGCCAGCTGATAATACCAAGCTGGCCCTAACCCCTTTATTACCCAGTGAGCCACCGCACCAGGGCCCTGGATGAGTTGGGTACATCGCCAGAAGATGGCGCTTCTATGAACGCGCCATTTTCCGGGGTGGCTGCGGACTGCAATTTGCAGTGGGTGGGGCCCAGAAAGCTTGGGCCTCCCAGCGCTGCGGATTCCAGCCCCCAGCTGCCTAGTTGTACCTGGCTGGACACAAAAATAGGGCGAAGCCCCACGTATTTTTTTTTTTATTATTTCATGAAATTCATGAAATAATTAAGAAAAAAAGGGCTTCCCTATATTGTTGTGTCCGGCCAGGTACAAATAGGCAGCTGGTGGTTTGGGGCAGCCCGTTCCTGCCTGCTGTACCTGGCTGGACACAAATATAGTGCGAAGCCCCACGTCAATTTTTTTAAATTATTTCAGGAAATTCATGAAATAATTAAAAAAAATTTGACGTGGGGCTTCGCACTATATTTGTGTCCAGCCAGGTACAGCAGGCAGGAACGGGCAGCCCCCAACCACCAGCTGCCTATTTGTACATGGCCGGACACAACAATATAGAGAAGCCCTTTTTTTTTTAAATTATCTACTATATAATTGTCTTATCCCGTCTGTCTGTCTGTCTGTCTGTTTGTCCAGGAAATCCCACGTCGCTCATTGGTCCGGCAGCGGCCAATCAGCGCCGCGGAATTTCTGAAAAAAGATGGCGGCCGTTAGCGGCTCATCTGCGGGAAGGAGCTCAGCAGCAATGCAGCCAAGAGATGAGCGGCGCGAGACGCTCATCTCCCGGCTGGTAACAGCAGAAGGACCCCGACCGCCGGACCCATCTGCGGGACGGAGATGCAGCCGGGAGATGAGCGGCGCGAGGCGCTCATCTCCCGGCCGGTAGCAGCGGAAGGACCGCCGGCGTCGCTGACCTCCATGCAGAAGGGAGGACCGGGGAGCGGCGCTGCGGGTCGAGATACTTCTGCTGCGAGCGCCCGCTCATGTCTCGGGTTCTCGCAGCGGAAGTAGCCGCACAGGCAGCGCCGCTCCCCGGTCCTCACCAAGACGATTCGATGATTTTTCGCGGTCTTCGGACCCGACCAATCACTGATCTTACCGCAAAAGTTAAACACCGCTGTGCTGATTGGTCGCGTACGCTGCCCGCGACCAATCACCGATTTGGTCGCCACATTTAAATATCGGCCGCGACCAATCAGCACAGCGGTGTTTAAATGTGGAGCCAAGATCGGTGATTGGTCGCGGCCGATATTTAAATTTGGCGCACAAATCGGTGATTGGTCGCGGGCAGCGTCCGCGACCAATCAGCACAGTAGTGTTTAACTTTGGCTGCAAGATCAGTGATTGGTCGCGGGTCAAGACCGCGACCAATCACCGATTTGTGCGGCACATTTAAATAGCGGCTGCGACCAATTGGATGTCAGCGCCGCTCCCCTGTCCTCCCTTCACACCCTAGCCGCATGGATGTCAGCGGCGCTGCCTGTGCGGATACTTCCACTGCGAGAACCAGGGACATGAGCGGGGGCTCACAGCAGAAGTATCCCGACCCGCAGCGCTGCTCCCCGGTCCTCCCTTCACACCCTAGCCGCTGATGTCCCCACAGTATCCGCATGGTGTTACAAAGGTCCAGACATTTGTGTTAAAAATCGCTGATTGGTCGCTGGCGCTGCCCGCGACCAATCACCGATTTGGGCGCCAAATTTAAATATCGGCCGCGACCAATCACCCATCTTGGCTCCACATTTAAACACCGCTGTACTGATTTTTTCGCGGACGCTATTTAAATGTGGCGCAAAAATCGGTGATTGGTCGCGCCCAGCGTCGGCAACCAATCAGCACAGCGGTGTTTAAATGTGGAGCCAAGATCGGTGATTGGTCGCGGCCGATATTTAAATTTGGCGCCCAAATCGGTGATTGGTCGCGGACAGCGCCAGCGACCAATCAGCGATTTTTAACAGAAATGTCCGGATCTTTATAACATCATGCGGATACTGTGGGGACATCAACGGCTAGGGTGTCAAGGGAGGACCGGGGAACGGCGCTGCGGGTCGGGATACTTCTGCTGCGAGCAGTCGCTCATCTCCCGGCTTCTCGCAGCGGAAGTATCCGCACAGGCAGCGGCGCTCCCCGGTCCTCACCAATACGATTCGCTGATTGGTCGCGCTCTCTGCACGCGACCAATCAGTGATCTTGGCGCTAAAGTTAAACACCGCTCTGCTGATTGGTCGCGGACTCCAGCCACGACCAATCAGCGAGATTGGCACCAAATTTAAACCCCGCTCTGCTAATTGGTCGCGGATGCCAGCCGCGACTAATCAGCATTATTGGCGCCAAATTTAAACACCGCTCTGCTGATTGATCGCGGTCGCTGGCCGAGATCAATCAGCAATATTGCCGCAAAATTTAAACACCGCTCTGCTGATTAGTCGCGATCGCCGTCCGCGACCAATCAGCAGTATTGGCGCCAAATTTAAACCCTGCTCGGCTGACTGGACGCGGTTGCAGGCCGCGACCAATCAGCAGTATTGGCGTCAAATTTAAACCCGGCTCTGCTGATTGGTCGCGGCCGCCGGCCGCCACCAATCAGCGATTTTGGCGCCAAATTTAAACCCCACTCTGCTGATTGGTCGCGGTTGCCGGCCGCGACTAATCAGCATTGTTGGCTCCAAATTGCCGGTCGCGACTAATCAATATTATTGCCGCCAAATTTAAACACCGCTCTGCTGAATGGTCGCGGCCGTGACCAATCACCATTGTTGGCGCCAAATTTAAACACCGCTTTGCTGATTGGTCACGTTCGCTGGCCACGACCAATCAGCATTATTGGCGCAAAATTTAAACCCCGCTCTGCTGATTAGTCGCGACCGCCGGCCGTGACCAATCAGCGATATAGTCGCCAAATTTCAACACCGCTTTGCTGATTGGTCGCGGTTGCTGGCCGCGACCAGTCAGTGATTTTGGCGCCAAATTTAAACACCGCTCTGCTGATTGCGCCCGGTCTGCCACACACATATTCTAGAATACCCGATGCGTTAGAATCGGGCCACCATCTAGTTTCATGAAATAATTTAAAAAAAATTGACGTGGGGTTTCGCACTATATTTGTGTCCAGCCAGGTACAGCAGGCAGGAACGGGCAGCCCCCAACCACAAGCAGCCTATTTGTACCTGGCTGGACACAACAATATAGGGAAGCCCTTTTTTTCTTAATTATTTCATGAATTTCATGAAATAATTAAAAAAAAAAATACGTGGGGCTTCGCCCTATTTTTGTGTCCAGCCAGGTACAACTAGGCAGCTGGGGGCTGGAATCCGCAGCGCTGGGAGGCCCAAGCTTTCTGGGCCCCACCCGCTGCAAATTGCAGTCCGCAGCCACCCCGGAAAATGAACGCGCGTTCATAGAAACGCCATCTTCTGGCGCTGTACCCAACTCATCCAGGGCCCTGGTGCGGTGGCTCACTGGGTAATAAAGGGGTTAGGGCCAGCTTGGCATTATCAGCTGGCCAGTTCATGGGGTCACGCCAATATTAGACATGACCACCATGAATTTCTAGTAAAGTATTTAAAAAAAACACAACACCCAGAAAAAAGTCCTTTAATTGAAATAAACACACAATTCTTTATTGTTCTAAATTAAACCATACTTACCATCACGCCCATTCCAGCTGAAGCCAACGATCTCCTGCAATAAAAGTAAAACAATAAAGCAAAATCATCCTTACCTTTCCATGGTTCCCACGACAGCTTCAGCTCTGCTACATCGAGATGACAGGCTGGACCGCAGCAGAACGCTGCCATCCAGCCTGTCATCCCCCAGACACTGAGAAGCGCAGGCATGCTTGCGCTCCTCAGTGTCTCGCTGTGACGGCATCCAGATGAGCCGAGTTCATGTCCAATGAACTCGGCTCACCTCATGCACGTCACTGACAGCGTGGGAGAATTCTCATGCTGAAGCGCTGAGTGCAGGAGAATTTTCCCACGCTGTCAGTGACGTGTCTGAGGTGAGCCAAGTTCATTGGACATGAACTCGTCTCATTTTTATGCCGTCACAGCGAGACACTGAGGAGCGCAAGCATGCCTGTGCTTCTCAGTGTGTGCGGCATGGCAAGCTAAATGGCAGCGTTCTGCTGCGGTCCAGCCCGTCATCTCGATGTAGCAGAGCTGAAGCTGTCGTGGGAACCATGGAAAGGTAAGGATGATGTTGCTTTATTATTTTACTTTTATTGCAGGAGATCGTTGGCTTCAGCTGGAATGGGCGTGATGGTAAGTATGGTTTAATTTAGAACAATAAAGTATTGTGTCTTTATTTCAATTAAAGGACTTTATTCTGGGTGTTTGTGTTTTCTTTTAACTTTGACTATGGGGTTAGTAATGGGGGTGTCTTGTAGACGCCTCTCCATTACTAACCTGGGCTTGATGTCAGCTGGCATTATAAGCTGACATCAACCCCAGCCCTATTACCCCACTGCCACCGCTACAGGGCAGTGGGAAGAGCGAGACTAAGTGCCAGAATTGGCGCATCCTATGGATGCGCCATTTCTGGGACGGCTGATGGCCGATGTTTCTAGCCTGGGAGGGGGCCAATATTCATGGCACCCTTCCTGGGCTATTAATATCAGCCCCCAGCTGTCTGCCTAGCCTTTGCTAGCTATTAAAATAGGGGGAACCCCACGTCATTTTTTTTGGGGGGTCCCCCATTTTAATAGCTAGTAAAGGCTAGGTATTCAGCTGGGGGCTGATATTAGTAGCCTGGGAAGCTCCGTGGGTATTACCCCCTTCCCAGGCTTCAAACATCTGCCCCAGCCGTCTGCTTAACATCCGCTAGAGCCTAAAATTATGGGGAACCAAACGCCAATTTTTTTTTAAATAAATCCTTTATTTTAACACTACATGACAGGTACAGTAATCAACACTGTCACTGTACTTCATATATATGTGACTGACATGTTTCTATCTATCTAATCTATGTGTGATTCTCTATTCCTTCTATTCTAAATTGTCGGGTACTGCTGCTGAATTGCCGGCCGGCTTTTTTAAAGAGATGGTGCTTGAAAACACTATTATTTTTTTAAATAAATCCTTTACACTAAATGACAAGTACAGTAAGCAACACTGTCACTGTACTTCATATACTGTATATGTGACTGACATGTTTCTATCTATCTAATCTATTTGTGATTCTCTATTCCTTCTATTCTAAATTGTCAGGTATCGCTGCTGAAATGCCGGCCGGCTTTTTTAAAGAGACGGTGCATGAAAACACTATTATTTTTTTTAATAAATCCTTTACACTAAATGACAAGTACAGTAAGCAACGCTGTCACTGTACTTCATATATATGTGACTAACATGTTTCTATCTATCTAATCTATGTGTGATTCTCTATTCTTTCTGTTCTAAATTGTCGGGTACCGGTGTATGCCGCTGCTGAATTGCCGGCTTTTCATGTTTCACTGTGGGCACTGTTCCCATCGATTTGGGCAATCACTGTAATGCCACAACAACCATGGCTGTGGCATTACAGTGAGTGGCAGACAATCCCTGCATGATTGGTGCTCAAAAATAGCGCCAGACATGCAGGACATGCTTTTGGTGCACGAACAGTTATCGAACATAACCTCGAACAGCCGAATTTTTTGCAAATCATTCGAGCTCGTCCAATACCGCCCAAAACAGCTCAAATTTGAGATTGGCGAACAGTTCTAGTCGAACACCGCTCATCTCTAGTTGTGAGATAGGGAGGATATGAGAGATGAGAAGTAGGATTGTTTTGCTGTAGTGAGTGCGGACTTGAAAATAGTGAGGGATTGTTTGAATGCGATGAAGTGCTCGATGGAGTGAGACCTTTTCCATCTCTGCTCCGCAACCCTGGAGGCCCGTCGCAGTTCTTTAGTAAGTTTGGTGTGCCAGGGTTGCCTGTTGATTGTGCGAGATTTGGTATGTGTGAGAGGGGCGATCGAGTCGAGAGCTGCAGCTATTGTGGTGTTATGTGGTGTTATATGAAGCTGCAGCAACATCTGCATTGTGTAAGGAATTTATGTCTGCAAGAGGGAGGAGGGATTCAGAGAGTGAGTGTAGGTCAAGGTGTTTGAGATTTCTGCGAGCGTGTGTAAGTTTGTGGAGTGGGGATTGTGCACCTGGACAGGAGAGGGTAGAGAATGTGAGGAGGTTATGGTCAGAGAGAGGGAGGGGTGAGTTAGAGAGGTTAGATAGGGAAAAGAGGCGGGTGAAGATGAGGTCCAGTGTGTGGCCATCTTTATGAGTAGCTGCCGAAGACCATTGAGCAAGGCCGAAGGAGGAAGTGAGGAATAGGAGCTTAGAGACAGATGAGTGGGAAGTGTCAATGGGGATGTTGAAGTCACCCATTATGATAGTGGGGATGTCAGTGGAAAGGAAGTGAAGCAGTCAGGTGGTGAAGTGGTCTAAGAAAGTGGTGGCTAGCCCTGGGGGTCGGTAAATGACGGCCAATTAGAGGTCAGAGGGGGAATAGATGCGCACACAGTGCACCTCAAAAGAGGGGAGTATAACAGAGGGTGGCAGTGATATTTGGGTGAAAACGCAGGTATCTGACAGGAGAAAACCTACGCCTCCGCCATGTTTGCCATTGGGGCAGGGGGTGTGGGTGTGTTAGAGGGGGTGAGCCAGGTTTCGGTGATGGCGAGGAACGAAAGTTTGTTAGTAATGAAAAGGTCGTGGATGTAGGAAAGTTTGTTGCAGACGGAGCGAGCGTTCCATAGAGCTCCTGTTAGAGCAACTAAGGAAGTGGGGATTAGTTGGATGGGTATGAGGTTAGAAGGGTTGCGACAGTTTGTGGAAGGTCGTGGATAGGAGGTAGAAGTAACTGTGGGGATATGGCGAGGAGGACCAGGATTTGGAGAGATATCTCCAGCAGTGAGGAGGAGCAGAGAAGGTGTTAGCAGGTGGGAGCAAGAGAGAGCATGAGGTGGCTGTCTGTGTTTGGAGATCCAGGATTGAATTTTGAGGAATAATTCGGAGGAGGAGGTGAGATGAATGGGGAGGATGGAGGGAGAGATGAAGAGTTTCTTACTAGGTGTAGGGATTTGAGGGGTTACTAGAAAGTGGAGGACTATAGAGGAAAAAGTGAGAGCTAACAGAAACATAGTTAAAAGAGAGTAAGTGGTCAAAGTGTTGGTTACCTGACTCCTGCCCTGACTAACTGCCTCTGAAATAACTGCCACTTATCTCCGAAGCCACTTTGCACAAGAAGACGGTGCACAACCCAGCACGTGTGCACCCCTTAAAGATCTTCTAAATATAGAGGGCACACTAAACCATCAGGTGAGGGGCATTGTGGGAGCTGCTTGTGGCTAAATTAGCAGCTGGTCATCTCACCAGGAGATGGCTGGGTGATCAAACACAGAGCTAGGACTCTGTAGGCTCTGCAGTTTGGCACCTCTAAACATCAGATAAAATCTACAGTGGGGATAGGACAGACATATGTGAGTATTGAGTGGAATGGGACAGATAAAGTAGAAATATCAAGCAGAGAATTCTACCAGTGAGTTGAATCAGGAGAGCAGAGCATTAGATGGCGGCATATACAGCAGGCAGAGGAATTGTGCAGGAGAAGAGCATGTACCTGTGTGAAAAGAGAAGAAGACGGGTGTTAGTCCATGGCCTCTGAAATAACTGCCACTTATCTCCGAAGCCACTTTGCACAAGAAGACGCGTGCACAACCCAATATATCAATCTGATTCGAGAAAACGTAATAAACGTGAGCTTATTAGAGGAGTAAATATTCAAAGGGTTCGTCTCTCTGAAGCATGGAGTAGTCACATGTACAGTTTCTGTCAGTGGCGTACCGCCAATGGCGGCAGACTACGCCACTGCTATGGGGCGCGTGGCTGGAGGGGGCCCGTGAGGGCCCCAAGCAGCGTGGGAGCGAGGAGGATAGGTAAGTAGGAGGTTGCAGCGGCAGAGGAGCGGGTTGCGGCAGTGGAGGAGCGGAGCACACACAGTAGCCGCTGCTGCAGCTACCACGTGTGCCCGCTGCTAAAGGTACATGAATATTCCCTCTTCTCCACTCCCATGGGCGTGGAGAAGACGGAATATTCATTCTCTTTAGTAGCGGGCACGGAGGAGCGCTGAGCCCCGGCTCCTGCTGTCAGTGCCTGCCCGCCGCTAAAGAGAAAGCATATTCAAGCTTCTCCACGCCCATAGTCTCGGCGTGGAGAGGAGTGAATGTGCCAGCAGCAGCAGCAGCTCACCTCAGCTTCTGAGAGCGCGCGCAGCTCAGATGCCGACATGAGCTGCTGGAGCAGAGGTGAGGAAGGAAGGTGAGTATAAGTGTTTATTGTTTTATGTGTGCAGTGATTGAGGGGTTGAGGAGGCCACACATACCAGGATACATGGATTGAGGAGGCCACACATACCAGTATTTGGGGATTGAGGAGGCCACACATACCAGGATTTGGGGATTGAGGAGGCCACACATACCAGGATTTGGGGATTGAGGAGGCCACACATACCAGGATTTGGGAATTGAGGAGGCCACACATACCAGGATTTGGGGATTGAGGAGGCCACACGTACCAGGATTTGGGGATTGAGGAGGCCACACGTACCAGGATTTGGAGATTGAGGAGGCCACATTTACCAGGATTGGGGGATTGAGGAGGCGACACATACCAGGGATTGTGGGATTGAGGGGGCCACACATACCAGGGATTGTGGGATTGAGGGGGCCACACATACCAGGGATTGTGGGATTGAGGGGGTCACACATACCAGGGATTGTGGGATTGAGGGGGTCACACATACCAGGGATTGTGGGATTGAGGGGGTCACACATACCAGGGATTGTGGGATTGAGGGGGCCACACATACCAGGGATTGGGGGATTGAGGAGGCTACACATACCAGGGATTGTGGGGGCCACACATACCAGGGATTGTGGGATTGAGGGGGCCACACATACGAGGATGGGGAAATGTACCAGTAGCTGCTGCATTTCTCACTCTTCAGTCTTGCACGCAAGCAGAGGGAAGGAGACCGGGGGCCGTCGGAAGGTGAATATATCTTATTTTTTATTTTATTCTTGTTTTTACAGCTTTTTAATGGTACCTGGGTGTGGAGGAGAGTCTCCTCTCCTCCACACCCGGGTACCATCCGCACATTAGAATGCGCCAATAACGCAAGTACAAATGCAGTCTTGCGGTATTGGCGCGTTCTAATGCAAGTCAATGGCGGCAAAAACGCCGCGTTTCCGAAAAATTAATGGACATGCTGCGGATTTTTGAGCGCAGCATAAACGCTGCAGAAAAATCCGCAGCATGGGTACAGCACATGCGGATTATCATTGGGAACATTGCTGCCCTTCTACCATGCGTTTTTAATGTGTTTCCGCAGCGTTTCCGCAGCTGCAAAAACGCTGCGGAAACGCATTAAAAACGCATTGTGTGCACACAGCCTAAAGGCTGGAAAGTTATGAGAGCTGCTCTTCTGTGACATAGACAAATATTTATTTTTTGTAGGGGGGGGGGCCCAATTAGAGCTTCTGCTATGGGGCCCCATGACTTCTATGTACGCCCCTGCTTTCCGTGTATAAAGGAGACGTGGACTTTATTTATTCTACTTTTTGATCATAGAAGCAAAGGATATTATTCAGAGTTTCTGCACATTAATGAGTACGATATTGCAGCATTACCAATGGAACTCTGTCAATCAAGAAAAGGGACTGACTTTAATTTGAAAATGGTAGGGTGTAATGATCTAAGAAGACATAATTAGCCAAGCCAAGGGTGCACATAAGAGCCCTCATTTGCATCTAAAACATGAAATAATAAATTATAACCTGGGCTATGTCTCCAATAGAAATGTGTAAGCAAATTAATTGGCATTTTGGGAGTGAACCACTCCGTTTAAATGTCCTTTGTACACATGTACTGCTGAGAAGAGTGCTTTTCTTTGTGCACAGGATGATCATGTTAATATTCGTTCTGTGCACATGAAAGCAAAATGACATCCTGTCTAAACAGGTTATTATGGGACTGCCGATTGGCTTCATATAGCAGATCAGCGATCATTTAAAGGCTGAAACTGACCAATGTAAATGCACATTAGATATAAGTACCTGACTCCATGATGATTTTTCCAGAAATAGTACCATTAAAAATGACATTGTCATTATAATGCCACCTGAATACTACCCCTGCTACCCCATTTTCCATACAGAACTCCCTCATGCTATCCCAGTCTCCATACCGAGGCCCCATGCTACCCCATTTTCCATACCGAGCCCCCTCATGCAACTCTATACTCCTTACCGAGCCCCCTCATGCTACCCCATTCTTCATGCCAAGCCTCCCCATGCTACCACATTCTCCATGACAAACCCCACTATGATATACCTTCTCCATATCAAGCTTTCTCATCTCATACTACCTCTTCTCCATACCAAGCCCCCATGCTACCCTATTCTTCTTACCAAGCCCCTCATGCTACATTATTCTCCACATTGAGGCCCCCACACTACCCCATTCTTCATGCTGAGCCTGCCCATGCTATCCCATTTTCTTTTATGAGCCTCCCATGTTACCCCTTCTCCATACTGAGCCCCCTCATGCTACCCCTTCTCCATAGCGAACACCCTCATGCTACCCTTTCTCTATTATCGAGCCCTCCTCCCTATTCTCATACTAAGCCCCTCACCCCATTCTCCATACTAAGGACCATCACATTCACCATACCAAGGCCCCCACCCCATTCTCCATACCAAGGCACCCCCGAGTATATTTGTCTCTATGAGTCATTACCTGCTGCAGGATTTGGCTTTTCCTTCTTCATGGTGCTCTGCAATGACATCAGTAGGGTGATGAGTTGACCTCATCGCGCTGCAGTGACATCAGCAGCATGAGTACATCTCTGTACATTGGATCAGGGAGCTGATTGGAGCTCAACTAACCCAGTGTCACGCAAGGTGTGGGAAAGACTTAGTGCAAAACAGAGGGAAGAGGGAAAGGGAGCCCAGACACTAGGGAAAGGGGGGAGTGGAGACCTCCTAGTCTGGTCTAGTGTCACCCAGCCTCAACTATCGACCCTGTATTGGCTCTTAACCAATTGCCGCACGCGTTCCTCGCCCTGTCTTTCCCTGGCGTTAGACTCAGGCTAGGGAAGGGAGGAGATGAGCACTAGCCGATCTCCACTGAACTCAAAAGACTAAAAGGAGGGACAAACAGGGCAAATTGCTTAGCTTTTAGATGACTCCAAACAAATATGCACATGTCCTCAAACACCAGAGAAGAGGAAGTACTGCTGTTGCTGAAGTCTTCACTAGGAGTAATAAATATCGCCGGCAACTCCCTCTGAAACACAGAAGGTATTTATACACCCAGGCCAGGTAGCCGCTGGGTCCTAGAGAAAACCTCAAGAAAATGTGTATAATGCCAAATGTAGAGATCTCCTGCGAACAACTGTAGGGCGACTGTCTGTCACCTCTGACACACCCGTGACAGTACCCCTTCCTCTACGAGTGGCCTCCGGACACTCAGGACCGGGTTTCTCAGGATAAGAGGTGTGGAATGATCGAACCAACCTGGGAGCGTTCACCTCTGACGCTGAAACCCACATACTCTCCTCTGGACCATAGCCTTTCCAGTGCACCAAGTATTGTAGAGAACGACGTTGGAGACAAGAATGTACAATCCTTGAAATTTGAAACTCCAGATTGTTGGTATATGCAACAGTTGTGGACTTCTTTGTTTGTGTGAAGGAGGACTTTATGCTGATCTGACAGTAGATGGCGATGTTGTGTAAAGTTTCCTTGTTTACTGTATTGTAAAAAGAAAAAAAATCTCTCTTGTATTTTCTGTTTTGTTCTTACTTCCTGGTGCAGTACTGTGTGACTGTGCGTTTTTTCCTTTACCTCATGTTCTGAGAAGTAATACCTTGTTATCCCAAGTACTCTGCTCTGTGAAGTTTCTACTGCAACTGTGGGTATCCAGAAGCTGTGCAACACAGATTACCATCAACTATTACTGGGGGCGGTGGTAGAGGTGAGGGCTCAAGAGGTTCCATATACTTTTTGAGTAAGGGCCTGTAGAACACATTGTGGACCTTAAGGGCCTGAGGAACTTCAAGACGAAACGCTGCTGGGTTAATGATGGCGGTTTATTTTATAGGGACCAATAAACCTAAGTCCCAGTTTCCAAGAAGGAACTTTCAATCTTATATTCCTGGTAGACAACCACGCAAGGTTATTTACATTCAAGTCCAGACCTGGCAAGCATTTTCTGTTAGCCATACGTTTATACCTGTCTCCCATGATCTTTAAATTACTCAGAACACCCTGCCATACCGAGGAAAGCGACAAAGCATACCATTCCACCTCAGGAACTCCTGAAGCTCCTCCCCCACTAAAGGTACCAAACTGTGGGTGATAAACGTATGCACCGAAGAACGGTGACCTGCCAGCGGATTCTTGACGATGATTATTAATGGCAAATTCTGCCAGCGGTAAGTAAGATACCCAATCCTCCTGATTTTCGGAGATGAAACACCTGAAGTAGGTCTCCAAATTCTGATTGACACGCTCGCTCTGACCATTCGACTGAGGGTGAAAGGCAGAAGAAAAGGACAGCTGCACCCCCAGTCGAGAACAGAATGCCTTTCAGAACTTGGAAACAAACTGGGTCCCCCAATCTGACACCACATCGGAGGGAACCCCGTGAAGCTTCACAATCTCATTTATGAACATCTGTCTTGGCATTTGGAAGTGCAGGCAATGTGACAAAGGGAACCATTTTACTGAACCTATCTATTACCTCCAAAACCACCGTTTTGACTGCAGAAACTGGTAGGTCAGTAATAAAATCCATGGACAAGTGTGTCCATGACCTACTAGGGATAGGTAGCGGAAGAAGAGTACCAGATGGACGGGTATGAGAAAACCTTAGAACGCGCGGAAATACTACAAGCAGCTACGTGTTCAATCACATCCTGATGTAACCCCGGCCACCAATAACGATGAGAGAGGAGGTCCGCGGTTGCCTTACCACCTGGATGCCCAGAAAGCACAGAGTTATAATGCTCTTTAATTACTTTGTGGTGCAGATTTAATGGTACAAATAACCTTCCTGAAGCGCAGGAGGCAGGAGTGTCCCCCTGAGCCTCCAACACCTCACCCTCCAGTTCAGAATACAGTGCCAAAATGACTACCCCTTTCTGTAATGTTGGGACAGGGTTCTCATGTTCACCACCACCAGGAAAGCTCCGGGACAAAGCATCACTCTTGACATTTTTGACCCGTGGATGAAAAGTGACATCAAAATTGAACCTAATTAAAAAACAGGGACCATCTGACTTGCCTAGGTTTGAGATGTTTAGCTGACTGGAGATATGACAGGGTCTTATGGTCAGTAATAACAGTAACAGGATGGACAGCCCCTTCCAACCAATGTCGCCATTCTTCGAACGCCAATTTGATCGCCAAAAGTTCCCTATTACCCACGTCATAATTTCTCTAAGCCGAAGACAATTTTTTTAGAAAAGAAGGCACATGGACGCCATTTACCAGGGGACGGACCCTGAGACAACACAGCCCCAATCCCGAAATCCGACGCACCAACATCCACATAAAGGGTTGGGAAACATCGGGTTGACTGAGTATAGGTACAGTTCTTTAAAGAAGAAAAAACCTGGACTGAGGCATCCGACCATTTGGAAAAATCAAACTCCTTCTTAGTCATGTCAGTAAGGGGTTTCACAATTACAGAGTAATTTTGGATGAATTTCCAGTAAAAATTAGTAAAGCCCTCAGGTTCTCGGGACGTTCCCAATCAAGGACTGCACGGATCTTCTCCGGATCCATCTGAAAACCTGAAGACGACAACAAGTACCCCAAAAACTGCACCACCTGAACAGCAAAAACACATTTTTCCAGTTTGGCATAAAGTTTGTTGTCCCTTAATATCTGAAGAACCTGCTTAACATGCCCCCGATGAGTTTCAAAATCTGGTGAGTAAACCAAAATATCGTCCAGATAGACCACCACAAACCGCCCCACCAAACAATTAAAAATATCATTTATGAAATGCTGGAATACCGCAGGTGTATTAGTCAAACCAAAAGACATAACCAAACTCCATTCGTCCCCTTCTCTGACTCTAACCAGATTGTAGGCTCCCCTTAGATCCAACTTGGAGAATACCTAAGCTCCCACAACCTGGCTGAACAAATCAGGAATCAGAGGATTCCTGTCCCTTCTTCAGACTCTCCACAATGAAATCCTTCATGACTTATCTCTCAGGGCCAGAAAGATTATACAGTCTGGATTTCGGTAGTTTAGCACCGGGGGTCAGGTAATAGGACAGTTTTAAACACGATGAGGAGGAAAATCCTGACTCCCCCTCTCAGAAAAAACATCCTCAAAACCAGACAGAAAAGCAGGTAATATTTCTGTAGAGACAGTAGCAAGGGAAATATCTAAACAATTTGCATGGCAGTAATCTCCCTATTCAATAATTTCCCCGCTTGCCAGTCCACCAATGGCTTATGTTTAACAAGCCACGGAATACCCAAAACAATCGGTGTAGGAAGATTGTCCAGGACATAGCAAGGAATAATTTCACGATGAACTGACCCCACCCTCAGTTTTACATTATGTACAATCTGAGTAAATGCTTTCTGTGCAAGTGGCGCCGAGTCGATGGTAAAAATGGAAATAGGTTTATCTAAAGTACAGCAAGCAAGACCATGAGTCTTCACAAACTCAGCATCAAGCATGCTGACTCCGGCTCCGCTGTCAACAAACACAGAAATTTTTGTCGGTTTAGCACCACCTCTGCTGTCAGGACAAAGCGGGAACTGCAGTTTGGCCTCAAATGCACCACTTGTTTATCTAACTCCAGACTACCAAGAGTTAATCGAGTCTCCTTTTGTTTAGGAATTGAAGGACAGGTCCCATCAAAATGGCCTTTTTTCCCACAACAAAAATATACACCTTTTATCTTGCGAATCTCCAGGGAGATGTATAATGCAGAGACACCCCCTAACTGCATGGGTTTCTACACCTCCCCCAGTACTGGTTCACCCCAGACTGCTCCCCCCGACAGAGGTACACAACCCCGACAAGAAGGCCACGGAGAAGGTGGTCTCACCTGTCTATACTGAAGTCATCTATCAAGATGTATGGCCAACGACATGGCAGCCTCCAAGGACTGAGGGGTTTCATATAATGCCAAGGCATCTTTCAACCTTTCAGTAAGCCCCTCACAAAATTGACTTCTAAGGGCTGAGTCATTCCATTTGGAATCCGTTGCCCATCTACGGAATTCCGAACTGTACGTTTCTACTGACCGATTCCCCTGCAGAAGGCTATATAGCCTAAACTCAGCCAAGGAGACTCGGTAAGGGTCATCATAGATGAGGGCCAAGACCGAGTCCTGCGGTAAAGAAAACCCTCACGTCTGAGGATCTCTCTGCAGTACAGCGATCACAATTCAAACCTGTTGCTCCTCATTTCCGGAGAAGTAAGGATGAAGTTTGAAATACAGTTTGCATGCCTCCTTGAATACAAACAAATTGTCCCTACCTCCTGAAAACCTGTCTAGGAGGGAAACTTTGGGTTTAGGCTGGACAGGCCTACCTGCAGAGACCCCCACATTGGCGACCTGTAACCGCTGATGCTGCTGCTGTACCTCACCGCGGACATCATTCACCTCCAGCGACAGCATGTGCAGCCGCTCTGCGAGCTCTGCAACTGAACCCATACCAAGGGAGAAAGAGAAAAAAAAAAGGTCCATGCCCAAAAACACACAGAGAAAAAAAAAACCAAAGTGTCAGTTTTCTACTTTTTTTTTCTCCTTTCAAAATGTGCTCGGCCGGTGATAATGTCACGCAAGGTGTGGGAAAGACTTAGTGCAACACAGAGGGAAGAGGGAAAGGGAGCCCAGACACTAGGGAAAGGGGGGAGTGGAGACCTCCTAGTTTGGTCTAGTGACACCCTGCCTCAAATATCGACCCTATATTGGCTCTTAACCAATAGTGTTCCTGGCCCTGTTTTTCCCTGGCGTTAAAAACAAAGAGCCCAGCCAGAACAGTAAACAGATTTTTTTAAAAATTCCAAAATCAAATTAGAAAACAGGAAAAGGCAGTGGTAGTTACCAGCCATGATGTCAAGGAAAATGCAGAACAGGACGCAGCAGGGCCCCTTTTGTTAGAAGGAGGTAACACAGGTGCAGAATGCTAATGAACAATCACTCTCATCCTCTCATCCTGATTGCCTAGCACTAAAACTGCACACAGATGAAACTTGGAATAGGGTGCAGGTCACATACATGTGGCATCGTGCCTAGCCAGCATCCTATTAGACGCCCCTACTATTCGATTAGGTTGGATGCCCGGCACCCTATCCGTGTATCACAGAGGTGCCAGCCCCTAATTCACAAGGTCACCATTAATGGGCCTGGCTGTGTCCTGTCAGATAAAAAAGTGCAAAAATATCATATGAGGTATTAGTTAATATTTTGGCCAAAATACGTAAGGTCGCAATCCCCGTCAAGGGTCCCCACGATTTTGCGAGTCCCTACTTTATCGTTATCTTCATTCTGCACCTGTGTTACCTCCTTCTAACAAAAAGGGGCCCGCTGCGTCCTGTTGTGCATGTTCCTTGACATCCTGGCTGGTAACTACCATTGCCTTTTTGCTGTTTCCCCCTTTCCCTGGCGTTAGACTAAGGGTAGGGAAGGGAGGAGAGGAGCACTAGTCAATCTCCACTGAACTCTACAGACAAAAAGGAATGACAAACAGGGGAAATTTCTTAGCTTTTAGACGACTCCAGAAAAATGTGCACATGTCCTCAAACACCAGAAAGGAGGAGTTACTGCTCTTACTGAAGACTTCACTAGGAGTAATGAATATCGCCGGCAACTCCCTCTGAAACACAGCATTGGTCCTAGAGACAGTCTCAAGAAGATAGTAACAACTAGTGTGGGATATATAAATCCAAACCACCACAAAGAGTAACTAAGGTTTAAAATATATTATATTTATTGGTATTCTTTAAAATTAAAGATATAAAAAAACAGTGGATAACCCATACCACAGATGTAGGGTGTTAAACCATGAATCATTACAAGAGATGTATATACATGCTACTACATGGCAATATATTTGGGAGGTAAATGATACTGAATTGGGCCCTAATATGCATAGAGAGATATATATTTAACAGGTGAACAGATCAATCCACATCAAAAGATATACACATGCATAATAAATAAGAGCCCAGATTACCTTAAGCCAATGTTTGTATGAATGAAAGCATGGTAAACACCCACCGCTCCGACGATCGTTTCGACACCTTTTTCAAGGAGCGCTGCATATGGGGTGTGCATGTGTTCATTTATATAGGAGTGATGAGATTGAGTTAATCCCCCACAGCTGTGTGAAAGGAACTGCAGAGCCATGTGGCGCGCATGCCTGATGACTTAGCAGTAGTGTATGCTTATTAATATTATTCACACACACACTAATTTCATTTACATTCTTGTATTTGTTCTATGCACTTTCCTTTTGTAACTGTTTTACATTTCGCACTCCCAACACACACAATTTTTTATTGTTAATCCATATTTACATAATGGGTCTAATAGGTTTTGGCACATTCAATGGATAATTTTAATTTATTTATTTATTTATTTATTTTATTTTTTTATTTTTTAATTTACTTTGCATGTATATTGTAGGTTTGAGATACAATAGTTAGGGCATGTTGCAGATTAATTGTGTGAGGTTGAGGTATGTACTCTATGTGTGTCCAAAGAATATATCTTTAAGAATGTTTATTAATATTTGTAAATTAACCCGTTTATTTAGGCTATGCTTGGCGCATAGGATAATTATATATGGTATTTGTTTTGGGTCTTGATGGCCTGTGTGATATAACAATCTTGGATTTATATATACGCACATATAGTATATACATGCATTTGTACACTCATACATATTGTATGCAGCAGTCATTGTTATATATAAATTTTTCCTTCTCATATACATCTCAGTCCCTAGTGGTATAATATACATGTGCACCCGTACACTTATATATATATCACGCATTGGTACTGTTATATATAAAATACTCTCATTTTCTCATATACATATTTATCTTACTCTCCAGCGATAATATTCATTCAGTCTCTTCACTCATTCACCCCAATGTAGTTATAATACTTACCGATGCTTTAGCAGACAGGTCGCGCATGCAGGAAGTCTTTGACTTCCGGCACTTCCCCACACGGATCATGTGACCACTGGCACGCACGTTGCATAGCAACCGAGTGCTTGCTGGTCACCGTCCGTGGAAGGAAGTTGCCTGATAGGAAGCAGTCATCAGGCATGCGCGCCACATGGCTCTGCAGTTCCTTTCACACAGCTGTGGGGGATTAACTCAATCTCATCACTCCTATATAAATGAACACATGCACACCCCATATGCAGCGCTCCTTGAAAAAGGTGTTGAAACGATCGTCGGAGCGGTGGGTGTTTACCATGCTTTCATTCATACAAACATTGGCTTAAGGTAATCTGGGCTCTTATTTATTATGCATGTGTATATCTTTTGATGTGGATTGATCTGTTCACCTGTTAAATATATATCTCTCTATGCATATTAGGGCCCAATTCAGTATCATTTACCTCCCAAATATATTGCCAAGTAGTAGCATGTATATACATCTCTTGTAATGATTCATGGTTTAACACCCTACATCTGTGGTATGGGTTATCCACTGTTTTTTTATATCTTTAATTTTAAAGAATACCAATAAATATAATATATTTTAAACCTTAGTTACTCTTTGTGGTGGTTTGGATTTATATATCCCACACTAGTTGTTACTATATTGATTGAGTTTGGCGGTGGAGGTTAATTTCCTCCGTTCGGATACCATCTGGAACCTGTTTAGATAGTCTCAAGAAGATGTCTGTAATGCCAAATGTAGAGATCTCCTGCAACTAACTTCAGGGCAACTGTCTGTCACCTCTGACACACCCGTGACACCCAGGAAGTGTCGGCGCGTTCAGAGATTCATTTGTATTTGAGTCATAAAGACGCAAATACAAATGAATGCAACACTCTTCATCCCTCATCCAAAAAAATGTTGGTTCTGTTAACGAGTCTGGAGGAGGGAAATTTAATCCCTAAGTTGCCGAGCCAATTGTAACATTATTGACCAGGCCATAGAATTGAAATCTGACCAGTGTCACTTCATGTGGTAATAACTTCAACGTATCCCAGTGATCCTGAGATTTGTTTTTTTCGTGACACATTTTACTTTGCTTGTTGTAAATTTAGATCGATAGGTTTTGGGTTTATTTGTGAAAATATCATAATTTTGATGAACTTTCAATGTTTATATGCTCAAAGTTGTTAGTCATACTGTACAAATACCATTTCCCATATGTTGCTTTAGCCACAATTTTTTTTCTTTAAAAGGAATAGTACGAGAAAATGGACTCCACAATTTCTTACCTAGTTTCTTCTGAGCACACTGATACCCCATGTGGTCAGAAACCTCTGTTTGGAGAAAGGGCCAGGCCCGGAAGGGAAGGAGCACCATTTGAATTTTGGAACACAAATTTGACTGAAATAGATTGTGGGCATCATGTTGCATTTCCATGGCCCCTAGGGTACCCAAACAGCAGAAAACTCCTAGAAGTGACCCCCGTTTTGTAAACTATACCCCTCAAGGATTTTATCCAGGGGTATGGTGAGCATTTTAAATCCACAACTACTACACAGAATTTGATAACATTTGGTCTCCACATTGAAAATGTTCATTTAATTTTTCACGAAAATGTTGCTTTAGCCCCAAATTTTTACTTTTGCAAGAGGTATCATAAAAAAGGTGACAGCGCGATTTGCTGCCTAATTTCTTCTGAGCAAGGCGATACCCCACATGTAGTCAAAAAGTTCTGTTTGACACACGACAGGGTTTGGAAGAAGCGACATTTGGTATTTTGAATGTAAATTTGACTACAATGGATTGCAGAAATCATGTCTCATTTGCAGAGCCCCGGAGGTACCAAAACAACAGAAAGCCCCACAAGTGACACCACTTTGGAAGCTAGACCCATCAAGGAATTCATGTAGGGGTTTGTTGAGCTTGCTAAACCAATGGGTGCTTCACAGAACTTTTTAAAATGTGGATGTGAAAATGAAAATTACTTTTCTATGCTAAAATATGGTTTTATCCCCACCCCAAATTTGAAATTTCCAGAGTGTATAATAGGAGAAAACAGAAACTTAAATTTGTTATGCAATTTCTTCCGAACATAAAGATACTGTCACGCAAGATGGATGAACACTAACAACTAAAGACAACAAAGGAAACAAACATGGGGAAAAGTAACTTAGCTTGAGCCAACTTTAGAGAGATTATTCCTAACGTCCTCCAAGCACAAAAGAGAAAGTAAGCAGACTGCAACAGCTCCAAGCCTTCTCAAGAGAACAAGTGAATATCACCGGCAACTCCCTCTATCAAACAGCAAGTATTTCAACAGCCAGGCCTGGGTGTCAGTTAGCCAGAGGGAGGTAGACGCTGGGTCCTAGAGTGAGACAGATAAGAAGGTGTCTGTAATGTCAAACGAAAAGATATTCTGCAAACAACTCGAGGGCGACTGTCTGTCACATCTCACACACACATGACAGATACCCCATATGTGACGAAAACTGGCACATGGCATGGAAAGAGCGCTATATGATTTTTGAAGCATAAATTTGTCTGGAATAGATTGTTAATGCCAAGTCGCATTTGCAGAGCCCCTGACAGGTCAAACAGCTGAAACCCCCATAAGTGAACCCATTTTGGAAATTAAACCCCTCAAGGAATTGATAAAGCGGTGTATTGATCATTTTTAACCTACAGGTGATTCACAAAACTATAACATTTAGATGTGAAAACAAAAAATTTAATTTATTCCACTAAAATACTGTTTTAGTGCCAAATATATAATTTACATGTGATATAATATGAGAAACTGGACCCCAGTATATGTTATGCAATTTTTACTGAACATGGCAGCACCCCATATGTGGTTGTACACTACTGTTTGAGCACACGGCAGGGATCAGATTGGAAGGAGCTCTACTTGACTTTTAGTACGCTGATTGTTTGAATAGCACGGTGGCTCAGTGGTTAGCACTGCAGCGCTGGGGTCCTTGGTTCAAATCCCACCAAAGACAACATCTGCAAGGAGTTTGTATGTTCTCTCAGTGTTTGTGTGGGTTTCCTCCGGGTTCTCCGGTTTCCTCCCACACTTCAAAGACATACTGATAGGGAATTTAGATTGTGAACCCCAAAGGGGACAGTGATGATAATGTATGTAAAGAGCTGCGGAATATGTTAGTGCTATATAAAATAAAGATTATTATTATTATTATTATAGATTGTGGGTCCTTGAGACAAGCCTCTGAAGTGCCAGATCAGCAGAAACCCCACCAGGTGACCCCATATTGGAAACTTCACTGCCTAAGGGATTCATCTAGGGGTGTAGTGAGTATTTTGAACCGACAGGTGCCTTGCAGAATTTCATAACATTGGGATGTGTAAATATAACATTTTAGTTCTAAAAATGTCATTTTTGTATTTGCTGCAAATTTGTCAGTTACACAAGGGTTAATAGGTAAAAATGGAACCCACAATTTATTGTGCAATTTCTACCGAATGCGGTAATACCCTATATGTTGTCGGAAACTATTATTTCCTTCAACTCGTCCAAGATGTTGGCCCCAAAATATACAGATGCCATCAACAGGCCAGAGATCAAGGATAAGCTCCAACGCTTCCAAAATAACATGTACGAACTTAAAGCAGAAGGCGTACACCTGGCAGTAAGGAACCTTAACAACATACTCTATGCCATGGCAGAAATGTCCGACCCAAAAAGATGTAGCAACAAGAGGTTGAGTAAACAAAATCCCAACAACTGGTTTGACAAGGAATGTAAAGCTATAAGGAAGGTTCTAAGAACGACCTCAAATAAAAAACACAGAGACCCAAACAACTCTACTCTGAGAGAAAATTACCACACCATGCAACAAAATTAGAAATCCATCCTCAAAAGGAAAAAGAAAAAACACATTTCCACAAAACTCCTCCAACTCCAAGATGCCCTTGAAGACAACAGCTTTTGGGAACTATGAAACCACCTAGGATCCAACCAAAAAAGCTACAACCTCCATATCCAGACCAGGAACATATGGCTCCAGTACTTCAAGGACCTTTACAAAGACATCCCAAGTGGGGGCGTGGCCAGGACCTCAATGTGAGAGGAAGTGTGTGTGAGGAGCTCCTGCTGAGCTGAACACAATAGAGGCATAGAAAAGGCAGAGTGCCGGCATTTTCACCTCAATTACAGCACACATGGGGCCACGACATGCTAGGACACCGGCATCCACTCCAGGGCCAGTGATAGCGACCGCACTGGACACCTTTCTTCAGAAGGACTCAGCACCTCATGGTGTCCCGGAGCCATCTTGGCTGGAACAGACCGGGATGCAGCAGCTTCAGACAGAGCACAGAGGTGAGGGGAGTGGGAACCAATCTCAGC
Source organism: Phyllobates terribilis (assembly GCF_046119375.1). Taxonomy (NCBI): domain Eukaryota; kingdom Metazoa; phylum Chordata; class Amphibia; order Anura; family Dendrobatidae; genus Phyllobates; species Phyllobates terribilis. The sequence continues at coordinate 30,765,390 of NW_027362775.1, forward strand.
TTGCAGCCCCTGCTGATGTGGATTTGCCGGGGCAGATAACAGCAAAAAGCCAAGGCAGAGCTGTGGGAGTCGTCTCCTCTGCAAATAAGACTGTTGCAGCTCACATGAGGTGCACATCAGAGCCCCCCTCCCCCTCCTCCCCTCAGACAATTGCACAAATAACAGCATGTGCTGCTGATCATCCCCAGCCCCCATCAGAAGATGGAGGGACCTTCTCTATGCATTCCCATGGGAAAAGGAGCAGACAGGCAGCCGGGGAGATTGAAGGAGAGCGGAATATTTTCACTGTCCATGATAAAGGGGTGGAGACTTGTCCTCTTCCCCTGGCTGTACTGAGGATGAATGGCGGGTTGGGAGCCTGCAGTTCTGTGCCCCCCCCCCCATGGCAGAAGTACCTAGAGCATTTACCCTCCAAGACAGACTTCAAAAACCTTATAAAGGAAGTCAAGGATACCTGCAGTTCAGAGATTGCTTATGTGAGACAAGACCTGAGGCACTTGGCAAATCGTATAGAAATACTGGAGGAAGATCATAATACTACTAGAGCTCATGTAACCAAACTACAACAAGTGACCACCCAGCAAGAATCAGTGATGCAGGATATGCATGCCCACATTGAAGATCTTGATAATAGGGAAGAAGAAGCAACATACGGGTGAGGGGTCTCCCCGAGTCGGAGGGGGGGGGGATCTCAGAGCTATACTTCAGGAGATCTTCAACTCTATCCTGGGTGATAACCAGCCTGCCTCGATCAAATTTCATAGAGCTCACAGAGCCTTGAAGCCAAAAGGTATTACAGCATTTCCTGCTTGCATGACTTTGAGCTGAAAGAAAAGATAATGGCCAAGGCAAGGGCCCAGAAAGCCATAAAGTATAGGGGAGGCGGACATCCAGCTCTTCCCGGACCTGTCTAGAATTACCCTGCAGAAGAGAAAGCTGTTAGAACCCTCCTGTTAGTTTTTTTTCTATTTTGTTGGTCACATGACTTTCTGCCTATATAATCCAGCTCCGCCCTTCTGGCCTTACTGGACTTCAGGGTTACATTTACTCTTAAGCTAGCCAGGTGCCTTGTACCTTACTCTGTAGTTTGCTTGGTCTTTTGACCACTAGTACTTTTTGTTTGTCTTTGCTCTGCTACAATTTCTGTTAGGAGGTGTCCAACTATATCCCTGTCCTTAGTTCTTGTAGGGACCCCTCCCTTATATCTATAGGTGTGCGTTCAGACTAGCCGAGGACTTAGGCGGGTCTGTTCACAAGGAACAGGTCCCCCGCTGCATCGTAGGGAATCAGCTTAGTCCTATTGTAGGGACAGTTTTCCTATCTTTCCTTAGTGTTTGTAGCAGTTCGTAACAGTAAGTCCAGCCCAAAAAAAACACTCTAAGGAAAGAAATCCAGATTTCAGCACAGTGTCAGTTCAGGAGTTGGCTCAACGCCTGCACGGACTGTCTTTGGAGGTGGCCGAGCTCCAGCAACACGTGAGTAGCTGTCCTGGAGCTCATTTTGTCGAACCGAAGGTAGGACTGCCAGATTTTTTTATGGTAAACAGCAATATTTTTTTTCCTTTAAAAACGCTTGTTTATTATATTTTCGTTTAAGACCCAGATCCTCGGGGAATGAATCACAGCGCATTGGGTTTATAATGTCACTTTTGCGCAAAGAACCACAGGGATGGGCCTTTTCTCTACAACCTAATGATCCGTGTTTTAGATCTGTGGAAGATTTTTTTTCTGCTATGGGGTTGTTGTATGATGATCCTGATCGAGTCTCATCTGCTGAAACTGAATTAAGACGTTTGAAGCAGGGATCAGGTGATGTGGAAAATTATTGTACATACTTCAGAAGATGGTCAGCTGAAGTGGAATGGAATGACTGAGCATTAAAATGTCTGTTTCTTGCTGGTCTAGGTGAAAGGGTTAAGGATCTGCTGATTGCCTTCCCAAAACCTGGAACCTTGCAGGAGGCAATGCAATTAGCTATACGTGTGCACAGGAGACTGCGTGCTAGGATTAATGAAGAGAAATCTACTGCTATGGCAGCTCCTAGTTTGCAGAGGGTCTGCTCGGAAGGTGGAGAACCGATGGAGATTGGGGCCATGTCACCCCACTCTCAGGAAAAAGACCGCAGGTTTGCTAAGGGATTATGCTTTTATTGCGGTAAATCTGACCACTTTATTTAGAACTGTGTGCTTCGTTTGAACAAGGAAAAAAAAAAGGTCAGTTACGCCCGTATAGCTTGTTCAAACTCAAAAGGAGTATTTCTTTCTGGAAGCACCTCATTCCAGGAGGAGTTGTTTGAATTTCAGGTATTTGTGGATTGTGGTTCTACACTCAATGTGATTGATGAGGGATTTTTGGAAAAATTTAAATTAGAATCTAAACTTTTGTCATCCCCTATTTCTGTGGTTGCTGTTGATGGCTCTCCCTTGAAATGTATTACAAGGTTTTTGAATTTCCCCTCACCATTAATGGTATTCACCAAGAGAATTTGGATTTGGCGGTATTAAATAATTTGCCTTCTCCAGTGGTTTTGGGGTTACCTTGGTTAAAATTGCACAATCCTGTACTGGACTGGTCTACCAATGAAATTAAGTCTTGGAGTCCTAAGTGTTATGATAAATGTTGTAACGGTTGCATTGCTGCTGTGAAAGAGGGGAATTACCTGTACCTATTCAGGATTTTGGAAGGATTTTTCTGAGAAGGAGTCGCAAGTTTTGCCTCCTCATAGGGACTATGATTGTACTATTGAGTTTGTCCCTGGAGCTACTTTTCCCAGGAGTCGCTTATTTAATCTTACTATCCCTGAGAGAAAGGCCTTGGAGGAATACATACAGACAAGCTTGGCCGCCGGTCACATTAGACCTTCTAAGTCACCTGTGGCTGTTGGATTTTTTTTTGTAAAAAAAAAAGGACGGCGGTTTACGTCCATGTCTGGACTTTCGCGAAATTAATAAAATTACAGTACGCAATTCCTACCCACTGACATTAATTCCTGACTTGTTCAACCAGTTAGTGGGGGCCAAGTGGTTCTCTAAAATTGATCTCCGGGGGACATACAATTTGTTATGTATGAAGGAAGGTGATGAGTGGAAAACTGCTTTTAACACTCCGGTGGGTCATTTTGAGAATCTGGTTATGCCTTTTGGTCTTACCAACGCACCAGCGTTTTTTCAGAACCTTATTAATGACATCCTAAGACCATTGATCGGTAAGAATGTGGTGGTGTATTTGGATGACATTTTGATTTATTTGCCGGATCTGGAGTCTCATTGGCAGAGCGTACGTGAGGTATTGCAGTTGTTAAGTGACAATTCACTTTTTGCTAAGCTGGAGAAATGTGAGTTCGCTGTGCAGAGAATTCGTTTTTTGGGCTACATTATCTCCTGCGAGGGCTTTGAGATGGACCCGGTGAAGGTTCAGGCGGTACAGGAATGGCCTAGGCCTATTGGTTTGAAATCGATACAGAGATTTTTGGGTTTCGCCAATTATTACAGAAAATTCATTAAGAATTTTTCTATAATTGTTAAGCCGCTGACCGATCTCACCAAGAAAGGTGCGAATACGGTCCAGTGGACTACTGAGGCCATTGAAGCTTTTGTGTATCTCAAGGAGAGGTTCAGTGCTGCCCCCATCCTTATGCAAAACCTACAAAAGACAAAAAATATATCTCATACCCTACCATCATTATAAATAAATGTAAAGCTTTACATTTATTTATAATGATGGTAGGGTATGAGATATATTTTTTGTTTTTTGTAGGTTTTGCATCTTTTTGCTAGTGTGAACATGCTCCTATTTCTTGCATGTGTACCATCTTAGTCCTCAGTTCACATTGCTTGGTTTTTTGTCTTGTTTGCATTCTGTGCAAATTAGGGGTGTGGCATCTCCCTTGTTGAGCTGGTTAGTATATATGTAGCTTACCACGGGCTTAGGTGGTCTGATATTGGGACCCGGTTCTATTTGTCTACTCTTTTTTATATGCATTACTTCAACTTTGATATACAGTAAGGTTTTTAATATAGACAGTGTAGGACCGTCCCAATTTAGGGTCACCTTGTCGCTGGTGGGACGGCTTGTATACTTTTTTTGATCAAAAATAGTTCACTAAGTACCCTATATTTCATATGCAACTTTGCTTTACATTTATTTATAATGATGGTAGGGTATGAGATATATTTTTTGTCTTTTGTAGGTTTTGCATCTTTTTGCTAGTGTGAACATGCTCCTATTTCTTGCATGTGTACCATCTTAGTCCTCAGTTCACATTGCTTGGTTTTTTGTCTTGTTTGCATTCTGTGCAAATTAGGGGTGTGGCATCCCCCTTGTTGAGCTGGTTAGTATATATGTAGCTTACCACGGGCTTAGGTGGTCTGATATTGGGACCCGGTTCTATTTGTCTATTCTTTTATATGCATTACTTCAACTTTGATATACAGTAAGGTTTTTAATATAAACAGTGTAGGACCGTCCCAATTTAGGGTCACCTTGTCGCTGGTAGGACGGCTTGTATACTTTTTTTGATCAAAAATAGTTCACTAAGTACCCTATATTTCATATGCAACTTTGCTTTACATTTATTTATAATGATGGTAGGGCATGAGATATATTTTTTGTCTTTTGTAGGTTTTGCATCTTTTTGCTAGTGTGAACATGCTCCTATTTCTTGCATGTGTACCATCTTAGTCCTCAGTTCACATTGCTTGGTTTTTTGTCTTGTTTGCATTCTGTGCAAATTAGGGGTGTGGCATCCCCCTTGTTGAGCGAGTTAGTATATATGTAGCTTACCACGGGCTAAGGTGGTCTGATATTGGGACCCGGTTCTATTTGTCTACTCTTTTATATGCATTACTTCAACTTTGATATACAGTAAGGTTTTTAATATAGACAGTGTAGGACCGTCCCAATTTAGGGTCACCTTGTCGCTGGTGGGACGGCTTGTATACTTTTTTTGATCAAAAATAGTTCACTAAGTACCCTATATTTCATATGCAACTTTGCTTTACATTTATTTATAATGATGGTAGGGTATGAGATATATTTTTTGTCTTTTGTAGGTTTTGCATCTTTTTGCTAGGTGAACATGCTCCTATTTCTTGCATGTGTACCATCTTAGTCCTCAGTTCACATTGCTTGGTTTTTTGTCTTGTTTGTATTCTGTGCAAATTAGGGGTGTGGCATCCCCCTTGTTGAGCTGGTTAGTATATATGTAGCTTACCACGGGCTTAGGTGGTCTGATATTGGGACCCGGTTCTATTTGTCTACTCTTTTTTATATGCATTACTTCAACTTTGATTTACAGTAAGGTTTTTAATATAGACAGTGTAGGACCGTCCCAATTTAGGGTCACCTTGTCGCTGGTGGGATGGCTTGTATACTTTTTTTGATCAAAAATAGTTCACAAAGTACCCTATATTTCATATGCAACTTTGCTTTACATTTATTTATAATGATGGTAGGGCATGAGATATATTTTCTGTTTTTTGTAGGTTTTGCATCTTTTTGCTAGTGTGAACATGCTCCTATTTCTTGCATGTGTACCATCTTAGTCCTCAGTTCACATTGCTTGGTTTTTTGTCTTGTTTGCATTCTGTGCAAATTAGGGGTGTGGCATCCCCCTTGTTGAGCTGGTTAGTATATATGTAGATTACAGCGGACTTAGGTGGTCTGATATTGGGACCCGGTTCTATTTGTCTACTCTTTTTTATATGCATTACTTCAACTTTGATATACAGTAAGGTTTTTAATATAGACAGTGTAGGACCGTCCCAATTTAGGGTCACCTTGTCGCTGGTGGGACGGCTTGTATACATTTTTGATCAAAAATAGTTCACTAAGTACCCTATATTTCATATGCAACTTTGCTTTACATTTATTTATATTGATGGTAGGGTATGAGATATATTTTTTGTCTTTTATAGGTTTTGCATCTTTTTGCTAGTGTGAACATGCTCCTATTTCTTGCATGTGTACCATCTTAGTCCTCAGTTCACATTGCTTGGTTTTTTGTCTTGTTTGCATTCTTTGCAAATTAGGGGTGTGGCATCCCCCTTGTTGAGCTGGTTAGTATATATGTAGCTTACCACGGGCTTAGGTGGTCTGATATTGGGACCCAGTTCTATTTGTCTACTATTTTTTATATGCATTACTTCAACTTTGATATACAGTAAGGTTTTTAATATAGACAGTGTAGGACCGTCCCAATTTAGGGTCACCTTGTCGCTGGTGGGACGGCTTGTATACTTTTTTTGATCAAAAATAGTTCACTAAGTACCCTATATTTCATATGCAACTTTGCTTTACATTTATTTATAATGATGGTAGGGTATGAGATATATTTTTTGTCTTTTGTAGGTTTTGCATATTTTTGCTAGTGTGAACATGCTCCTATTTCTTGCATGTGTACCATCTTAGTCCTCAGTTCACATTGCTTGGTTTTTTGTCTTGTTTGCATTCTGTGCAAATTAGGGGTGTGGCATCCCTCTTGTTGAGCTGGTTAGTATATATGTAGCTTACCACGGGCTTAGGTGGTCTGATATTGGGACCCGGTTCTATTTGTCTACTCTTTTTTATAGGCATTACTTTCAACTTTGATATACAGTAAGGTTTTTAATATAGACAGTGTAGGACCGTCCCAATTTAGGGTCACCTTGTCGCTGGTGGGACGGCTTGTATACAGATTTGATCAAAAATAGTTCACTAAGTACCCTATATTTCATATACAACTTTGCTTTACATTTATTTATAATGATGGTAGGGTATGAGATATATTTTTTGTCTTTTGTAGGTTTTGCATCTTTTTGCTAGTGTGAACATGCTCCTATTTCTTGCATGTGACGCGCCCCTGGGCCTGTGTCGCGCTGCGTTGCGCACGCGGGAGCTTACCCGGAGCCGGATCTGTTGAGGGTTGTAGTCTCGTGGCGGTGACCCGGTCCGTGCCCAGGGAGTCAGACTAAGTGGCAGAGTACTAGCAGTAGATGGTTGATGACTACGCCACCCGTTGAATGCAGCTATGGAGCTGCCGCTGCAGGGCAGACCGCTGAGGCCGGTGGAAGGATGGTGCAGCGTGGATGGTATAACCCCCAACGGGAGGGGTATGGCCTCAGGGCAGCCGACGTGGATGATGGGGGTAGCAGGAACCACTCAGAGACGGTGCGGTGTAGTTCAGGGTCTTTACTGGTGACAAAGATAGACCCTCCCGGAGTACTTGCTAGTGATCGGGGCCTGGTCAGTCCTTGAGCAGATGGGATCTCCCCTGGCCAGGCGGAGTTGTAGGCCTTCCCAACTAACTGTACTCTTCTGGCTACCTTGCTAGAGGCGGGAATAAGTAGCCCACGTCCCTGAGTGTACCGTGTGGTGCTCACCCGTATGGCCGGTGACTCGGGGCTTTCTAATGGCTTCCGCTCCACGATGGCGGTGCTGGTCCCACGCGTGTGACCGTGCCTTCGGGCTTCTGGGCCAGAGGACCTGAAATCCTCTGCCGGACGGTTTCTGCTGCTGGGTAGGAGTTAGTCCCCACAGCCTCGGACTCCGGGTCCGGTAAGAAATCTTCTCAGTCAGGGCGAGCTCTGCAGCTGCCAGCCCCTGACTCGTTGTAACACTGCTCCCCACAGAGCTCCTGATGTTTCTTGCTATGCTGCTTCTCTTCTCTACTCTTGTTCTGTCTTCCTTCTCACTAACCCTGCCTCAGCCCCAGGTTTATATAGGGGAAGTCCTTCCCCTCCCAAGACTGGGCAGGAGGTGTGGCATGCACAGGATCCCTGACCAAAGGACCTCCCACCTGCTCTCAGACATAACATTACATTACTGTGGAAACCAGACCCCTGGGGTGCCACATTCCCCCCTAGTAAAATTTAGTACTCCGGGACTAAACAAATTTTAGAAAAACATAACAAGATATAACAACAACAATAATAATACAATAAGAAAAACACATAAAGATGGTCACGGCATGTCCGTAACCGGGTGCAGTCTTTGAAGAAAAGCAAGGTGTCCATTTCACCAAAACAGGGAGACGTAACCAGGTAGGGGTCTGTCCTACCCCGAGTCCTTAACAGTCTTTAGTCCGTCCTGGGTTACGCTCCAACTATATACAAAGGATTCCCGGTAAATCCACCAAGGACTCCTAAAAACAACTAGAAACACAAAATTACACACAAGCAACTATAGACAGCAAAACATTATAAAATAGCTTAAACATTTAGATCCTCCAACGTGCAGGTAACTGGCCTCTAGTGGCCCTAGTGGACCTACGGAGCTAACTGTCTGGCCCTGAACTACAGTGTGTAGGAGCTGTCAAGGGTAAACTGGGCAGCTGTCTATGGGCCCTCTGGCTCACTAGGGGTATGGCAGGCTCACTATAAGCAGAGGGTTGATTTTCCGGGTCTGCTTGTGTAGAGTCTTCTGCCTCCTGGACCGGCTGTTCTTCCAGCTCTACCGGTTGCTCCGTAGGTACTTGGGATGATGGTTGGAGGAAGGTGAGTACGGGTACCACAACTGCACCATTGACTTGAGTCCAAGACCGAGGGAAGTCCCCGAGCACGGTACTAACCATATCTTCCCTTTCCTCTACGGGTCGTTGGTCTTCTTGTTCCTCTTCAGGGTTCCTCAGTTGTTCGGGACACTTCTTCAGGTGGTCCTGGGATACAATGGCTGTGGTTTCCCCTCCGTCTTTACTGATGGTACAAACCTTCGGGTTCTCGTGGCTTGAGGGCAGTACGGTGTACGGGTCCTTCTCCCACTGGTCATCCAACTTGTGGAGCCGTCTTTTCCTCTTCAAGACCTGCTCTCCGGGTACCAGGGGAACAGCGGGAGCATACTGGTTGTAAGTTTTCTCTTGCCTTTCCCTAGCCTGACAGAGACTTCGCTCCACGCTCTCCTGTACTTTCCGGTACTGCTGTTGCCTCTCTGTGTCCCAGTCTGCCTCTGGTGAAGTGTCCTCAGGTGTCAGGACTCCCATTTCCAGGTCAACATGTAACTTACCAGGTCTCGCCCTCATTAGGTAAGCCGGGGTACAGTTGGTGGAACCTACCGGGATGTGGTTGTATAGGTCCACCAGATCGGGCAACTTCTCAGGCCACAGACTGCGTTCTTCCAGGGGCAACGTTTTTAGAAGATCCATTACCACCTGGTTCATTTTTTCACAAAGTCCATTAGTTTGCGGATGGTAGGGTGTCGTCCTTATCTTCCGGCAGCCATACAGATTGCAGAATTCCTGGAAGACCTCCGCTTCAAAGGCAGGTCCCTGGTCCGTCAGCACTTGGTCCGGGTACCCGTGTGGACGGCAGAAGTGCTGCTGGAAGGCTCTAGCTGCTGTTTGAGCCGTTAAGTCCTTGACGGGGACGACAACCAAGAACCGGGAGTAATGATCCACGATGGTTAACGCGTAGACGTAGCCACTTCTGCTTGGGGTCAGTTTTACATGATCCAAGGCTACCAGTTCCAACGGTTGCCGGGTGACGATGGATTGCAGGGGAGTCTTCTGGCTGGCCCGGTCCTTCCTTCTCAGATTGCACGGGCCACAGTCTCTGCACCACTTCTCGATGGTTCCCCTCATGCCTACCCAGTGGAACCGCTCGCGCAGCAGGAACTCCAGCTTCTTCCACCCGAAGTGTCCAGCTCCGTCGTGGTATGCCTCCATCACCATGGCTGCATCTCTTCGTGGCACCACTACTTGCCAGAGTAGTTCATGCGTCCGGGAGTTGACCATTCTGCGGCACAACTTCCCCTTGTAAAGGAACAGTCGACTCTTCTCCGCCCATAGTTGTTTGGCTTCCTCCGGAGCGTCTGGTTCAAGGCGAGCCTCCGGCCGAGTCAGCATCTCCTTCACCAGTCGGACGGCAGGGTCGCTGTCTTGCGTTTCCGCCCAGTTGTAGTGAGGTAAGGGGTTCAACGTAGCAGCCTGCTTACTCCTTACCCGGTGGGAATACTGGATAGTCCCATGACGGTGGAACGCAGGGAGTTCAATTTCTTCCAGTCCCTCCGGATCTTCTCCTTCGTCCGGCAGGTTGGGCATCCTGGACAGGGCGTCCGCGTTAGTATTGGAGCGTCCTGCCCGGTATTTGATTGTGAACTCGTAGTTGGACAGACGGGCCATCCACCTCTGCTCCAGGGCACCGAGTCTTGCCGTGTCCAGGTGTGTCAACGGGTTGTTATCCGTGTACACGGTGAACCGGGAAGAAGCAAGGTAATGCTTAAAGCGCTCGGTGACTGCCCATACCACGGCCAGGAACTCTAGCTTAAATGAGCTATAATTCTCGGGGTTCCTTTCGGTGGGTCGCAGTTTTCGGCTGGCGTAGGCGATTACTCGTTCTTTCCCCTGCTGGATCTGGGACAGTACGGCTCCTAGCCCGATGTTACTGGCGTCGGTGTAGAGGATGAAGGGCTGGCTATAATCCGGGTACGCCAAGATTTCATCCCCCGTGAGGGCCATCTTCAGCTGGCGGAAGGACTCTTCTTCCAGCTCCTCCCATTTGAAGGGCGGCTTCTGGTTCTTGGCCTTCCGGGACTGGCCTATCAGGAGGTCCTGCATAGGCGCTGCCTTTTTGGTGAAACCGGGAATAAACCTTCGGTAGTAGCCTACCAACCCGAGGAACTGCCATCCCTTAATTGCGGTGATCTTATCAGGGTCGGGAGCCACTCCGTCAGCGCTCACCACGTGTCCCAGGTACTGCACCTTTGGTTTCAGGAGGTGACACTTGGAGGGTTTCACTTTTAGGCCGTAACTCGCCAGAGCTTCGAACACCTCCGCCAGGTGTTTCAGGTGGTCCTCATAAGTCTTGGAATATACGGTGACATCGTCCAGGTACAACAGGACCGTCTCGAAGTTTCTGTGGCCCAGACAGCACTCCATTAATCGTTGGAAGGTTCCTGGGGCGTTGCAGAGTCCGAACGGCATGCAGGTGAACTCGCTAAGTCCCATCGGGGTCGTGAATGCGGTCTTCTCCCAGTCCGCCTCTGCTACAGGAACCTGCCAGTACCCGCTAGTGAGATCCAAGGTAGAGAAGAAGTTAGCAGATCTTAAAGCAGCCAATGACTCCTCTATCCTTGGTAAGGGGTACGCATCCTTGTGTGTGATACGGTTGATTTTCCAGTAATCTACACACATCCTCATGGTGTTGTCTTTCTTTTTTACTAAAACTAGTGGGGCTGCCCAGGGGCTACAGCTATCCCGGATTACCCCAGCCTCCTTCATGTCTCTAAGCATCCCCTTGGCGTGTTGGTAGTGTGCAGGGGGTACGGGTCGATACCTCTCTTTTATGGGAGGATGATCTCCCGTGGGGATGCGGTGTTCTACCCCCTTGACTCGCCCGAAGTCTAACGGGTGTTTACTAAACACTCTCTCATACTCTTGAACCACCCGATAGACTCCTTGTTTCTGGTGTGAGGGAGTGGAGTTAGTACCCAGATGTAGTTGCTGACACCAGTCCTCCATGTCTTTCTTAGAGCCGTTACCTTCCTCCGGGTGAGATGGAGGCAAGGGTTCCACAGATTGTATAGAATTTTGGTTAAGGGTATATAATTTGGCTAACGTGGCATACCGGGGCAGGTACACTTCCCTCTCCCCGATATTTATTATGCGAACGGGCACCCTCCCATGGCGTACATTGATCACCCCCCGTGCTGTCAAAATGGTGGGCCTACTGTCTGAGTAAACTGGTTCTACCATTGCCTGGTAATCCCTACCTCTCAGACCAATAGCTGCCCGGCACCAAATCATCATTTCACTTTTTGGGGGCATAGCAATAGGAAAAGGGTCACACATTCTTACGCTACCAATCTCACCGCCGGAGAGTTCCACTTGTTGCCGTCGCATCAGTGCCCGGATCTCTTTCTGGAGCACCCGCTGCTCGCCGGAGCTGGCGTTCTTGGCAACCTGCTGTAAAAGGAAAATCACCTCTGCAAGACAATTTTCAATTACATTAGTTCCTAGAGTTATTTTTGGGTGACTCTCATGTTTGTCAATATCTACAAAGATCAGTCCCTGTGCGGCCAGTTCGACTCTACCGATTTTGATGGTCACCTCTTTAAATCCGATCTGTGGCACGGGCTGGCCATTGCTGGCGATGATACTCAAGTCGTCGTCAGGGTAGCGGGTAATATCCGAGTCATTCCAGTACTGCTTAAAGAGCACGTACGGGATGGTGGTGACCTGTGACCCGGTGTCCAGTAGGGCACTCATGGGAATGCCATCCAGTACCACAGGCAAGACTGGACGTCCTCCCACATATCTGTCGCGCCAGTTCGATGGGCCTGGTGATCTTTTTCCTGGGGGTTGGCCCTCTACCCCAGGTTGTGCCCGTTTAAAGAACAGTACCTTTCCATATGTCCGGGTTGATTGCAGCGGCGGCAGATGGGTCGTCCGTCCTCGCTGTATCGGTCACTGGGTCTTCCTCTGGCCGGTGGGGTCCTCCTTGGTCGACGCCACGGGATGTCCTCCGGTCCGGATGGCAGCTGGATCTTCCCTGGGGTGGAAACCTGTAAAGACTGCACAGTTCGGGTTAGCGCAGCAACGCTCTTAGCTAGCTTTTGGACCTGATGGCGTAGGTCTGGAGCCGGGTCATTGTCCAAAGCCTGCGCATCAGCTCCCACAGGCCCTGCCGACAAGGGCGCCGCCTCCTGGTGGTAAGTGATAGCTGGGCGCCTGTGGGTCACAACGCCACCCGGTGCCGGTTCTCGGAGCACCCGGATGGCTCTGTCCTTGAACTGTGCAAAGTCCAGATGGGGATCCTGTAAGGCCATTGCCCGCAACTGGGTTCGGTGGGCATTGCAATATAAACCCTCTATAAATTGTTCAGTCAACAGCCTGTCCTCGTTTCCCACCCCATCAGGGTCGGTCTGCTTTATGGCCCTCAGGGCCTCTTGTAGGTTTAGTGCATAGTCCCTTATACTCTCATGCGCTCGCTGCTTGCACCCGTAGAATCTAAGCTTAATCTCGGCTGAGGTGCGGGTATCAAAGGTGTCCTTCAGCCGGGTTAGTATCCCTGCGACAGTCTTCCTCCCAGGTGGCCAGGATTTTACTTCCCTTTTGGCTGCCCCGGTTAGTTGGGCCACCAGGATGCTCACTTTTTGCTCTTCTGTGAGGGGGTACACCTGGAAGAGGCTATCCAGCTTTTCTCTAAAGTCATGCAGGGTATGTGACTCCCCTGAGTACTGGGGTAGCCAAGCTGCTCCCGGGATATAGGGCATGGTGAAGGGCATAACTGCAGCAGCGGTGGCGCTGGCGGGGGTTGAGGCAGTGAAGCTCTCCTCCGTATCCGACATCTTCCTCCCCCCTAGTGGACCGTGGCCTACCTTGCGATGATCCTGTTCCGTAGGCCGCGGCTCCGCAGTGGATCGTCAGGGTTGAGGACCTTCCGTCGCGCTCCGGTGACGTCGGCGTCTGCTGGGCTCCTTCCAGGACCTTACGCAACGTCCGGACGTGAGGCGGGGCTTCAGTTCTCGCGCGCTTTCGGAGTCCACGCCCCTCTTCTTCCCGCGCGGCGTCCTCAAGATGGCGTCCAATGGCGGGAAAACTCCACGGATGGCGGGAAGAAGGTCGAAGATGGCGCCGGATGGCGGGAAAACTTCGCGGATGGCGGGAAGAAGGTAGAAGATGGCGCTGGATGGCGGGAAACCTTCACGGATAGCGGGAATCTTCACCACTGGTAAGTTTGAACAGTCTTTGCTTTTCAGGCACGCAGTACCCGGTGGTTGCGGGCACGTAATCCTGCCGACTACGCCAAAGTTGACGCGCCCCTGGGCCTGTGTCGCACTGCGTTGCGCACGCGGGAGCTTACCCGGAGCCGGATCTGTTGAGGGTTGTAGTCTCGTGGCGGTGACCCGGTCCGTGCCCAGGGAGTCAGACTAAGTGGCAGAGTACTAGCAGTAGATGGTTGATGACTACGCCACCCGTTGAATGCAGCTATGGAGCTGCCGCTGCAGGGCAGACCGCTGAGGCCGGTGGAAGGATGGTGCAGCGTGGATGGTATAACCCCCAACGGGAGGGGTATGGCCTCAGGGCAGCCGACGTGGATGATGGGGGTAGCAGGAACCACTCAGAGACGGTGCGGTGTAGTTCAGGGTCTTTACTGGTGACAAAGATAGACCCTCCCGGAGTACTTGCTAGTGATCGGGGCCTGGTCAGTCCTTGAGCAGATGGGATCTCCCCTGGCCAGGCGGAGTTGTAGGCCTTCCCAACTAACTGTACTCTTCTGGCTACCTTGCTAGAGGCGGGAATAAGTAGCCCACGTCCCTGAGTGTACCGTGTGGTGCTCACCCGTATGGCCGGTGACTCGGGGCCTTCTAATGGCTTCCGCTCCACGATGGCGGTGCTGGTCCCACGCGTGTGACCGTGCCTTCGGGCTTCTGGGCCAGAGGACCTGAAATCCTCTGCCGGACGGTTTCTGCTGCTGGGTAGGAGTTAGTCCCCACAGCCTCGGACTCCGGGTCCGGTAAGAAATCTTCTCAGTCAGGGCGAGCTCTGCAGCTGCCAGCCCCTGACTCGTTGTAACACTGCTCCCCACAGAGCTCCTGATGTTTCTTGCTATGCTGCTTTTCTTCTCTACTCTTGTTCTGTCTTCCTTCTCACTAACCCTGCCTCAGCCCCAGGTTTATATAGGGGAAGTCCTTCCCCTCCCAAGACTGGGCAGGAGGTGTGGCATGCACAGGATCCCTGACCAAAGGACCTCCCACCTGCTCTCAGACATAACATTACATTACTGTGGAAACCAGACCCCTGGGGTGCCACACATGTGTACCATCTTAGTCCTCAGTTCACATTGCTTGGTTTTTTGTCTTGTTTGCATTCTGTGCAAATTAGGGGTGTGGCATCCCCCTTGTTGAGCTGGTTAGTATATATGTAGCTTACCACGGGCTTAGGTGGTCTGATATTGGGACCCGGTTCTATTTGTCTACTATTTTTTATATGCATTACTTCAACTTTGATATACAGTAAGGTTTTTAATATAGACAGTGTAGGACCGTCCCAATTTAGTGTCACCTTGTCGCTGGTGGGACGGCTTGTATACTTTTTTTGATCAAAAATAGTTCACTAAGTACCCTATATTTCATATGCAACTTTGCTTTACATTTATTTATAATGATGGTAGGGTATGAGATATATTTTTTGTCTTTTGTAGGTTTTGCATCTTTTTGCTAGTGTGAACATGCTCCTATTTCTTGCATGTGTACCATCTTAGTCCTCAGTTCACTATTGCTTGGTTTTTTGTCTTGTTTTTATTCTGTGCAAATTAGGGGTGTCGCATCCCCTTTGTTGAGCTAGTTAGTATATATGTAGCTTACCACGGGCTTAGGTGGTCTGATATTGGGACCCGGTTCTCTTTGTCTACTCTTTTATATGCATTACTTCAACTTTGATATACAGTAAGGTTTTTAATATAGACAGTGTAGGACCGTCCCAATTTAGGGTCACCTTGTCGCTGGTGGGACGGCTTGTATACTTTTTTTGATCAAAAATAGTTCACTAAGTACCCTATATTTCATATGCAAGAGATATCACTATAAGCACAAAAAATACAGTTCAGAGAGTAGGAATGTAAGATTATATCTATTATTAAGGATATGGAACTAAGAGGTCTGGAATTTTACTGATATAATCTTACATTCCTACTCTCTGAACTGTATTTTTTGTGCTTATAGTGATATCTCTTGACCACACTGCCTCAATTTTATTGGGGCTTTCTATGTCTTAGGGGTTTTTTGACTTGATTTTATGGGGTGTGTGTATGTCTTGTGATAACAGTAATAAAAATTTGAAATAGCAGATTTACTGAGTACCTTGATCTCTTTATTTAAATTATCAATGTAGAATGAGGAATGAGAAATAATTGGTTAGTATATATGTAGCTTACCACGGGCTTAGGTGGTCTGATATTGGGACCCAGTTCTATTTGTCTACTCTTTTTTATATGCATTACTTCAACTTTGATATACAGTAAGGTTTTTAATATAGACAGTGTAGGACCGTCCCAATTTAGGGTCACCTTGTCGCTGGTGGGACGGCTTGTATACTTTTTTTGATCAAAAATAGTTCACTAAGTACCCTATATTTCATATGCAACTTTGCTTTACATTTATTTATAATGATGGTAGGGTATGAGATATATTTTTTGTCTTTTGTAGGTTTTGCATCTTTTTGCTAGTGTGAACATGCTCCTATTTCTTGCATGTGTACCATCTTAGTCCTCAGTTCACATTGCTTGGTTTTTTCCCCATCCTTATGCAGCCTGATGAGACCAAGCCTTTTTTGGTCGAGGTTGATGCTTCTTCGGAGGGGGTCGGTGCTGTTTTGTCTTAGGAAAACAAGGATGGAGTACATCCCTGTGCTTTTTTTTCAAAAAAATTTTATGAGACCGAACTTAATTACGATGTCGGTAATCGGGAATTTCTGGCGATTAAACTCGCATTTGAACATTGGCGTCATCTCATGGAAGGTGCTAAATTTCCTATTCAGGTTTTCACTGATCATAAGGATCTGATCTATCTTGATGCTGCCAAGCGCTTGAATGCCCGTCAGGCTAGGTGGGCACTTTTTTTTTCGTGGTTTAATTTTTCTGTTACTTACATCCCAGGTACCAAGAATGTAAAAACTGATGCTTTATCTCGCAGTTTTTCTCCCATGGTTGGTACCGAGAAGGAGGAGAGCATTTTACAGGAAGGTGTTGTGATAGCAGCATTGGACTCCGTTTTGGAAGATGGGATTCTGAAAGCCCAGGAGGATGCCCCATCTAACACTCCCATTGGGAGGTTGTTTGTACCTAGGAACTTTAGGAGAGATTTGTTTGTGGAGTGTCATGAGTCTCGGTTGGCAGGTCATCCAGGAATTTCGGAGACTAAGAGACTTGTAGGTCGCAGTTTTTGGTGGCCTGGATGGCAGAAGGAAGTCATTAAGTGGGTGCGTCAATGTACTGTGTGTGCTAGATCAAAGTCTTCACATGCTCTTGCTGCGGGGTTGCTTTGCCCTCTGGAAGTTCCTAGTGCACCTTGGACGCATCTTGCTATGGATTTTATTACTGACCTTCCTGCCTCTGAGGGTTTCACTGTCATCTGGGTGGTCGTGGACCGTTTTAGCAAGATGTGTCACTTGGTTCGCTTCATCAAACTGCCCTGCGCTAAGACACTCGCTAAGGCTTTTGTTAAGGAAATTAACTCCACCTGATGAAGGCAGCAGACCGCTGCAGAAATGCGTTGTGGGCATTAATACTTCAATAAAGAGGTTTGTTTTATCCTTTTCCAGCGCCTTATCCAGTTTCTAGCGCCCCACTGACCACTTCAATTTGCACACTTTGTTAAGGAAATTGTCAGGCTCCATGGCGTTCCTACCAACATTGTTTCCGATAGGGACCTCAGTTTGTGGCTCGTTTTTGGCGTGCCTTTTGTGACAGGTTGGGAGTTCATTTGTCATTTTCATCTGGATATCATCCTGAGTCTAATGGACAGACAGAAAGAAAGAACCAAGATGTTGAACAGTTTTTGTGTTGTTTTGTGGCTGACAATCAAGAGGGGTGGTCTGAGTTTTTGCCACTGGCTGAATTTGCTCTTAACAACCATACATCCTCTTCTGCTGGGTGTTCTCCATTTTTTTGTTGTACTGGGAGACATCCGTCGTTTGGGTCATTCTCCAAATTGGTATCGGCTGAGCCGGAGGAGGAGAATTTTTCCGGTGATTTGGAGAGAGTTTGGACTGATGTACGTTGTAACCTTCAAGAGGCTAACAAAAAGTCCAAGAGGTACTTTGACGGGAAACGTCAAGAGTAGTGTTGAGCATTCCGATACTGAAATATCGGGTATCGGCCGATATTCGCAGTATCGGAATTCCGATACTTAATTCCGATACTTTTACAATATCGTATACCGGAATCGGAAGTTCCCATAATGCAATGAGCCAGTTTCATTTTATTCAGCCAATGAGGATCCTAAGAATTGTGGGCACATCCTGTTAGGCATGTAGGCATCTTAACTAATGGCATGGCTGTGATTGGCTGCTGAAATGATGTCATGATGCACTATAAAAGCCGCCGCCGCCATTTTCAGCTCACTCTGCTGTGAATTCAGTTAGGAATAGGACGCTGTTGTTCTGAGGGACAGTTTTAGCTACCTATTTGGTCTATTCTGCTTTACCCAAGCTACTTTATAAATCGCTGTGCCTTGCAGCGCTAGTGCACAGTTCTCTGTGCTGTTCACCGCTGTCTGCAAGGTCTCTGTGTGTGAGTGCAGCTCACCCTGTAGTGTGTGCTTCAACCACGTCTGGTTGTAGTGCACTCAGTGTGTGTCACTGCCTCATACATTGTCCTTTTTTGCTAATTCATAATTTTTCCTGATATCTACTATTAGTGTGGTGGTTCCATCCGTATTCAGCTAAATTGGTTCCAAACACACTATATAGGAGTAGATAGAGAATTTTTTTTTGTCTTGCAGCGCTAGTGCACAGTGCTCTGCATCTGCACTGTTCACCGCTGTCAGCAAGGTCTGTGTGTGTGAGTGCAGCTCACCCTGTAGTGTGTGCTTCAGCCACGTCTGGTTGTAGTGCACTCAGTGTGTGTCACTGCCTCATACATTGTCCTTTATTGCTAATTCATAATTTTTCCTCATTTCTCCTATTAGTGTGGTGGTTCCATCCGTATTCAGCTAAATTGGTTCCAAACACACTATATAGGAGTAGTTAGAGGAGCCTTTCTGCAGCATTGTGCCCTGCAGCCCCAGCCAGATTAGTATTAGCCTATTTTCTGTAGCCTCATCTATTGCATTGTAGGTTACCTTCCTACATTGTAATAGCTACAAAAAGTTTGTGATACTATCGGTATTACATCTTTGGGCACATCCAGTGTCTTTTTGTGACAAAAAAAACTAAATAAAGTTCACCAAACACTCCACTTTACAGTTGTGTGGGCCACATTAGCTCATATTAAAGTCTAGTCCACACTTTATAAAATGAGTGTTTCTTATACCTGTTAGCAGCTGTTCAGGAATAAGCACACTAAGCCCTTAGTACATTTCTGCCTATCTTTATCAGTCTATCAAGATGAAGAAGGCAGGGAGTAAGGCATGTGGTCGTGGTCGTGGAGTTTCTGCAGGGAGAGGACATGAGGATTCTGTGCCTTCATGGAGAGGACAGGGGGATTCTGTGCCTGCTGCGGGCACCAGTGACTCAGCATCCCCCAGTTTTACCAGGGAACAGTCCTTTATGCGCAGGTTTGTAGGAGCTAGCCGTACCCCACTGCTGCGGGAGGACCAAATTGAAGCCGTTGTCGGATGGATGGCAGCTAACGCATCGACTTCAATTAGTTCCAGATCCTCTCAAGTCCTGAGCACTGAAGAGCACCCATCTGTCTCTTCACCGCCTGCCAAATTGCCCAGACAGTCAGAGAGCCCTGGACAGGAGCCATCTCTACTTCTGTTCTCTGAATCTCTTGGCTTGGAAAGAGGGGGCCAGCCAAGCAGAATTCAAGAATTTGAAGAAGAGGTAGTATGCAGTGATGCACAACCGTTTTGTCTTTCTGAATCTGAAGAGGCAGGTGGGCCAGTGCCTATGGTCAGCAGCACACCTCAGTACGCATCTGATGATGAGACTCAGGTGCCACTTTCTGGTGCGTACTGTGCTGTCGAGACTACCCAGGAGAAGCAGTTGTTTGAAGAGGGTGGTGTAGATGATGAGGTCTTTGACCCATCATGGCGTGAGGGACAGGAAGGTGGTGGGAGCAGCTCTGAGGAAGAGATTCCCCGAACGGTCCAAAAAGGAGGGAGAGGGAGGGAGCAGACTTGGTTGCCTGTAGCCTCCACTTCGGCACCCATTAGGAGCATGGCTATTCCAAAATCCAAAGCGTGCGCTCCCAAGACTTGCAGTGCCTGGTCCTTTTTTGACACAGTTGAAGATGACATTTGCTTTGTCAAATGCAAGCTGTGTAATCAGACGGTGAAAAGAGGGAAAAGTGTCAGCAACCTCAATACCACAAATATGTGGAAACATGTGCGGACCAAGCACGTGGTGGAGTTACAAAAACACACTGAAGACCTAGGCCAACCTACAGTGCCACCTACCACCTCTTCAGCTCGTGTTGTAGCCTCTTCCTCCAGCTCACACACAGCTGGTTCGGCTTCCTCACAGGATCGCCATGGAAGAATCTCTGGCACTGTTGTACAGAGACACAGTGTAATTCCACCCACAGCACCACTTTCCCTGTCATCCTCACACTCCCAGGCCAGTCTACAGCCATCGTTAGCACAGGCATGGGAGAAAAGGCACCCATACTCGGCAAACCACCCCCGAGCACAGGCTCTGAATGCTGGCATTGCTAAACTACTGGCCCTTGAAATGCTATCATTCAGGCTGGTGGAGACTGACACCTTCCGTAACTTTATGGCATTGGCAGTCCCACAATACAACGTGCCCAGCCGCTTTTATTTCAGCAGGCAAGCTGTCCCTGCCCTGCAACGTCATGTGGAGGGAAAAATTAAACATGCGCTACAAAACGCCGTCAGTAGCAAGGTCCACCTGACCACCGATGTGTGGACCAGTAAGCATGGACAGGGACGATACCTTTTCCTCACTGCCCATTGGGTAAATGTTGTGGAGCCGGGTACAGATCTTGAGAGTGGCGCTGTACGTGTTCTGCCAACTCCAAGGATTGCAGGAATCCAGTCTGTACACACTGGCTCCTCCTCATACTCCAGTTCCTCTGAATCAGCGCTGCAGTAGCCGTCACGGTCTACCTCCACATCGACCCGTGAACGGTTACCTGCTGTGATGACCGATATGAGCACAGCCGTGGCCAAAGGTCAACAGGCCGTATTAAAATTAATTTCTTTGGGGAATCGAAGCCACACAGCGCAGGAGCTCTGGAATGCCATCAAGCAGCAGAGCGACGTGTGGTTTGTGCCAGCGAATCTCCAGCCAGGCATGGTAGTGTGTGACAATGCCCGAAATCTGGTGGCAGCTCTGGGCCTAGGCAACCTCACTCACATCCCATGTCTGGCACATGTGCTCAACTTGGTCGTGCAGAGTTTTTTGAGGGACTATCCGAATCTTGATGCACTGCTTCACAAGGTCCACATAGAGTGCCCTCACTTGCGGCGTTCCAGCATCGCAAGATCGCGCATTGCAGCTCTGCAGCGGCGATTACATCTTCCGGAACATCGCATCATATGTGACCTACCCACCAGGTGGAATTCAACGTTACATATGTTGGAGAGTTGTGTGAGCAGCAGGTAACAGTAATGGAGTACCAGCTGCAGCAGGCGCAAACAAGTCGCAGTGCGCGCCGTTCACACTTCACCACCACTGAGTGGGCCTCTATGAAGGACATTTGCCACGTTTTGTGTGCCTTCGATTATTCCACGTGGATGGCGAGTGCAGATGATGCACTAGTCAGCATGACTATCCCCCATATCTGCCTGCTTGAAAAAACACTGCAAGCACTAAGGGACGAGGTTTTGGAAGAGGTGGAGCATGAGGAGTCACAAATGCCATCTGCTTCTCTACAGTCTGCGCAACATGGTTCCTCACAAAGGCCTACGCAGGGGACACTTTGTGAGGAGGATGAGGAGGAGTCAATGGAGGAGGAATACATCTGTCCAGAGGAGGGAGGTACACAATGCTCTAGTAGTCAGTATCTAGAGCGAGGGTGGGGTGATGCAGAGCAGGCAGAGATCACGCCTCAAGCAGGGGACAGCGTTTCTTGGCCAGTTGGCAGTCTGCAGCACATGGTTGATTTCATGCTGCAGTGCCTGAGAAACGACCGCCGCATCGCCCACATTCTCAACACGGCTGATTATTGGGTGTCCACCCTCCTAGATCTTCGCTACCGGGACAACTTACAAAGCCTCATAACACCGTTGAACCGGGAGTCTAAAATGCGGGAGTACCAAGACGCACTGGTGCATTCCATCATGTTCTCCATTCCAACCGAGAGCAGTGCTGTTAGTGCTTTACAAAGCAGCTCAGTGCGTCGAGACAGTGGAGGAAGCTCTACACAAAGAGGGAGCAGAAGCAGCGCCTCAGCACAAGGCAAGACCAGTATGGCCCAAATGTGGCAAAGTTTTGTGTCCCCGCCGCCACAAATGTCTACACCATCACAGACGGCTCCAGTCAGCAGGAGGCAACGTTTCCGTCAGATGGTGACAGACTACATGTCTTGCCCTCTCAGTGTACTCCCAGACGGCTCTTCTCCCTTCAAGTTTTGGGTCTGTAAGCTGGATACATGGCCAGAGCTTAGCCAGTATGCATTGGAGGTGCTAGCTTGCCCTGCTGCTAGTGTATTATCGGAACGCGTCTTTAGTGCCGCAGGTGGTGTACTAACAGACCGTCGCATGCGACTATCCTCCGATAACGTTGACCGGCTTACTTTTCTCAAAATGAACAAGGCCTGGATCTTGCATGAATTTGCCAGTCCTCTTCCAGAATAAATAATTGGTTGGCAACAGTATCCAGGTCTCCTGTTGTGTTCATGTTTCTACCACCTGAACTGTAATCCCTGAGCTCCAACACTGCCAGTTGCTGCTCAGAAGTGCTGTCTGCACAGTCAACACTTGCTGCCGTGTTATTGGGGTTCAGTAACGTCGGCTGTTCCCCTGCTGTGCGGACGGCAATTTCTCCTGCTCTGTCCTCATTCACACTACTACAGATTTTAAAGTTGCTCCAATTACACCTCTGGCTCCTCTGTTTTCAGTATTATCCCTGAGCTCCAACACCGCCAGTTGGCGCTCGGAAGTGCTGTCTGCACAGTCAACACTTGCTGCCGTGTTATTGGGGTTCAGTAACATCAGCTGATCCCCAGCTGTGTGTCTGGCAAATTCTCCTGCCTTGTCCACATCCACTGTACTACTGATTTAAAACTTGCTCCAATTACACCTCTGGCTCCTCTGTTTTTAGTATTTACCCTGGGCTCCAATACTGCTAGTTGCTGCTCAGAAGTGCCGTCTGCACAGTCAACGCTTGCTGCCGTGTTATTGGGGTTCAGTAACATCATCTGTTTCCCTGCCGTGTGTCCGGCAAATTCTCCTGCTCTGTCCACATTCACACTACTATTGATTTTAAACTTGCTCCAATTAGGCCTCTGGCTCTACTCTGTTTTTAGTATTTACCCTGGGTTCCAGCACCGCCAGCTGTTTCCCAGCGGTGTCTTTGGCACGGGTACTCCCTCCTGCCCAGCCTGTTTCCAGCACGCCAGCTGTTTCCGGGTAGTGTCAACGTCACTTTGCCTCCAATGCGTTGTCCTGTCGTGTTGCGGTCGGGTTAGCCGACTCTGTGGTGCCTGCAGTTTAGGTGACTCCTATGTGGGCTGCAGGATCTGGCAATGAAGGCTGGTTCCATAGTGCCAATAGGACAAGCACCCCCTGTAGGACTGTGGGTTTTGGTACTGCGGCCGGCTCGCGGCCTTGCAACTTTTTTTTACATGGGTACCTTCTGCTACCCATCCGGGTTCCAGTACCGTCAGCTGGTTCTCGGCAGTGCCTTTGACTTAGGTGCCTCCTTCTCGGTATCCAAGTTCCACCAACGTCTGCTGGTCCTTGGTAGTGCTTTCTGGCACAGGTACCTCCTGCTCAGTAACCGAGTTCCAGTACCGTCAGCTGGTCCTCGGTAGTTCCATTGGCTCTTGTACCTTCTGCTACCCATCCAGGTTCCAGTACCATCAGCTGGTTCTCGGCAGTTCCTCAGCCTTCTTGTACCTTCTGCTACATTTCCAAGTTCAAGCTTTTTGAAATGGTTTTTGGTAATCACTCTGGATCTCCCTGACCAGGACCCTGAAGACGAGGACCCTGAAGACCACCCCGAAGAAGACGAGGACCCCGAAGACGAGGACCCTGAAGACGAGGACCCTGAAGACCAACCCGAAGAAGACGAGGACCCCGAAGACGAGGACCCTGAAGACCAACCCGAAGAAGACGAGGACCCCGAAGACGACGACCCTGAAGACGAGGACCCTGAAGACGACCCCGAAGAAGACGATGACCCCGAAGACGACCCTGAACACAAGGACCCTGAAGACCACCCAGAAGAAGACGAGGACCCTGAAGACGATGACCCTGAAGACGAGGACCCCGAAGACGAGGACCCGGAAGACAACGACCCTGAAGACGCCGACCCTGAAGATCACCCCGAAGAAGACCAAGAAGATGACCCTGAAGAAGTTGACCAAGAGGACAAAGAAGAAGAAGACAACCACCAAGATACAGAAGAACAAGAGACAGATAACCAAGAAGCAGAAGTACAAGAAGCTGCAGAACAAAAAGCGGAAGAACATTAAGCATAAGACTAAAAATCAGAGCAAAAGATAATATCTAAATTATAAGCAGAAGATGACTAAGCAGTGTATGGGGGTGAGTCTGTTCCTCCTCGTGGTGCCCCTGGAAAAGACCTGTTACTGCAGGCCAAACTGAACGCGGACATATCCTGTTGTAAATCTTTTGTGACGGACAGAACGAAAGGTGTAATGTTCAAACTTTTATAGATAACAACTACAGGAATGCCTTTCACAAATAAGAATATGATGAAGAAGAAGAAGATGAAGAAGATGAAGAAGTAAAATATGAAGAATAATAGTTGAATAAGAAGAATATGAAGAATGTAAAAAAAAAAGAATAATAGGAAGAAGGTGAAGAAGAAGAAGAAGAAGAAGAAGAAGAAAAAGATGTAGAAGGTGAAGAAGAAGTTGATGAAAAAGATGCTGATGCTGAGGATGATGAATGGGGAAAGTGTGGGAGAAGTAAAAAAGAAGGTGAAGAGCATGGAAGTAATGAAACATAAATATCTGACAAAATATAAAAAAACTTAACATAGTCAATATTTCCGTAACTCAGAACGTCTTAAAAAATATTAATTCCTGCTATTCCATTTGATTGGGCTAAACCTCTATGCCTTTATTGTCTCCCCCACCTCCCCCAATACATTATACATTATTCTTAGTTGTTTTCCTTCATGTAGAATTAACCTACAAGGAAAGAAAGGGTTTATTTTTATTCCGATATTTCTGTCCCATTGACTTGCATTGGTTTCCGGTATCGGTATCGGAATCGGCGATATCCGATACTTTTTGGGTATCGGTCCGATCCGATATTTCCCGATATCGGAAGGTATCGCTCAACACTAGTCAAGAGGTTTTGTTTACGGTTGGTGACATGGTTTGGTTGTCCTCTAAGAATCTGCGGTTGAGGATTCCTTCTAAGAAATTGGGCCCGAAGTTTGTAAGGCCGTTTAAGGTGCTTCAGGTAGTTAACCAATCTGCTGTTAGGTTGGAGGTTCCTACCTCCTGGAAGATTAATCCGGGTGTTTCATGTTTCCTTATTGAAAAAAGCTGATGTTTCTGATAGGGACGCCACTGTCTCTGTTCCTCCGGTGGTGAAAGACGGTGAATATGAAATTTCTCGCATTCTTAATTCTAGATGGCATAGAGGGAGATTGCAGTATCTCGTCGCTTGGAAAGGTTTCGGTCCCGAGGATAACTCCTGGGTAAGGGCGGATGATGTCTCTGCTCCTAGACTTGTCGGAGCGTTTCACAGGAGGTTTCCTGATAGACCTGGGCCTGGAGGATCCAGAGGATCCTCATAGAAGAGGGGATACTGTTAGAACCCTCCTGTTAGTTTTTTTCCTATTTTGTTGGTCACATGACTTTCTGCCTATATAATCCAGCTCCACCCTTCTGGCCTTACTGGACTTCAGTGTTACATTTACTCTTAAGCTAGCCAGGTTCCTTGTACCTTACTCTGTAGTTTGCTTGGTCTTTTGACCACTAGTACTTTTTGTTTGTTTGTCTTTGCTCTGCTACAATTTCTGTTAGGAGGTGTCCAACTATATCCCAGTCCTTAGTTCTTGTAGGGACCCCTCCATTAGATCTATAGATCTGTGTTCAGACTAGCCGAGGACTTAGGCGGGTCTGTTCACAAGGAACAGGTCCCCCGCTGCATCGTAGGGAATCAGCTTAGTCCTATTGTAGGGACAGTTTTCCTATCTTTCCTTAGTGTTTGTAGCAGTTCGTAACAAAAGCATCTTAAACCTCTGCTCAGCATGCTCCTGGATAAGAAGATTCCCTATAGATGGGGCTTCCCCTTTGCTTTAATGGCTCGCAGGGATGGGGTGTCAGCAGCGCTCCGCTCTATGGGGGATTTGGACAAGTTTTGTGGGGACCTCTAACTAACAGCACCGAACATTCCGGAATGGAACAATCTTTGCCCCACGGAGGCTCCACCTCCCGTATGGCAAAAGGTGGGGAGGCGGGGCAAAGAGGGAACGACGCCTCGCAGGCCTGGGGAGCAGGGCCCGTCCTCTGGAGTGCATAAGAATAACTATGGTTGACTGTAAAACCCAGAGCATAAGCGGCTTCGCTAGAGGGTTTACTTTTTGTCTTTATCGCTCTTTTTCACTTACAAGCCGGTACTCAACGTCAAGTTCTGAAATACTTATGTTTGATTTTTTTCTATGCCTTAAATGAATGAATATTTTAAAGTGTCACTTTGACAACCTGTTTATAAATGCCCAGTGGGGTTCCTTGGGTTTCAGGACAAGGATTTTGGTTATTGTTTCTCATCTCACAGGAAAGTTTTTTTTCCCCTTTTTCTGGACTCCCTCCAATATATTTTTCCAAAGGGTTGTTGGATAGCAAGAACATTGTGATTTCCCTTAACTGCATACTACGTTTTTGAAACTTAGTGGGCTCACCTTGTGCCACAGTAATAACCCTTTTCCAAGAGTTACTCTTGGGAAAATTGTTCTGATCTGTATTGATATTTGTACATGTTTTCTCTTTATGTTGGTTTGTTTCAGTCTGTGTCTCCCCCGCATCCCACTGTCTTTCCCCTCCCTCCTTTTTACCTTTTCTTTTCCTTATCAAGAGAGCAGGGGTTATTCATGGAGCTCCTTGGCAGGTCATTATGGGGCGGGAGGCTGCAACGATTGTCAGTGAGTATGATTATAAGCAGTAGCTCACCTTTTCTCACTAGCAATGGTTAAGTTGATCACTTTGAATGTAAAGGGGCTTAATTCCCCTAGAAAAAGAAGGCTCACACTGCAGGAGTTGAAGGCTCAGAGAGCGGACATTGCCTTTTTACAGGAGACGCATTATAACCGGAGTGGGACGTTTAGATTTGCGGTGCATCATTACCCTTTTGCCTACTCTGCCTATAACAATAATAAAAAGGGTGGAGTGGCCATACTTATATCATCTTTATGTCCAATTCAAATCTCTAAATCTCATGAGGACCCGGCAGGTAGATTCTTGATACAGGAGGGCTTTTTTCAGGGCAAAGCAATAATATTGTGCAACATTTACGCCCCAAATTCGGGCCAAATACCCTTTATTCGCAAGGTTCTAGCTAGCCTTCGACGGCTGCAGCCTGGGGCATTGTTGGTGGGGGGGGACTTTAATATCCCGTTCTCAGAAATAAATGATAGGCTTGCCTTGAGGGGGAACCCTCCATCTGCTGGTTCGTCCCGATTATCATTGGAATTTAGAAAATTGATCCGGGCAAATTTCCTTTTTGATATGTGGAGAATAGATCATCCCAAAGAAAAAGCTTACACTTTTTATTCAAATCCGCATCAGACTCATACCAGAATTGATTACTTTTTTGCTAATATTGTCACACTTAGAATTATAGAGAATGTAGAGGTGGGGTCCATAACATGGTCGAATCATGCGCCGGTAATATTAAATTTTAAGTTGGGTCTCAGTTCATCCAGAGCCTGTCACTGGCGACTGCATGAATTTCTGGTAAAGGATCCCTGTATTCGAAAATCTTTATCAGATCATTTAACCCAGTATTTTGAACTAAATTTGGGATCTGTGCCCTCCCTTCCTATTTTGTGGGAAGCGCATAAGGCGGTAATAAGAGGGTGCTGTATTGCAGAGGGAGCGAGGCTTAAAAAAAATTCAAGGCAATTTTTCTCGAATCTTAATTCTCAGATTCGCCTTCTGGAACCTAGATTTGCCTCTTCTCCGTCAACTGGGACTCTGAGGAAGCTGTTGGCCACTAGGTACAAATTGAAGGATCTCTCCATCTGTAAAGTGGAGAAGATGCTTGTATTTTCAAAACAGAAATATTATGAAAAGGGGAACAAGGCCCATACCTTGTTGGCTAGGCAATTGCAGGATCGCTCTGTGGCCGCGGCTCCTCAGGCTCTTAGAGACGATGAGGGAACTACCCACTATGACCCGGGGGAATTGTCAAATATCTTTTATAAATTTTATAAGAAATTATATAATCTTCAGGACCCACTGGCAGGCAATCCAGAATATATGCGATCAAAGATAGACAGCTGTTTTCGGAAAATTAGTCTACCAGTTCTTTTGACGGAGGCACAAGATTCCCTTAACAAACAGATCACTCTTGAGGAATTAACTGACATTTTGAAAGATTTGCCCCTGGGTAAGTCACCAGGACTGGACGGTTTGACCTATCTATATTATAAAACTTTTGCGGATATACTACTCCCCTATATGGTTGACCTTTTTAACTCCTTCCTGATGGGAACCCCGATTCCTAGCTCGCTGTCTCATTCATATTTGGTGTTAATTCACAAGGCTGGTAGAGATCCCCTTGACTGTGCCAGCTATAGGCCCATAGCCCTCTTGAACTCGGACTTAAAAATATTTACCCGTCTCCTTGCAAACAGACTGAATGTCTGGCTTCCGCACATGATTCATAAGGATCAGGTGGGGTTTGTGCCCTTCAGGCAGGGAAGAGACAACACAAGGATGGCTGTGGACCTGGTGGATGTGGTCAATAGGAATAAGTCTCGGGCGCTTCTCCACAGTCTTGATGCGGAAAATGCTTTTGACCGCCTTAATTGGCCCTTGTTAAATGGTTAATTATGGAAATTCATTTGGAATGTTAATCGATAATCATTTTTCTGAGTTCTATGCCTCAGCCATCGTGTCTAGTTGACATGCGCTATTTGTGTGTGTATTTTTGGTTCACTACCATATGTAGAACAGGTGTCCATAAAACTGGCTATAAAAGCCCATGGTACAGAAAGGGGGGGCTCTCTTGCTCTTCCCACCCCACAAGAAGAATCTTCATGCTGAGAAGTATCTGACATGTAGGCCTGGACACGTGCTGGACAAAGACATGATTTACCAGCCAGGATCCAAGGAAAGATGGGTGAATCTCAACAATTAAGCTAATTATGGACAAATGGACAATTACTTTATAACTAATTATTGTATGTACCTGCTGCAATCTGATTCTTTTTAATGGACAATCCAAGAATAAATAGATACATTTTTTTATAAGAATATCGTGATATTGATACTTTGCGAAGTCCTCAGTAGGAAAAAATAATACAGGAAGAGTATTATTTTACAATGGTGAGCCAGCCAGTCCTGTTTTTTCGTTTTTTTTTTAAATTAAGTAAGTGAATTTCTTCCGTGAACAAGGGGGGAAGTCCTGACGAGCTGAACAGCTGTTGTTCACGTGTCAGTAAATTCACTAATTTGTCACGAGAAGCAGAAAGGACCTACACACAGGAAAAGAATCAGACGAACTAAAGACAGGACGTGCTGATAAAGAGAAGCTAAGGAATCTTAAGGTAAGCAAAATATGGATATAATTTCTTCTTTTGCTAAACAAAGTAATATTAATTTCAAAGTTAATGTAGGAGATGATATAGAAGTTTTGTGGCTCAGTTTATACAAAGAATGTGAATTGCAGAATTTACAGTTAACTTCTAAATTGGTAAATAGAGACAAACAGAAATTGAGAAATATTCTACATTTGGTAGATTTTTTTCATAGTCTTGTGTTAGAGATTTCTAAGCAGGAAAATAGTGTAGAAGTGTCAGATGGTGATACTGATTCTGACTGTAATGTGGAAAATGAACAAGAAGTAAGACACGTGTCTGTAACTGAAGGTGACCTTGGGTCTGACCA
The DNA here is from genome assembly GCF_046119375.1 of Phyllobates terribilis. Classification (NCBI taxonomy): domain Eukaryota; kingdom Metazoa; phylum Chordata; class Amphibia; order Anura; family Dendrobatidae; genus Phyllobates; species Phyllobates terribilis. The sequence goes on from NW_027362775.1 coordinate 30,795,241, forward strand.
AGAGACGGACATACAGAAACCTGACATGGGAGGAGACATGACTGACATACGAGAAACTGACATATTAGGTGAAGTGGGAGGAGACGTGAGTGACGTAGGAGGAGCGGACGTTCAAGAGCCACTAAAAATATCAGAGAATTCAGGAATTACCCAGGCTCAACTACAAATTAAAATGAGGAAAAATTTGCTGAAATTATACAAAATCATGCCAAAATATGATGTCAAAATCCATGCCTGTAGAAATTCAGAGACATTTGAGAGCTTCTCTGATAAGTTTGATTTATCCAATGAGGAGAGGAATCAATTATTTAAAATATGGATTCCTGTCACATTGTCCAGACGTTTACATTTAATGCCCTGTGAAAATGACTCTCCTAATGGATGGGAAAATGATTCGGACAGATTAAGATATTTGATTTATTGTGTCACAAAAGATTTTCCCAACATAGAAGATCTGCAGAAACTAAGGATTGGTAGGAAGGAATGTACATATACATTCATGTCCATATTTGAACGGTTGTACAAAGCTCTCATCAAAAATGGAAAAGTACAACAAATGATAACAACTTTTGTACAAAAATTCAAATTCCTAGATCCAGTATCTAGAGTTATAGCGTCACAAAAAGAATCCCTATTCAAATGTGCGCAGTTGCTGGATTCTGTTAGAAAACATGAGAATCGTGCAAAGAAAATAAATCAAGTTAATTTTATAAAACCAGGAAAGGTAAAATCTTACCAAAAGCCAATATCAAACTCTCCTAGACTGAGTCATCCCCATAGTGAACTCTATCAAATACGCAGGAGATTTCATATCTGTTATAAGCCATATCAGCCAGTGTAAAGATCCATCTCTCCACAGAATGAGTTAATTCTCAGTCAGAACTGTGATTCTCTAAAAAGGAAAATGGCCGAAATAGACGGACAGAGACAGGTGAGACGACCGGCTCACAGTGACGTCATGGAATGTGGACAGAAGAACAGACAGTTCTCTGAGGTTTTGAAGGATAGAAAAATGTCTTTCCTAAATAGGGCGTTCCTGGAGATATTTGAGAGAGACAGAAGATTTGGTTTAGGGAGTGGCTAAGGAAAAACTGTAATTATGATGTTGTATCAAAATGTTATACAATGTCTCAATATTTATTTATAATCTTATGCAGTAAAATTGTAGTTACATAGTTTCTAGTAGTTCATGTATGTATATATATATATATACACTTGTCTAAGTAGAGATTGTGTATAATTGTATTTATATATATGTTTATAAAATATATATATATTAATTAATAAATTAGAACTTCATATATAAATTTAAGTAACAATATTTTGAATTACATTAGAACCAACCAATATATGTATAACATATTTAAATAATTCTGTTTCTGTATGAATTTGATATTTAATTTTATTTTCTTATATTTCCTTAGAGTTTTCATTCCAAAGCAGGATTTGATCAAACAACTCTAAAATGGATTTATTTCTTTATTCACACAGGAAGTGGAAAAAATTGCATGATTTTATGTGTGTTACATTTTAAAATAATAACAATATAACTAGTTGGACTATAATATATATGTAATACTTATTAATTCTTTTGTGTTGCTAATATTTTCTGTGCATGAAGTGTTCGTTTTAACCTGTAGCTTTACAGCATGACGTGTGACAGCTGCGGCCTTTGAATTTTGAGCTAATAGTATAGGATCCCATTCATTCTATTTCCAGCTGATGTAACTTAAAACCTGGCAGCCAGTGAGTAAAAAAAAAAAAAGGAACCTAAGGACATTTCTATTTTTGCAAGACAATAGTTTTTTTAAGTGTCTGAAATTTAAGTGACTTACTCTCATATTATATAATATGTATTTGGGGAATATTCAAAGAAATATTAAGATATTAAATGCGCATTAATAAATTGGGATACAACAATTTTGGGTTAAATATATATATCTAAAACTTCATATGTGGAATGTTTGAGTTGAACAGATCTGTGAATGTCAGAGTGAAGGTGACAGATGAGCAAATCAGCAGCTGCTAAGCGTGATTGATGTGACGGAGGGCTTGTACGTTTGTATGTTTGAAAAAAAATAAATAAATGTTTCTTTATGTGAAGGTACACAAATATATTTAATTCTGAGAAAAATTATAATACATAATTAGGTATTATCTACATATATATATATATATACTTCTATATTTCTTAATAATTATTATTTCTTGATTTAACTAATAGTGGATAAGAGCAACCACACATCAAAATGGTTTACAAAGCAAATTTATATTTAGAATAATTTTCCACATGATAATATTCTTGAATAACTATGATATTATTTTTAATGGTTACCTAAATAGGTACACACCTCTCTTTAGACAAATCTATGCTACTCATCGACATGAAATTTATGCACAATATTTCTAGAAGAATAACTATTTTTAATTTGGTTCTGATATATACATAAATTTTATAAAATAATATTTTTGGTATTAAGGGGGAAAATGTGTTTTTGATCCTGATTACATAATCACTTTTGATCAATACTTATTTTCCACACATTTTAATAAAGAAGAAACAATAATAAGGTACAATGATATAATTAAGAAGGGTGTTACATGCAAAGTTGCATAGTTTAATAATTTTTTGGTGATACAAGGTTATGACAAATATGAAATCATCCAGATAATGGAGATATAAGGGTATTTTTTATGGAGAATATAATTACTCTGCATTTGTCATTAAAATTTAAAGGCCTTATTTTTATTTTTATTCTTATTTTTACTCTTAATTTTATTTTTCATTTTTCAAATTTTATTCTTACTTACCGTATTTTCTTATTTTTCCATTTTTCATTTTTAATTTTCAATTTTGATTTTAATTCAGTTCAATATTTCAATTGAGAAAACACATTAATATTTAATGGGGTAATGTCAAGTACAAAGAATATTGCTTCATTAAATATAATGATGATATGAATAACTATAAGAAAAATGTTTACATTTTCTGAGTAAACACAACAATTCATTCATTCATTTATTCATTCATTCATTCATTCATTCATTCATACATACATACATTCATATATTTATTCATTTTTGATCCATGAGTATACATACATTCTTTGGTATTATTGGTTTAATAAAGATATAAACACTTGTTGTTTCAAAACACACTGACACCTATGGGTTGAAAAAGGTAATTACACCTATGACATAAAAATATTTTATCACATGGAGAACTTGATTGAATTATTATCTATTATTGTTTATTATTCCAAACATAATTTATTTTAATATTTTGATAATAATTAGATGGATATTATTGATTGCTATGGTACGCTGTGATATTATAGGTTAGGAAAATTGCCAGATTTGGTATCAGATTAGGGAATGAAGACTTCAATCAAGACATCGCAATTATGAATTCTATCTTAATAAAGACTTTTAATTTTTATAAATCAAAGAGATTCTCAAAAGTTACAAAAAGAAGCAACTGATATCCGGACGTCTCAGAAGGTGTGAATGCTGAGTGATAATAGACTGTGTCAATTACATACAATACAATTCACACCACTGATCACCAGGACGGCAGAGGACGATGATCCTGAATAAACTGTGTTGTGTTCAAGTTTCATCACGTTCCAGTGGTTTCTTATCACCTGTAACGCTTCAATGAAAGCTGGTGAACAGGTAATACCTGGCATATGTGTCCTGTATATAAAGGACTGAGTACTGGTTATGGTGCTATATAAAGCAGCGAAGTGTCAAGTTAACCCTTGCTTTACTGACCAAAGACGTCACATCTGTTCCAAAAGTGACACTAGACCAGTGCGGACATATGGAAGATTCCAGAATATCGCACAGATATTAAAGCTACATTTCATCCATGGACTTTGTTTTCTTATCAGTTGATACACATGATCTTTCTAATAAAGAGTACAGTGTATGGACTGCACAATAATGAACACAATTATGGACTGTACCATATCTACACGCTGTAATTTATTTCAAAGGAGTTTTCATCTAAAGACTGTGTTATAAAAGAACCAAGAAGAAGATGAGACGAAGACCCGATGACATCAGATGATGACGATTGAACCCGCGATTACTTCAATTTAGATATAGGGAAGTATAATTATACATATTAAATGAATATTAGTCACGGCTTACCATAACATGAATTCACATCATTATATAACAATAATCCGATATTGATACTATTATTACTACTATTATTATTATTATTATGGAAATTTAATGATATTGCCAAGGAAGAAGGAAAGAAAAAAATGATTGATGAATGTATCTTCTTTTGAGAATTTTCAGTTAAAGTCCTTTTATTCTCAAAAAAGGGGGAAATGTTAAATGGTTAATTATGGAAATTCATTTGGAATGTTAATCGATAATCATTTTTCTGAGTTCTATGCCTCAGCCATCATGTCTAGTTGACATGCGCTATTTGTGTGTGTATTTTTGGTTCACTACCATATGTAGAACAGGTGTCCATACGACTGGCTATAAAAGCCCATGGTACAGAAAGGCGGGGCTCTCTTGCTCTTCCCACCCCACAAGAAGAATCTTCATGCTGAGAAGCAGATGACATGTAGGCCTGGACACGTGCTGGACAAAGACATGATTTACCAGCCAGGATCCAAGGAAAGATGGGTGAATCTCAACAATTAAGCTAATTATGGACAAATGGACAATTACTTTATAACTAATTATTGTATGTACCTGCTGCAATCTGATTCTTTTTAATGGACAATCCAAGAATAAATAGATACATTTTTTATAAGAATATCGTGATATTGATACTTTGCGAAGTCCTCGGTAGGAAAAAATAATACAGGAAGAAGTATTATTTTACAGCCCTTTATGTTTGAGACAGTGAAGACTTTTGGGATATCAGGTGCTTTTCTAACAGCACTAAAGGCCCTTTATTCTTCTCCCACAGCGTCCATTAAACTTCCCCATTGTGTATCACCCAGTTTCTCTATAGTAAATGGCACAAGGCAAGGCTGTCCTTTATCCCCGCTCTTGTTTGCCATGTGTATCGAGCCTCTAGAGGCAGCAATAAGAGTTAATCCTGACATATCGGGGGTGGAGGTAAGGGGTAAAGTATTTAAAATTTCCCTATTTGCAGACGATGTGCTACTGACCCTTACGAATCTGCATATCACCCTCCCTAATCTTAAAGTGATATTTCGGGAATATGGCATGATCTCAGGATATAAGATTAATGCTAAAAAAACAGAGGCACTTCCACTAAACCTTCCCCATTGTAGCATCGGCAGCTCTGCCCCCCTGCCAGGCAGAGACGCCATCCCACTCACCTCCTCGCTCCCCGCTCTGCGTTCACCAGCGCTCCTCTTCCTGCTGCTGGCGCGCGCAGCTCCCCGGGCACTGTGCTTAGGACACGCGCGCTCCCTCCCTCTTAAAGGGGCCGCGCACGCCGTCCTAAGGAGTCCCCGGCCAATAGCCGTGGGTCCTCCCATATATAAAGCACCTCCTCCAAAAAGGAGGTGCCCGAGCAAAAGTTGTTGCACAGTGTTTCTGACCTCTGCTTCAGCCCTCAGGTCCCGCTGCTAGCCTGACTACCAGTCTTGCCCGCCAGCCTGTTACCTGCCTGTTACCTGTCGCGCCTGCCAGCCCGCTCACCTGGGAGCACTTGCCTGTTACTTGCCTGTTACTTGCCGTGTCTGCCAGCCCGCTCACCTGGGAGCACTTTCCTGTTACCTGCCTGTTACCTGCCGTGCCTGCCAGTCTGCTCACCTGGGAGCACTTGACTGTTGCCTGCCTGTTACCTGCCGTGCCTGCCAGCCCGCTCACCTGGGAGCACTTGCCGTGACCACCTAGAGACTCCTGCAGTCACTTGCCGTGACCACATCGAGACTCCTGCCGTCACTTGCCGTGACTACCTGCCAGCCCACCTAGAGACTCCTGCCGTTATTTGCCGTGTTTTCCTGATAGCCTACCTGGAGGCTTCCACTCGCCAGCCTGCCTGCTGTTCCGGTCAGTCCCTGCCATCTGTACCGTGGGAGTCACCTGCTCCCTTACAAGGTGGTCCCCAGAGTAGCACCTGGTCCCTCGGCTCGGTCCCTCCCTGGTCACGGAGTTAGCCGCCGTACGACCAGGGTCGGTCCAGCAGGTTGATACTTAGTTACGCCCCTCTGGGTCCCTCCTTGCACCGTAGCACAGAGGTTCCACCCCCCGGACCCGTAACACGCATGAAGAATTAGATCATCTTAAGCTGAATTAAAAATTCCGGTGGAAGTCAGAGAGTATCAAATATCTGGGGATTAACATAACGTCAGACTATGGGACCCTGTTTGCTCATAATTTTCTGCCCCTTTTTAAAGAATTGAAGGGTCTTATGGTCAAGTGGGCCAATCTTCATATCTCATTTTTGGGGTGGATATCGGCGGTGAAAATGTCCCTTATTCCTAAACTCAACTACTATTTTGAAACTCTACCAGTTGGGGTTCCTATGGGGGAGTTGAGGGCTCTCCAATCCTGCATAATGAAGTTTATATGGAATAATGGGAGGCATAGAATCTCCAAGCAGGTACTGATCTCGGGGAGGGAGCAGGGGGGGTTATCGGTCCCGGATGTGGTAAAATACTATTGGGCGGCTCACTTGAGAAGGATTCCTTCGTGGTCATCCCTTTGGGCATATAATTAGTGGACAGAAATTGAAAAATTATGGATAGCCCCAGTTCATCCGAATTCACTGCTGTGGTCTGAGAAATCTGTTAAACTCCAAACCACTTTACTGGGCCCTATGCAATTCACTAGAGACATATGGGACACCTGTAGGAGGAGATTTCCTCTTTCTTCTAAACACTACCCGATGATATCGTTTGTCTTTCAGCCTTTGCTCCCTCAGAGCCTAGAATCATCGATGGTTCACCCCTGGATCAATGCGGGATTATTTAGATTTGCGGATATAGTGGACAGAAACACCTTAGTAATAATCAGTTTGATTATTTAAAAGAAAGTTTTAACATCACTAATCGGGAATTCTATAAGTACATACAGATTCAGTATTTTGCAAGATCCCTGTTTGGCTAATATAAAGTGTCCATCCCCACGGAGTTTGAGAGGCTGTGCAGGAGAGATCCCTCTACCAAGGGGTTGATCTCGAATATATATAAAACAATCAATTCACCGGTGGGTGGACCCATCTTCCAGCACCCCTATATGTCTAAGTGGGAGGGATTCTTGGGAAGGAGGCTTTCCCCTCAGACATGGCAGACAATATGGTCTAAAGCAGCTAAGACATCAATTTGCACCCTATACAAGGAGAACCAATATAAAATTTTAATGCACTGGAACCATACGCCGGATATCCTGAATAAAATAAACCCGCAGGTCCCGAGTATATGCTGGAGATGTGGATCATCTGTCGGCACTCTGACACGTTTTCTGGACCTGCAGCAAAATAGTTCCTTTTTGGGAAACAATAAGAAAACTGGTTCAGGAGGTGATATTTACAGAGATTTCTCTGGAGCCCTCTGTTTTCATTCTCAATGTGACCCCTAGGGGAATGGGTAAACATTCTTCCAAATTGCTCCTCCACTTGTTGACAGCAGCGAGATGCATGATTGCTCTATGCTGGAAAAGGGACTCACCACCCTCTAGACAAGAGTACTACGCTAGGGTCTGTGATGTGAGGTGGATGGAGTCTTTGAACACAAGTCTTAATGCAAAGATGGACCTGTTCAAGACAGTATGGGCCCCATGGAACTACTATTGGGCGCAGCGTAGTGAATGACCAACTGTTTCATGATCTTTGTCTATATCATTCTTCCTTTCCCTTCTTTCTCTCAGTGTTGTCTTAGTTTTTTTTTTTTTCTCTTTTTCTGTGTTTCATGGACTGTTATTTAAAATGGATTTCATATCAGATATTTGAATTTGAAAGCTTTAAAGTGATCTCTAATGGGTCGTCCTGTTGGAGGCCTAAGTGTTTTCTCTGATATGAAAACGTGAATGACTTCTCTGTGTTCTATGTTTCCTAAAAATATGTGAAAAATTTTAATAAAAATTACAGTTATAAAAAAAAGACATCCCAAATGATGACCTGAACGTGGCACACAAAGAGTTTGTGAACAAACTGAAGGATATGGAGAAAAAATTCAAAGACTTCCAAAACCCTCTGAACACACCAATTACATTGGCAGAAATAACAGAAAGGATCACACTGATGAAAGGTAAAAAAAAAAGCCAGCGGCCCAGATTGGATACTCCCAGAAATGATAAAATACAGCCCGCCAGACATCCAGGGTGCGATAGCAAAACTATTCAATATTGTACTGCAGACTGGCTACTTTCCCAAAAACTGGAACTGAGGACTCATAACCCCGATACATAAAAATGGGGATAAGTACGACCCAGCAAACTACAGGGGAATATGTGTCAGCAGCAACCTGGGGAAACTCTTAAACTGCATCCTGAACAAGAGGATCATCATCTTCCTCAACCAATACAATGTCTTCAGCAAAAGCCAAGGAGGTTTTATGCCAAATCTCTGCACCACCGACCACATCTACACCCTGCACAGCCTCATCAAGAACCATTTCCACAATACAAAGCATGAGAGGGTCTATGCCTGCTTTATAGACTTCAATTAGGCCTTCAAATCAGTGTGTTACCCAGGGCTAGTCCTAAAACTGCTGGGGAGCAGAATATGATGCAGAACATATGATGTCATCCAAAGCTCCTACACTGAGAACAGCTGCAGCATGAGGGTAAATGCAAGGAGGATGGCCTGTTTCCAACAGAACTGAGGAGTAAGACAGGGCTTCAGCCTCAGTCCAACGCTCTTCAATATTTACATCAACAAGCTGGTGGTGGCTCTGGAGTCCTTCTCAGCACCAGGACTCACCCTGACACAGAGGTGAAATTTCTGCTCTATGCTGATGACCTTGTGCTGTTATCACCAACTAAGAGAGGCCTCCAAGTTAATCTGAAATTCCTAGAGACCTTCAGCACCACAGGGGCACTGCCAATCAACCGGAAGAAAACTAATACCATGGTGTTCCAAAAAAGAAAGCAGATACCAGCAGGCCGCACCCCCTTCATAATAGACAGCTGTCTACTTACGGAAACCAACAAGTACACCTACCTGGGCCTTGAACTCGGCCAATCAGGGAGCTTTAAGCAAGCCATACAGTTGCTGAAAAACAAGGCGTGCAAAGCCTTCTATACCATCAGAAGACATCTTTACCATCTTAAGGCGCCTGTAACCATCTGGCTAAAAATCTTTGATACCATCATTGCCCCAATCCTTCTGAATGGCAGAGAAGTCTGGGGTCCAGTCTCATACCCGAACTGATCCAAGTGGGAACGTTGGACCAACAGAAATATTCCACCTAGAGATCTACAAACTGCTCCTCCAAGTCCATCGGAGCACATCAAACAGCGCCGGCCAAGCAGAGCTGGTCATATTCCCATTACACCTTGAGACCCAGAAGAAGGCAATATCATTCTCATATATAAAGTAGTAGTCCCAGCTACTACCATCAACAAAGCCTCGCTACATCAGGAAGCCCCAGGAGAACGAACCCCCCAACACAAATCATCCCAAACCAGCCTGACCAAGCCACCAACCTGCATGGCCTGACAAAAGGTTAAATCCGGAAGATGGTACACAACGGCAAAGAGGAATATATCAGTGTCTGGAGGAACGACATAAACAAATCACAGAAACTGATGATATACCAGAACCTACAGAAGGGATACAAACTGGCCCCATAGCTAAAGAAACTAGCAAACTCCAAAGAGCGACAGATTCTGAGCCAGTACAGACTGAGCGCCCACAGTCTATTCATCCAATCCGGGAGGCACTGACAGAACTACATGCGGGAAGAGCGCAGACTCTGCCAGCAGTGCCCCCAGGAGGTCTTGGAGAATGAGGTCCACTTCTTGCTGAGGTGCCCCAAATACTCAGCAGTGAGGGACACTCACTTCAGGACACTGTCTGATCTCCTCCCAGACTTCACCTCCATTGAGGAGGAAGAGGAAAGTGCAGCGGCCACAGCAGTGCAATATGTCAGTGCCTGCCACAAACTTGGGAACCCCCTATAGTTCCAGTGACAGATGACTAACCTGACTGGAGGTTGGCTTTGAGCAGGATAAGTTAGGGTTTTTATTGGTAACATTTTGGGGTACATAACATTTTTGATTGCTTTCAGTATAAGTTCTACGCTGAGCACTTAAGTTGGGGTTTCCGTGTAAATCCCGCAAAAATGCGATATAAACTAAATCCCCCACGGAACCACTCACTGTAATGAGGCAGATGGAGATACTTTGGACTCTGTTTGCTATCTGTTCCATGGTATCCGTCTTCAGACGTGCACAGAACTGTGGTCGACCACACGTGTGCGCTAAAAAGACACTTAAAATGATAAAACGTTGCCGGAACAGAGACCAGACTGAGTCTAAAGTGACTCCATCTGCCTTATCTGAATCACATTTTTTGGGGGGATTTGTGTGTCACCCCAGGCCTGGATGCCACAAATATTAAAGGCTGTGTCTGAGAGCAGGAGGGAGGTTACCTGGTCAGGGACAATTAGCATACAGCACCTGCTGTCCCAGGCCAGTAGGGAGAGCTGGCTGCCCCTATAAAAACTGGAACTGAGGGCAGGGTTAGGGAGAACTGGATGACCTAGCTCAGGACTGAGACTAGTCCGAGAGAAGTAGGGACAGTTCAGCTGTAGCCGAGGAGTCCGTGATGCAGAGGAGAAGCTGCGAGCCAGGGACAGAGGGGACGAGAGCCGGTCCAGGCTGAGAGAACTACACTACCGGACATTGGGGTCCGAGGCTGTCAGGGTTGCAAGCCCAGCAGCAGAGAACCAACCCGCGAGGGATTTCAGGTCCCTTGGCCTAAGAAGCCTGGAGGCTCCGCCACACAGAGGGACCAGTACAGCACGGAGAAGCAAAAGGTGCCTAAGGCCCGAGTCGCAAGCCATACAGGCGAAGTACACGGCCAGCTCAGGGACGTGGGCTATTACAACACGAAAAGGGGGATAGTCAGCAAGGGCAGAGAGAGAACGGTAGGCCTTCACACTCACCCTGACCAGTGGGTCTCGCCCGAATGCTCTCAGACACCCAGGCCCATTCCTACCCGGTACTCCTGTTGGGTCATTAGTAATACCTACAATAAAGACCCTGGACTGTTTGAAGCGGATTCTGAACTCTTATTATTGCGGCCTGCACTATCACCTCCAGCATTCACATACGCTGCCCTGAGGCTACACTCTTCCCGTGGGGAGTTATCCTATCCCTGTGCAGCACACCAACATCAGCCTCAGCGGTCTGCCTTGCAGCGGCTGTCATCCCTGACCGCAATCCACGGGTGGCGTAGTCGGACATTCATAACTCTACAAATAGACTGCCACAGCATTTGGTCTGACCACCCTGAGCCACGGGATCGGGTTGCCACTACTACCCCCATCATCGCACTGAAGCCCGGTTCCGGGTGCCCCACGGCCCAGGGGGCGAGTCAGCTTTTGGCGTAGTCGGCAGGATTGTGACCAACCCGCCACAAACGGGTATTGCGTGCCTGAAAAGACTGCAGAGATTTCCTGCCATCCGGAGCCGTTTCCCGCTATCGGACGCCATCTTCAGGACGCCGCGCGGGAAGAAGAGGGGCATGGACGTCAAAAACGTGTGAGACTTGAAGCTCCGCCCTATGCTGAGACGCTGCGCAAGGTCCTGGAAGGGGAGAGAGCGACGCTGACGTTATCACCCCGCGACGCAAGGTCCTCATCCAGAGCATCGCGAGCGGAGCCGCGGCCTACAGAAGAGGATCGTCGGAAGGTAGGCCACGGTTAACTAGGGGGGAGGAAGATTCGGACGCGGAGGGACCCTCTACCACCAGCGTAGCCGCTGCAGCTGTGATGCCGTTTTCCATGCCCTATATCCTGGCTACCACAGTATGCTGGCGAGTCGCATACCTTGGGCGACTTTAAAGAAAGACTGTATAGCTTATTCAAGGTTTATCCCCTGACAGAAGAACAGAAAGTAAGCATACTAATAGGGCAGTTAACTGGTGCGGCCCAACGTGAGGTAAACTCTTGGAAAGCTGAGGAGAAAAGGACTGTAAAGGGGGTTCTGACCCGTCTGCGGGACACCTTTGACACCCGTACCTCAGCAGAAATCAAAGTGCGGTTCTATGGCTGTAAGCAGCGAGCCCAAGATAGTATCAGAGACTATGCCTTGAACCTGCAAGAAGCTCTGGGAACAATCAAACAAGCTGACCCTGGCAGCGTGCAGGACACTGATAAACTGTTGACTGACCAGTTCATAGAAGGTCTGCTGTCCAGCGCCCACAGAACCCAGCTGTGCCTCATGGCCCTACAGAACCCCGATTTGACTTTTGCGCAGTTCAAAGATAGGGCCATCCGGGTGCTCCGAGAACCCGCACCAGGTGGCGCTGTGGTTTCCCGGCGCCCCGCCATCACTTTCCACCAGGGGGTGGCGCCCTACCCCGCAGACCTTGTGGGGGCTGATGCGCAGGCCCTAGATCCATCCCAGCCTGCAAACCTGCACCATCAGGTCCAAGAACTAACAAAGAGTGTGGCTGCACTGACCAGGACCGTACAGTCGTTGCAGATGGAACCGTCAAGACCAATCAAGTTGGCTTCCAGTCTGGAGGATGTCCCGTGGTGTCGACAGAGAAGGATCCCGTCATTCAGAGGGAGGCCCACCGACCGTTACACTGAGGATGGACAGCCGATTTGCCGCCGTTGCAGCCAGCCAGGACACATAGCCAGGTACTGTACTTTAAATGGGTCCGACCTGGGGCAGAGGGCCAACCCCCAGGCATAAGGTCATCAGGCCCGTCTAATTGGCGCGATAAGTACGTGGGGGGACGCCCGGTCTTACCCGTAGTGCTGGACGGTATCCTCATGAGTGCACTGCTGGACACCGGGTCTCAAGTGACTACCATCCCCTACGTACTTTTCAAGCGGTACTGGAGTGACACTGATATAACCCGTTATCCAGACGATGACTTAAGCATCATTGCCAGCAATGGCCAACCCGTGCCGCAGGTGGGGTTCAGAGAGGTGACCATCAAGATTGGTAAGGTTGAACTGCCGGCACAGGGAGTGATCATTGTGGACATTGACCGTCGTGAAAGTCACCCTAAAATAACCTTGGGTACTAATGTGATCGAAAACTGTCTTTCAGAAGTAATTGTGATTTTGCAGCAGGTGGCGATGAATGCGAGCTCCAGTCAACAGAGGGTCCTCCAGAAAGAGATAAGAGCCCTGATGAGACGGCAACAGATAGAACTGTCTGGTGGTGAGATCGGTAGCGTGAGGATAAGCGACCCGTTCCCCATTGCCATGCCTCCCAAAAGTGAAGGGAGTGGAACACCACATCCCCACGGGGAGCCACCCACCAATAAAAGAGAGACACAGACTTGTACCCCCTGCACATTATCAGAACGCAAAGGGCATGCTGAGAGAAATGAAAGAAGCTGGGGTCATTAGAGATAGCTGTAGCCCCTGGGCAGCTCCCTTAGTTTTGGTAAAAAAAAAAAGACGGTACCATGAGAATATGCGTGGACTATAGGAAGGTCAACCGTATCACCCATAAAGACGCGTACCCGTTACCTAGGGTAGAGGAGTCTTTAGCAGCCCTAAAATCAGCTAACTTCTTCTTTACTTTGGACCTTACTAGCGGGTACTGGCAGGTTCCTGTGGCAGAGGCTGACAAGGAGAAGACCGCCTTCACCACCCCGATGGGATTAAGTGAATTCAACTGTATGCCATTCAGGCTCTGCAATGCACCAGGGCCTTCCAGAGGCTGATGGAATGCTGACTAGGGCACCGAAACTTTGAGACGGTCCTACTCTACCTGGACGATGTTATTGTCTATTAACCACTTCGCACCAGAGCCTGTTTTTGCCTTCGTGACCGGGCCAATTTTTTCAATTCTGACCACTGTCACTTTATGAAGCAATTACTCTGGAACGCTTCAACGGATCCCCCTGATTCTGAGATTGTTTTTTCATGACATATTGTACTTCATGATAGTGGTAAAATTTCTTTGATATCACTTGCGTTTATTTGTGAAAAAATCGGAAATTTGGCGAAAATTTTGAAAATTTTGCAATTTTCAAACTTTGAATTTTTAAGCCCTTAAATCAGAGAAATATGTCACACAAAATACTTAATAAATAACATTTCCCACATGTCTATTTTACATCAGCACAATTTTGGAACCAAAATTTTTTTTTGTTAGGGAGCTATAAGGGTTAAAAGTTGACCAGCGATTTCTCATTTTTCCAACAAAATTTACAAAAACATTTTTTTAGGGACCACATCACATTTGAAGTCACTTTGAGGGGTCTTTATGACAGAAAATACCCAAAAGTGACACCGTTCTAAAAACTGCACCCCTCAAGGTGCTCAAAACCACATTCAAGAACTTTATTAACCCTTCAGGTGCTTCACAGAAATTTTTGGAATGTGGAAGAAAAAAATTAACATTTAACTTTTTTCACAAAAATGTTACTTTAGACCCAATTTTTTTTATTTTTACAGGGGTAACAGGAAAAAATGGACCCCAAAATTTTTTGTGCAATTTCTCTTGAGCGTGCTGATACCCCATATGTGAGGGAAAACCACTGTTTGGGCGCACGGCAGGGCTCGGAAAGGAAGGAGCGCCATTAGACTTTTTGAATGTAAAATTTGTCTGAATAATTAGCAGACACCATGTTGCGTTTGGAGAGCTCCTGATGTGACTAAACAGTGGAAACCCCCCACAAATGACACCATTTTGGAAACTAGACCCCTTAGGGAACTTATCTAGATGTGTGGTGAGCACCTTGAACCCCAAGGTGCTTCACAGAAGTTTATAATAATCAGCTGTAAAAATAAAATTTTCACATTTTTCCCGCAAAAACGTTTTTCATTCCTTAATTTTGCATTATCAGAAGGGTAATAGGATAAATTGCACCATGAAATTTGTTGTGCAATTTCTCCTGAACACGCCGATACCCCATATGTGGGGGAAAACCACTGTTTGGGCGCACGGCAGGGTTTGGAAGGGAAGGAGCGCCATTTGACTTTCTGAATGTAAAATTTGTCTGAATAATTAGCAGACGCCATGTTGCGTTTGGAGAGCCCCTGATGTTCCTAAACAGTGGAAACCCCCCACAAGTGACACCATTTTGGAAACTAGACCCCTTAGGGAACTTATCTAGATGTGTGGTGAGCACCTTGAACCCCAACGTGCTTCACAGAAGTTTATAATAATCAGCTGTAAAAATAAAATTTTCACATTTTTCCCGCAAAAACGTTTTTCATCCCTTAATTTTGCATTATCATAAGGGTAATAGGATAAATTGCACCATGAAATTTGTTGTGCAATTTCTCCTGAACACGCCGATACCCCATATGTGGAGGCAAACCACTGTTTGGGTGCACGGCAGGGCTCGGAAGGAAAGGAGCGCCATTTGACTTTTTGAATGCAAAATTTGTTTGAATAATTAGCGGACGCCATGTTGCATTTGGGGAGCCCCTGATGTGCCTAAACAGTGGAAACCCCCCACAAGTGACACCATTTTGGAAACTAAACCCCTTAGGGAACTTATCTAGATGTGTGGTGAGCACCTTGAACCCCAAGGTGCTTCACAGAAGTTTATAATAATCAGCTGTAAAAATAAAATTTTCACATTTTTCCCGCAAAAACGTTTTTCATCCCTTAATTTTGCATTATCAGAAGGGTAATAGGATAAATTGCACCATGAAATTTGTTGTGCAATTTCTCCTGAACACGCCGATACCCCATATGTGGGGGAAAACCACTGCTTTGGTGTACGGCAGGGTTCGGAAGAGAAAGGAGCGCTATGTTGGCTGGGATAGGCAGCAGACACCATGTCACATTTGAAGAGTCGCTGACATGCAGAAACAGCAGAAACCCCCACAAGTGACCCCATTTTGTAAACTGCACCTCTCAAGGAATTCATCTAGGGAAGTAGTGAGTATTTTTTAATTTTTTAATTTATACCATTGGGCAGTGAAAAAAGCATAATTATATTTTTACCACAAAAAAATGTTTTACCCTCAGATTTTACATTTTCACACAGGGCAATGGGTAAAAATGGTGCCGAAATGTGTCACACAATTTCTTCTAAAAGTGCCAAAACCCCATATGTGGCTGTATCGTACCGCTCAGCCATACGGCGAGATCTGGGGGGGACGGAGTGCTATTTGACAATTGGAGAACAAATTATTGTAGAATAGGCATTTGGATTTGGGAGCACAAAATTTTTTGAATTTCTTTTGGGGGGCAAGGGCCATTTCGCTTTTCCAGAGCCTTTCTGCTACCAGTAACTTGGAAGTCCCTTATATTTTTAACAGATGACGGACCTGAGTGGGGACTAGCTTTTTTTGAGGACTAAGTTGAAGCTTTTATTGGGAACATTTTACGTAACATTTATCCGGCGCTCTAGGCTGAGCACTTACATCAGGGTTTCCATCTAAATTTCCAAGTGATGTAATTCAGATGAAACCCCTGCGGGATCCATTCACTGTAATGAGGCAGCAGAGTTACTCTGGACTCCGTCTGGCCTCTGTTTAGCGGTGTCCTTTTTTTCAGAAGTGCACAAAACTGTGGCCAACCGCACTTTTATGCACGCCTAAAACAAATGACACCGTGGGATCCCAGGCTAGACGGCGTCCACAGTGGCCTATATCTGCCTCATTACAGGGAATCTTCCGTCATGGGTTCCGGCTGAATCACATATTTCAGAGATTTACATGGAAACTCTGGCGTAAGTGCTCAGCGCAGAGCGCAGGATAAATGTGTGCCGAGAAATACTGCGATCTTTGGGAGACATAATAAACAAATCAGTAGCAGGTGAAGAATTGGTTTTATTTATTTTTTTACGCCGTTCCTAGTGTGATATAACTGATTAGATTACTTTATTCTTCGGGTCGGTGCGATTACAGAGATACCAGATTTATATCGGGTTTTTATGACTGACAGCTGTCACACACTAAGAGACGCTTTTTTTTTGCAAAATCTAGTTTTTGCATCGCCATATTTTGAAAGCTATAATTTTTCCATATTTCGGCCGACAGAGTCATGTGATGGCTTGTTTTTTGCGGGACGAGTTGACATTTTTATTGGTACCATTTGTGGGTACGTGACATTTTTTGATCGCTTTCTATTCCGTTTTTTTGGGAGGTAAAATTAACAAAAACCAACAATTCAGGAATTGTTTTTTTTTTATGCCGTTCTGCGTGTGGTAAAAGTGATCAGGCAGCGTTATTCTTCGGGTCAGTACATTTACAGCGATACTACACTTACTGTATATTTTTTTATGTTTTGGCGCTTTTACACAATAAAACAATTTTAAAGAAAAAATATTTTTTTTGCATTGCTTTATTCTGAGCGCTATAACTTTTTTATTTTTCGGCTGATGGAGCTGTATGGTGGCTTGATTTTTGCAGAACAAGATGACGTTTTCAGCGGTACCATTTCTATTTCCATTTTGCTTTTTGATCGCATTCTTTTCCACTTTTTGTTTGGCGATATGAGGAAAAAGCATAGTTTTTTGCTCCGTTTTTTATTTATTTTTATTACGGTGTACACATAAGGAGTTAATTAGTGTGACAGTTTTATAGCTCGGGTTGTTTCGAACGCGGCAATACCAAATATGTGTACTTTTTTTATTTTTGCATAAATATACGGATTTATCGGTTTAATATTTTATTTATTTATTTTTATTTATTTTGTATTTTTTTTTTAACAGTTTTAAAACATTTTTTTTTACTTTTTTTTACATTTTTACTTAGTCCCTGTATGGGACATTAATTTTTATTTTTCTGATCCCTGATCTCATGTAATGTAATAGACATATATTACATTACATGAGATCTTCACTGACTCTTTCAGTCAGTTTCCTGTCTGGCATCAGCTACATACAGGCTGAAGTCAGACAGGAAGGACACCATATATGGCAGAGCTGGAGGCGGTCATGTGACCTCCAGCTGCCATAGCAACGCCAGGTCCTGGAAGGTATAAGGGGGGCCGTCGGAGAGGTAAGTGGACGACCCCCTCTCCTCCTGCTGTCTTCTATATGCCGTGATCACTATAGATCACAGCATATAGAAGACAGCAAAGGGTTAACATCACTGGGACCTGATCTAATCAGGTCCCGATGATGTACCCTGTCAGAGCTAACGCTCTGCA
Organism: Phyllobates terribilis; assembly: GCF_046119375.1. Taxonomy (NCBI): domain Eukaryota; kingdom Metazoa; phylum Chordata; class Amphibia; order Anura; family Dendrobatidae; genus Phyllobates; species Phyllobates terribilis. Next base: position 30,813,439 of record NW_027362775.1, read on the forward strand.
CCGCTCTCACAGCGCTTGCAGGACCCAGGGGGTCCTGAGCACTGCGAGACCACCCACCGTTTTTAAACGTCCGCGCTGCACAGAGCCCAGGCAGCGCGGACGTTTATCTACAGTGGGCGGTCGGGAAGCGGTTAAAAGACCTACTAGGACCATCTAAAGCACCTGGCCGAGGTGTTCGAAGCCCTGGCAGGCTATGGCCTGAAGGTGAAACCCTCAAAGTGTCACCTGTTAAAACCGAAGGTACAGTACCTAGGGTACGTGGTGAGCGCTGAGGGAGTAGCCCCCGACCCCGACAAGGTCACAGTAATCAAGAGCTGGCCAAGCCCCTCTAACATCAAAGAAGTGAGGCAATTCCTCGGGTTGGTAGGCTACTACCGAAGGTTCATCCCCGGGTTCACTAAGATGGCAGCCCCTATGCAAGACCTCCTGATAGGGCAATCTAAGACCAGAAGCCAAAAGCCACCCTTCAAGTGGGACAAGCCGGAAGAGGAGTCGTTCCGACAGTTGAAGATGGCCCTCACGGGGGATGAGATCCTGGCCTACCCTGATTATGGCCAGCCTTTTATTCTCCACACCGACGCCAGTAATGTGGGGCTGGGAGCCGTACTGTCGCAGAACCAACAGGGCAGAGAAAGGGTGATCGCGTACGCCAGCCGGAAGCTGAGGCTCACTGAAAGAAACCAGGAGAATTACAGCTCCTTCAAGCTAGAATTCTTGGCAGTGGTGTGGGCCGTCACAGAACGGTTTAAGCATTACCTGGCCTCCGCAAAGTTCACTGTGTACACGGACAACAACCCGCTGACACACCTGGACAATGCAAGACTTTGTGCCCTAGAACAGCGGTGGATGGCACGGCTATCCAATTATGACTTCACAATCAAATACCGGGCCGGCAGAACCAACGCCAACGCAGACGCCCTATCAAGAATGCCCCACCTACCTGAAGGAGAAGACGACTCGGAAGAGCTGGAGGAAGTAGAGCTCCCTGCGTTCCACCGGTATGGGGCCACTCAGTACTCTCACCGGGTAAGAGACAAAGACCTAACCACCGTCATGTTCAACCCCTTACCCCACCACGGCTGGGCCGAAACGCAAGATAGTGACCCTGCAATTCGCCTGGTGAAAGACCTGTTAACCCAGGCAGACGCTAGCCCTGGATTGGATGCTCCAGAGGGAGCCAAGCAGTTGTGGAAGGAGAAAAGCAGGCTATTCCTCTATGAAGGTAAGCTGTGCAGAAGGCTTGTCAACCACCGGACGCACGAGCTGACCTGGAAGGTAGTGGTCCCAAGGCGAGATGCGGCAATGGTCCTGGAGGCCTACCATGACAGAGCGGGACACTTCGGGCGGAAGAAACTGGAGTTCTTACTGAGAGAGCGGTTCTACTGTGGATCGGTATGAGAGGGGCCATAGAGAACTGGAGCAGGGACTGCGGCCCATGTCACCTCAGAAGGAAGGACCGTACCAGCCAGAAGACACCCTTGAGGCCCATCGTCACCAGGCAGCCTCTTGAGCTGGTAGCTCATGTGAAGTTGGCTCCAGCCGGTCCGGCTACATCTATGCCCTCACGATTGTGGACCATTACTCCTGGTTCCTGGTGGTGGTTCCTGTTAAAGACCTGACAGCCCAAACAGCGGCCAGAGCCTTCCAGCAACATTTCTGCCGTCCAAACGGGTATCCGGAACAGGTCTTGACAGATCAAGGTCCAGCGTTTGAGGCGGAAGTCTTCCAGGAGTTCTGCAACCTCTACGGCTGTAGGAAGATTTGGACAACGCCTTAGCACCCGCAAACCAACGGGCTGTGTGAGAAAATGAATAATATCATCATTGATCTCCTCAAGACGTTGCCCCTGGAAGAACGCAGCCTGTGGCCGGAGAAGCTGCCAGACCTGATTGACTTGTACAACCATACCGCGGTGAATGCTACAAATTGCACCCCGGCTTACCTGATGCGGGCAAGACCAGGTAAGCTGCCGATAGACCTGGAGATGGGAGTCCTGACACCCGAGGACACCTCCCCAGAAGCGGACTGGGATACGGAACGGCGGCTACAGTACAAGAAGGTACAGGAGAGTGTGGAGAGGAGTCTGGCTCAAGCGAGAGAAAAGCAAGAGAGGCTCTTCAACCAACACGCCCCTGCTGGCCCCCTGGAACCTGGTGAGCAGGTCCTGAAGTGCAAGAGAAGGCTTCACAAGCTGGACGAACAGTGGGAGAGAGACCCGTACACAGTACTGCAGTCCGACCACGACAACCCGAAGGTATGTGTGATTACCAAGGATGGAGGAGAAACCACTAACACCGTCTCCAGAGACCACCTAAAATGGTGCCCTGAGCAACTGCAGAGTCCAAGTGGAGATCAAGCTGACCTTGAACCCGCAGAGGACAAGGAAGAAATGATCAGCACCATTCTCGGAGAGTTCCCCCGGACCCGGACTCAGATAAATGACGCGATAGTGGTACCCGTCCTACACTTCCTTCAACCTACCCAGCAGGAGCCTACAGGAGAGCAGGAAGAACAAGCGGAACAAGCAGCGCCGGAGGCAGAAGGACCCATGCCAGCAGCCCAAGAGAGTCAACGCTCTGCTGACAGTGAGCCTGCCATGCCTGCGGTAAGCCAAAGAACCCGCAGACAGCTGCCTGCCCTGCCTGTGAACCCAGCTAGTAGCTGTACCATAAATGATAGTGGGGAAAGCCAGGGTAGACCACCACCAAACAGTGGGTTACGGAGGTCAATCGGAGCACTACTGGTCAAATACCAGCTCGCTGGAAGATCTAAATGCACAGTGTATATATTTAATGTTTTATGTTTGTACCCTGGGTATTAATACTGTTTTCCAGCTTTCCTAGATACAATGGACTGACAGGTTATGGACAGTAAATAACCGGAACTACCATGTAGATAGTTGCACCTGGTGCCCTCTTTCGACGATGACCACGGAAGAAAAACCTGTCCGGCGTGGCCCCCTTGTGGTCGAAAGTAGTTAGCTTTTACCTTGCTGCCACGCCCAAGGCCAGGAACTTGGGGTTTATAGGGACAGGTCCCCACATTGTGGAAAACTATACCTAGTTGGGTGATATGGACACCCGGTCACGGAAGCGCCGTGACCTTAAGGACAAAATGTACTTGTATATATGTTATGTTATTGTTTCTACCTTGTATTTGTGTTTCCTGTTAGTCCCGGAGTACTAAATTTTACTAGGGGGGAATGTGTCACCCCAGGCCTGGATGCCACAAATATTAAAGGCTGTGTCTGAGAGCAGGAGGGAGGTTCCCTGTTCAGGTACAATTAGCATACAGCACCTCCTGTCCCAGGCCAGTAGGGGGAGCTGGCTGCCCCTATAAAACTGGAACTGAGGGCAGGGTTAGGGAGAAGTGGACGACCTAGCTCAGGACTGAGACTAGTCCCAGAGAAGTAGGGACAATTCAGCTGTAGCCGATAAGTCCGTGAGGCAGAGGAGAAGCTGCGAGCCAGGGACAGAGGCGACGAGAGCCGGTCCTGGCTGAGAGAACTACACTACCGGACATTGGGGTCCGAGGATGTCAGGGTTGCAAGCCCAGAAGCAGAGAACCAACCCGCGAGGGATTTCAGGTCCCTTGGCCTAAGAAGCCTGGAGGCTCCGCCACACAGAGGGACCAGTACAGCACGGAGAAGCAAAAGGTACCTAAGGCCCGAGTCGCAAGCCATACAGGCGAAGTACACGGCCAGCTCAGGGACGTGGGCTATTACAACACGAAAAGGGGGATAGTCAGCAAGGGCAGAGAGAGAACGGTAGGCCTTCACACTCACCCTGACCAGTGGGGCTCGCCCGAATGCTCTCAGACACCCAGGCCCATTCCTACCCTGTGCTGCACACCAACATCAGCCTCAGCGGTCTGCCTTGCAGTGGCTGTCATCCCTGACCGAAATCCACGGGTGGCGTAGGTGGACATTCATAACTCTACAAATAGACTGCCACAGCATTTGGTCTGACCACCCTGAGCCACGGGATCGGGTTGCCACTACTACCCCCATCATCGCACTGAAGCCCGGTTCCGGGTGCCCCACGGCCCAGGGGGCGAGTCAATTTGCCCTTCACGACCTTGGACGTATCCATACGTCATGGAAGGGAAGGCTATGTCCTGAAGATTCTGCACGCACAGGAGTTGTGTGCGCGCGATTGCCACCGGGTGTTCATCTGATATAACAGTTGACACCCGGTTCTCACTGCTAAGAGCGGTCTCTGGCACTTTAACCCCATAAATGCTGCGATTAATATTGATCACAGCATTTAGAAGGCAGGGAGAGGGAGGTTGCTCGCTCTCCCCTCCGATCCGCGCTCCTGCAAAGTCATTGCGAGGGCCCGATCGTTGCCATGGTGACCTGAGCTCGTCATGACAACATCCGGATCAACATCCAGGCTACGGCAAGCCCCTTAGACCATGCTCAGATTATGGTCTAAGAGGCTTGTGTCAGTGCACCACTGCACAACTGACAGATAAAGCACTGTAATTAAGGTTGAGCGAGTATGTTCTGTACGAGTATGTTCTGTCTGAGTATGCTCGGGCCGAGCTCCGAGTATTTACAGCTGCTCAGTGATATGTTTGAATCCCTCCCGTGTGCATGATTTGCGACTGCTTGACATCTTTATTACATGTGAAGAATGTGTAAGAAACAGACATTCCTCACATGTAATAAAACTGTCAAACAGTTGCAAATCATGCACACAGGAGCGATTCAAACATATCACCGAGCAGCTGTAAACACTCGGAGCTCGGCCCGAGCATACTCGGCGAAAGGGTTAATAGAACATACTCGCTCAACACTAACTGTAATGCTTGGGCATGCTTTATAACAGCGATCAAAGTGAAAGTCCACTTGATGGACTAAGTCGAAAGATTTTTTAAAAAGTTTAAAAAATTTGTAAAAATGTAAAAAAAAAAAAATAGTGAAATAATAATTAAAAATTACATTAAACCAATAAATAAGTATTTTTATGTAAAAAAAAAACCAAAAAAGTAAACATATTTGGTATTGCCGCGACCCGACCTATAAAACTGTCAAACTAGTTAACCCCTTTAGTGAACACAATAAAAATAAATATTTTAAAAAAGAGGCAAAAGCTATGCTTTTTTATCATACTGCCGAACAAAAAGTGGAATAAAACAACAATCAAAAAGACGAATGTAAATAAAAATGGTATAGCTGAAAATGCCATTTTGTCCGGCAAAAAGCAGGTTGCCAAACAGCTTCATCAGGAAAAACATAAAAAAGTTATAGCTCTCAGAATAGAGTAATGCAAAAATAATTATTTTTTCTATAAAATAGTGTTTATTGTTTACAAAATAGAGTCACTGATAGGGGTTTTTCACTGTTTAGGCACATCAGGGGCTTTCCAAATGCGACATGGCGTCCACTCTCGATTCCAGCCATTTTTGAGTCCAAAAAGTCAAACTGAGCTCTTTACCTTCCGAACCCTGCCATGTGCCTATAGAGTAGTCTTCTCCCACATATGGGGTATCAGCAGGGCCAGCATCAGCACTTGGGCAAGCGGGGGTGCTCACTCACCGTTAGGGACCCTGGTGCGCTATGGGGCCAGTGAGTCGGGGGAGCATGGTGCCAGCATTCGCGAGTGAGCCCCCATGCTTTGTTCAGGGCCCTGGCATTTATACTTACCTCATCTCAATGCTCTGCAGCTCCGGTGTCTTCCGTGTCTTCTGACACTGTGATGTGTCAGGGCAGAGGGCGCAATGACATCAGTACACTGCGCCCTCAGCTCTGACAGTGCAGAGAGTCAGAAGACGCTGAGGAGTCCTGACCTGCCACCAGCAATGAAACGTGAGTATTTATTTATTTTTTTTAAATGTATGGAGCATTATATGGAGCCCATTCTCTATGGAGCATTATATGGGGCCCATTCTCTATGGAGCGTTATATGGGACCCATTCTCTATGGAGCATTGTATGGGGCCCATTCTCTATGGAGCATTATATGGGGCCCATTCTCTATGGAGTATTATATGAGGCCCATACTGTTTGGAGTTTTATATGGGGCCCATTCTATATGGAACATTATATGGGGCCCATTCTCTATGGAGCATTATATGGGGCCCATTCTCTATGGAGCATTATATGGGGCCCATTCTCTATGGAGCATTATATGGGGCCCATTCTCTAAGGAGCATTATACGGGGACCATTCTCTATGGAACATTATATGGGACCCATTCTCTATGGACCATTATATGGGGCCCATTCTCTATGGAGCATGTGCCCAGAGGCATAGCTAAGGGTTGGGTTCAGGGGGGGAAAAACTTCTGAGTGGGCCCCTAACCATGTAACCCTGATTACAAATATGGTGGTGCACCCTAATAGTGGAAGTAGGAGAACTTCAGCAGATGACCGTGCTGTTGCTAAAAGAAATCTTTATACAATGATTAACACTGATATTACTGCCATACTGTGTTGACCATATAGTAGTAGATACCAGTATTGCAGAGCATATAAGAGATTACAGTACAGATATATATAGTACCTTACAGGTGACGTCCTTTCTGCTAGAGTCATTCACTTTTCCCGTCTTTTCCACCTGTCCCAGACCGATATAACGACTTCTCCAGCCACAGCTCATCTGCAGAGATCACAACAAAGACACATATGACTTCTCACATTTCAGGCACCAGCCCCATCTATCCCAACCTGCACAAACCCCTCATCCTGCTGATACCCCAATGCTGAGCCGCTGCTGCTGAATGTGTCCCTATTACTGATCCTCTTAGTATCCCAAATAATAAAGCCCACCACTGTGCCCCCTCATAATAATGCTAACACTGTGCCTCTTACAAAGTAAAATCCCCCCTTTGTGCTCTCTAGATGGTAAAACTACCCCTTTAAAATATTACTGCCCTGTGCAAGTGCCCTAGAAAACAGTGCCCACATTTTGCCCCTAAAAGTAATAATGCGTCAGGTGCACCGTTGACGGCCACAATACCGTAAGTGCCCCTATAACAATAATGATTCTTAAGTGCCCACTTAACATTTAATAATGTCCACTGATTCCCCCATGTACAGTAATAATGACCCATGAGTCCCCAGCATTGTTTATGTGGTCGGTTAGTCATGTGACTACATGTATGTTATTTGCATGTGTTGACTAGACTCTCACAGCTTGTCTCAATTCTCTTGTATTGAGAGAAGCTAGTCGACATATGCAAATAGCATACATGTGGTCACATGCCCGCCCGATCCCACTGTTGAAATTGGGGGCTCATGACAGCAGGCGCACCATACCCTGTCATGATTTGCCCGTCTGCAGTCACATAGAGTGACTGCAGACTTTTATCCCAAGCCCGCACAACCCCTTTAATAACTTTATACAAATAATAAGCTGCTTATTATGAAATTATTATTAAAGGGATTGTCTAGTCTGAAGCTACAAGTCTGCTGTGACTATGTGACTGCAGACTTGTGAATCCTCACATTGCATGCACAGCACACTGTCTAGGCTCTCTGGTTCGGGGAGCGGGTTGTCATGAGACCTCAAGTATGCGATTTGCATACACCTGGCCACATTCCGACTAGACTGTTTCCGGTCTTGCTCAATACACTTGTATTGAATGGGGCCGCGAAGTTGGAATGGGGCCAGGAGCATGTAAATCACATACTTAAAGGGGATTTCCCACGAACAAAAGTACATTTTAATCAATAGTTACTGTAATAATAATCATTTCTACAATTGGATGTATTTATAAAAATGTTCCTGTGCTGAGATAATCTTATAAATGTTCCCCTGCTGTGTACTGTGTAATGGTTGTGTCTGACCGTACAGAAACATGGTCTGATTGTACCACACCTCCTGGGCAGGGGAGGAAGCAAAAGAGCGTAATGTACAGACATTACAGCCGGGGAGCACAGCTGATTCTTTCTTTTAAGTAAAACATTGTTTAAAATGGACAGGGAAATGTTTTACCTCACAGAAAGAATCATCTGTGATCCCGTGCTATAATGTCAGTATACTCTTTTGTTTCCCACCCTGTCCAGGAGATGTGGTATGATCAGACCATGTTCCTGTATGGTCAGACATTACACAGTACACAGCAGGGGCACATTTATAAGATTATCTCAGCACAGGAACGTTTTATTTAAACACATCCAATTGTGGAACTTATTATTATTCCAAGATCTATTGATTAAAATCAACTTTGGTTCATGGGAAAAACCCTTTAACCCCTTAAGCCTCGGAGCATTTTCCGTTTTTGCATTTTCGTTTTTGCTCCCCTTGTTCCCAGAGCCATAGCATTTTTATTTTTTGGTCAATATGGCCATGTGAGGGCTTATTTTTTGCGGGACGAGTTGTACTTTTCAACGCCATTACTAGTTTTACCATATCGTGTACGGGAAAACGGGAAAAAAATTCCAAGTGTGGTAAAATTCAAAAAAAGTGCAATACCACAGTTGTTTTTTTTTTTTTACCACGTTCACTGAATCCTAAAACTGACCTGCCCTTCTTATTTTACAGGTCATTACGAGTTCATAGACACCAAACGTGTATAGGTTCTTTTATATTTAAGTGGTGAAAAAAATTCCAAAATTTGGTAAAAAAAAAAAAAATAGCGCCATTTTCCGACACCCATAGCGTCTCCATTTTTCGTGATCTGGGGCTGGGTGAGGGCTTATTTTTTGTGCGCCGGGCTGACATTTTTATTGATAAAATTGTGGGGTAGATCCGATGTTTTGATCGCCCGTTATTGCATTTTATTGCAATTTTGCGGCGACCAAAAAACGTAATTCTGGCGTTTAGAATTTTTTTCTTGTTACACCGTTTACCGATCGGATTAATTATTTTTTTATATTGATAGATCGGGCGATTCTGAACGCGGCGATACCAAATATGTCTATGTAGGTTTTTTTTTTTAATATTTTATTTTGAATGGGGCGAAAGGGGGGTGATTTAAACTTTTATATTTTTTTACTTTTTTTTATATTTTTAAAAACTTTTTTTTTTTACTTTTTGCATGCTTCAATAGTCTCCATAGGAGACTAGAAGCAGCAACTGTCCGATCGGCTCTGCTACATACAGGGGACGAGCAGGTCCCCTGCATGCAGCAGAAATGGTCCTGTGCTATGAGCGCCGACCAATAGGTGGCGCTCATAGCGACCAGATCATGACAACCACAGGCGTCTGCTGCAGACCTTGGGTTGTCATGCCCACCCATCGGTGATCCGCGATCACGTGACGGGGTCGCCGATGGGCGGGGCTTATGCCGCGCTACCCGGAAGCGCGCGTTAAATGCCACTGTCGGAGATTGACAGCGGCATTTAACATGTTAACAGCCGCGGGTGGATCGCGATTCCACCCGCGGCTGTTGCGGGCACATGTCAGCTGTAATAATCAGCTGACATGTGCTCCGTTCAGTGCGGGCTCAGCGCCGGAGCCCTCACTGAACGGGGGGTACGCAAATGTGCGTACCAATACGGCAAGCGTTGTTAAGGGGTTAAGGTCACATGACAACCCGCTCCCCGAACCAGAGAGCCCAGACAGTGTGCTGTGTGTGTAATGTGAGGATTCACAAGTCTGCAGCCACATAAAGTAACTACAAAAGACAAAAAATATATCTCATACCCTACCATCATTATACAGTTATATGAAAAAGTTTGGGCACCCCTATTAATCTTAAGCTTAATGTTTTTTAAAAATTGGTGTTTTTGAAACAGCTATTTCAGTTTGATATATGTAATAACTGTTGGACACAGTAATGTTTCTGCCTTGAAATGAGGTTTATTGTACCAACAGAAAATGTGCAATCTGCATTCAAACAAAATTTGACAGGTGCATAAGTATGGGCACCCTTATCATTTTCTTGTTTTAAACACTCCTACCTACTTTTTACTGACTTACTAAAGCACTTTTTTTGGTTTTGTAACCTCATTGAGCTTTGAACTTCATAGCCAGGTGTATGCAATCATGAGAAAAGCTACTTAAAGTGGCCACTTGCAAGTTGTTCTCCTGTTTGAATCTCCTCTGAAGAGTGGCATCATGGGCTCCTCAAAACAACTGTCAAATGATCTGAAAACAAAGATTATTCAACATAGTTATTCAGGGGAAGGATACAAAAAGCTGTCTCAGAGATTTAACCTGTCAGTTTCCACTGTGAGGAACATAGTAAGGAAATGGAAGAACACAGGGACAGTTCTTGTTAAGGCCAGAAGTGGCAGGCCAAGAAAAACATCAGAAAAGCAGAGGAGAAGAATGGTGATATCAGTCAAGGACAATCCTCAGACCACCTCCAGAGAGCTGCAGCATCAACTTGCTGCAGATGGTGTCACTGTGCATCGGTCAACTATACAACGCACTTTGCACAAGGAGAAGCTGTATGGGAGAGTGATGCGAAAGAAGCCGTTTCTACAAGCACGCCACAAACAGAGTCGGCTGAGGTATGCAAAAGCACATTTGGAGAAGCCAATTTCTTTTTGGAAGAAGGTCCTGTGGACTGATGAAACCAAGATTGAGTTGTTTGGTCATACAAAAAGGCGTTATGCATGGCGGCAAAAAACCACAGCATTCCAAGAAAAACACTTGCTACCCACAGTAAAATTTGGTGGAGGTTCCATCATGCTTTGGGGCTGTGTGGCCAATGCCGGCACCGGGAATCTTGTTAAAGTTGAGGGACGCATGGATTCCACTCAGTATCAGCAGATTCTTGACAATAATGTTCAAGAATCAGTGATAAAGTTGAAGTTACGCAGGGGATGGATCTTTCAGCAAGACAATGATCCAAAACACCGCTCCAAATCTACTCAGGCATTCATGCAGAGGAACAATTACAATGTTCTGGAATGGCCATCCCAGTCCCCAGACCTGAATATCATTGAACATCTGTGGGATCATTTGAAGAAGGCTGTCGATGCTCGGCGACCATCAAACTTAACTGAACTGGAATTGTTTTGTAAAGAGGAATGGTCAAAAATACCTTCATCCAGGATCCAGGAACTCATTAAAAGCTACAGGAAGCGACTAGAGGCTGTTATTTTTGCAAAAAGAGGATCTACTAAATATTAATGTCACTTTTCTGGTGAGGTGCCCATACTTATGCACCTGTCAAATTTTGTTTGAATGCAGATTGCACATTTTCTGTTAGTACAATAAACCTCATTTCAAGGCAGAAACATTACTGTGTCCAACAGTTATTACATATATCAAACTGAAATAGCTCTTGCAAAAACACCAATTTTTAAAAAACATTAAGCTTAAGATTAATAGGGGTGCCCAAACTTTTTCATATAACTGTATATAAATGTAAAGCAAAGTTGCATATTAAATATAGGGTACTTAGTGAACTATTTTTGATCAAAAAAAGTATACAAAAATAGTTCACTAAGTACCCTATATTTAATATGCAACTTTGCTTTACATTTATATATAATGATGGTAGGGTATGAGATATATTTTTTGTCTTTTGTAGGTTTTGCTTCTTTTTGCTAGTGTGAACATGCTCCTATTTCTTGCATGTGTACCATCTTAGACCTCAGTTCACATTGCTTGGTTTTTTAGCCACATAAAGTAATTGCAGACTTGTACATTTAGACCAGACAATCCCTTTAAATGTTGTACAGCTCATGCCATGGTTAGTGTATGGGGGTTTGTTATACTATCAGGCAGGGGCTTATAATAAGACCTAAACGGTAAATATAATAAGGCTGGTTTCACATGTCCGTATATTTCCGGTATCGGAAAAACCGGTACTGGAGATATCTGTTTCTTGTATGCCGGTGTGTGTTATACGTGTTGCACCCGTGTGCGGCCCGTGTGCCGCATCAGGATCACACGTACGGGCGGCTGGGAATCAGTGTCCAGGTAGCGCTGCCGAACGCTGCCCTCATCATGGTTCAGTGCCATCACTGCGATCATCACCAGCAGTGGCAATGATGAGGGTAGTAGTAGTGTCTGCTCCTGCAGTGTCCCTGTGTAAAAATAAGAATAAAATAATAAAATCCGTGTGGTATGTTTTGCGGACCGTGCATCTGCAAAAAAACGGACATGTCAGTGTGTGGAGCACACGGACACACGGTCTGTGAAAACACACTGACATGTGATCAGACCCATAGATTTGAATGGGTCTGCGTGTGTCAGTGTCTCTAGTACGTGTGGAAACTGTCACCACTCGTACCGGAGATCCTGACCTGTGAACGAGCCCTAAGTCCCCTACCTCCCTATCTCCACCCTCCCCAGACAGCAACTATGACATGAGATTGCACATAATCTCAGAACGCAAGGCCCTCAGCGCCACCCCCACCCCCACTACCCCAATTCAGCTCCCCCTCTTCCCCTCACATTCACCCCACTGTCTCCCACAGTAACATCATATGCTGTCATTTATTTTAAAACTAAAAAAACTGGTTCCAGCAGCACTTACATATGAAGGTGATTGATGACTGGTCCGGGCCAGGCCCTGTCTTGGCACAGGTTGCACAACCTAACTGCAGCAGCTCACTAGGACCCAGGGTCCAGCGTGGACCAATCAGAGCACTGATGGTGTGGAGCTAACCGCAGCGCTGCCAGCCTGTAGAAGAAGATGAGGTTAGCAGCACTTTAGCCCTCACCGTGCACTGCACTGAGACTCTGCAATTGGCTGCTGTGCTGTGCAGCCTGCAGAGTCTCAGCTCAGAAAGAGAACAGCAGCGTCACCTCAGAGAGCCGCGGTCGCCTTCTGCTTAACAGGGTGGGCCCCTCAACGTGACGCCCCCTTTACCCCCCAGTAGGTACGCCACTGATGGGGCCCATTCTCTATGGAGCATTATATGAGGCCCATTCTCCATGGAGCACTATATGGGGCCCATACTGTATGCAGTATTATATGGGGCCCATTATTCTGTATGGAGCATTATATAGGGCCATTATACTGTATGGAGCAATATATGGGGCTCATTATACTGTATGAGGCATTATATGGAAGCCCTTATTCTGTATGGAGCATTATATAGGGCCCATTATTCTGCATGGAGCACTATATGGTGCCCATTATTCTGTATGGAGCATTATATGGGGTCCATTATTCTGCATGGAGCAATATATAGGGCTCATAATACTGTATGGAGGACTATGTGGTGCCCATAATACTGTAAGGAGGACTATGTGGTGCCCATAATACTGTATGGAGGACTATGTGGTGCCCATAATACTGTATGGATGACTATGTGGTGCCCATAATACTGTATGGAGGACTATGTGGTGCCCATAATACTGTATGGAGGACTATGTGGTGCCCATAATACTGTATGGAGGACTATGTGGTGCCCATAATACTGTATGGAGCACTATGTGGTGCCCATAATACTGTATGGATGACTATGTGGTGCCCATAATACTGTATGGAGGAATATGTGGTGCCCAGAATACTGTATGGAAGACTATACTGTTCGGTCTAAAATGAAGACTTTAGAATCCCCCCAGGTCACGCCCTGTGCGCTGCGGGGATTCACCAGTTTCTGAGCTATTTACAATAGATATCACTCATGTAATGTAAGAAATAAGTGAAATCTTGGGCATTGTACTATACCTACAGTATATTTCTCTGCTGTATCTGTGCATCATGTACCATGGTATGTGTAAAAGGGGCCCATGAGACACTTTCGCCCAGGGTCTACGAAAAACTGGAGCCGGCCATGGGTATCGGAGTACTCTGGAAAAATTGCACAACAAATTTTGGGGTGCATTTTATCCTGTTACCCTTGTGAAAATATAAAATTTGGGGCTCAAGCAACATTTTTGTGAAACAAAGTAAAATGCTAATTTTTTTCTTCCACGTTGTTTTAATTCCTGTGAACCAATTGAATGGTTAATAAACTTCTTGAATGTGGTTTTGAGGACTTTCAGGCTATGTGCCCACGATTAGGCTATAGCAGTGCTTTGGGCACAATGTATTTTCGGTGCGTCCAAAAAGCTGGGACCGATCACGCAGGTGTTCATTAAACACATGCGGATTTACTGCATCCAATACATTCTATTGGGGAAATTTCTGTTGCGGAAATGCTGACATGCTGCGGCTCGTAAAAACCGCGCCACGGGTGAGTTTACGCGGCATCAAATAGAAGCACAGTGGGCATGGGATTTCTATAAATCCCACCACTATGCTTCCAATATGGAACAAAGCGTTTTGGACGCAGCACTGCTATTACGGATCGTGGGCACGTACCCTGAAGGGTTCAGTTTTTAGAATGGAGTCACTTTTGGGTATTTTCTGTCATATAGGCCCCCCATAGTCACTTCAAGTGTGATGTGGTCCCTGAAAAATGGTTTTGTAAATTTTGTTGGAAAAATTAGAAATTAATGGTCAACTTTAAACTCTTCTAACTTCCTAAAAAAAAAAAAGTTTAAAAAAATAGTGCAGATGTAAAGTAGACATGTGGGAAATGTTATTTATTAACTATTTTGTGTGACATAACTCTCTGTTATAAGGACATAAAAATTAAAAGTTTGCAATTGCGAAATTTCAGATTTTTTCACAAATAAACGCAAGTCATATTGAACAAATTTTACCACTGGCATGAAGTACAATAAGTTAGCAAAATAAAATTTCAGAATCACCGGGATCCTGTTGAAGCGTTCCAGAGTTATTACCAGATAAACGGACGCTGGTCAGAATTGTAAAATTTGCCTGGTCAGGAAGGTGAAAACAGGCTTTTAGGGTGAAGGGGTTAAAAGGAACCCCCAATGTAAGCGGTCAATGGAGAGCGCAGGATAAACGTGACCTGAGTTTTATTCTGATTTTTGGTAGGTAGAATGAACAAAAAAATAGCAGTACAATAGTCCTTATTTTTATTTTTGTGCGGTTCCTCGTGCTGTATAAGAGATAAGGTGGATTTATTCTTGGGTCGGTACAATTACAGCGAAACCAGCGTTATATATATTTTTTATGTTTTGCTGCCATCACAGTATAAAATGCTTTTTTATAAAAAATATTTTTTTCATCGCCATATTCTGAGAGCTGTATTTTTTTTATTGTTTGGCGAACAGAGCTGCACGAGGGCTTATTTTTTGCGCGAAGCCCCATTTTGGGGAACAACATTTTTTTGATCACTTTTTATTCAAATTCTTTAGATGCAGAATGAAGAAAAAACAGCAATTAAATGATTGATTGTTTCAATTTATTTTTGTGTGGTTGATGTTATATAATTTTTAAGGTTTGCTACTTTTATACACTAAAAACAATATTTTACAAAAATGGATTTGTTTTTGCTCCGCCATGTTATGAGAGCTATAAGTTTTATTTTTTTCTAGAGTAAGTCATATTAGGGCTTGTTTTTTGCGGGACAATTTTGAGCTTTCTTTTATACCATTTTTCTTTATATATGTATTTTTGATAACTTTTTATTCCATTTTTTGTGTGTTAGTATGATGAAAAAGCGACATTTTTGGTGTTATTTTTTTTTTACTGTGTTCACCATACGGATTAAATAATGTGACAATTTTATAGATCTGGTCGTTTCAGACGCGAAAATTCCAATTATGTGTACGAGTTTTTATCTTTGTTATAACGCAAATGCTGCTTTTTGTGATGTGTGTGCTTCTTTTTGGATTTTTACAGACATTTTATTTTTTTTTTGTTTTACTTTTTCACTTAGTCTCACTGCGGGACATATATAATTTTTACTTTGATCGTCGTTGGTCTCTAACAAGCCACTGTACCCTGTGGTCATCACATGGGGTCATTTAACCCTTTAGATACAGCTGTTGCAAGTAACAGCGTTATTTAACGGGTTAATCGGACCCCATCGGTTCCAAATCCGTCCGGGCCGATGCCACAGAATGCCAGCTGTCATTTAAGGGGATAATAAATATTTTTAATCTTGATTCAGGCGTCGCTCCCTAAACACTGGACCCCCGTGCCTAGTGGCGAATACGGACCTGTGTACTGTGCATATAGTGTACATGGATGTACACATGTGGGTGACTGTGCTGTGTGTCAGTGCAAGGATTTCCATATGTGTGGCTATATACACATTACTCCAGGATAAAGGCCTGGGAGAATAGCACTGGGGACTCTCTCAGCAGCCTGCTCTGTAGGCAGACTAGAATCCCCTCCATTCCAGCAGCCATGTCACTGATAAACTGTCTACAGCTGGTGCCTGCTGTGATAGCCTCCCCTTCAGGGGCTCCAGTCTGGTCACCTCTATTCAGAATGGAGACCTGTTGGAAGCCATATTCCACACACAGCAAAAGCAGCTTCCCTTCCTGGAGACAACAGCAATGAGAGCCGTGTGACGTGGAGGCTCCGCCCCTCCCGATGACGTCACCGCAGAGTCTAGCATCTCGAGCTAACGCCCGCAGAGGCAGTCGCTGGTATACTGCGTGCAGTACACAACGTATCTGGCGGGAGCGGGTGAGAGAGAGCGACCGTTACTACAGATACAGCGACATCCACTGCGAACAAGAAGACATCTTCTCATCTCCAGGAGACTGTGGCAGCTGGCAGGAGATGGCCATTCTATCAACACCTAAAATGGCGAGGCTGGTAAGTTACAAGATGGAGGCGCTGTGTGCTGATGGGCTGTGAGAAGAGCAGGCAATAGAACTTCCCTGCCTAATCAGCCCTGATGTTACTGAGTGGAAAAAAGCTTTAGAAATCATTTCTACTGTCCCTGTTTCCTGTGCTAATGAGGGCTTTGCCTAGTGGGTGTTAGGTCCCTCCTTCCCATGTTGTCAGGCCCCTGTTGGTGTGATAACATCATTTGCGCGAGCGACATCATCGCCGCTCATGCAAATCTCGCGCATGCGCCGCTCATTCCGGCAGCGTCACTGCATCTCTGAAGCCAGGTGTACAATTCCCCGCATCAGAGGCGCACTGCGCATGTTCGGAGGTTTAGAAGATGGTTTGCGCCTCTGATGCGGGGAAGCGTACACCCGGCCTCGGAGAAGCAGTGACGCTGCCGGAATGAGCGTCGCATGCGCAAGATTAGCATCAGCTGGCGATGACGCCGCTCGTGCAAATTATGTCATCACGCCAACAGGGGCGTGACAACATGGAAAGAGGGCTGACTAGTCTGGGGAACGAACGCCCTATCGACTAGTCAAACCTTCGTTAGCATAGGTAATGGGGAACTTGTGAATGTTTTTTAAACCTTATTTTCACTCAGTAACGTTATACGGGGCTGGTTAGGCAGGGAATTTGCTGATACATAGGTGAATGCTTCTGGGTTGGAGGGCATGGGGGACCTGACAGGTTCCCTTTAAGCATATTCACATAAGGGCAGCACGCTGCATTGTATTTTATTAATGTCATTTTTTTTGTGGTAAAACCTGTAAAAAAACAGAAAAAAATAAATTGCAGAATAAGAAACCTACTTCAGCATCGTGCTTGGGCTTCTGATCTTTTCTGACCTTAAAGCGCACCTGTCAGCAGGATTGTGCTCAGTAATCTACATACACTGTCAGGTGGGCGCCATTACCATGAATAATATGACACCTTGGCTGATGAAATCCATCCAGTGGTTCTTGTTTAACCCCTTCATGACCAGACCAGTTTCCATTTTTGTGTTTTCGTTTTTTGCTCCCCTTCTTCCCAGAGCCATAACTTTCTTATTTTTTGGTCACTATGGCCATGTGATGGCTTATTTTTTGCGGGACAAGTTGTGCTTTTGAACAGCACCACTGGTTTTACTACATCGTGTACTGGAAAACAGGAAAATTCCAAGTGCGGTGAAATTGCAAAAAAGTGCAGTTCCACAGTTGTTTTCTTGGGGTTTTGTTTCACCATGTCTGCTGAATGCTAAAACTGACCTACCATTATTATTCTCCTGGTCATTATGAGTTCGTAGACACCAAACAGGTATAGTTTTTTTACTTAAGTGGTGAAAAAAAATCCAAAGTTTGCTTAAAAAAAAAAAAAAAATGGCTCCATTTTCCGGGACCCATACCATCTCCATTTTTTACGATCTGGAGCTAGATGAGGGCTTATTTTTTGCGCGCCAAGCTGACGTTTTTATTGATACCATTTTGGGGTAGATCCGATGTTTTAATCGCGGTTATTGCAATGTTGCGGCGACCAAAAAAAAGTAATTATAGCATTTTGAATTTTTTTCACGTCACACCGTTTATCGATCGGATTAAATATTTTTTCATATTGATAGATCAAGTGATTCTGAATGTGGATATGTGTATGAGTGATTTTTTTTGTTTTATTGTGAATGGGGCGAAAGGGGGTGATTTAAACTTTAATATAATTTTTTTAATATTTTTAAACTTTTTTTACTTTACACTAGCTTCAATAGTCACAATGGGAGACTAGAAGCTGCAATTCTCTGATCGCCTTTGCTACACACAGGGGATGATCAGATCTCCTGTGTGTAGCAGAAATGCTCACCTGCTATGAGCGCCGACCACAATCTGGCAATGACAATGGCTAGGGTCTCCTGCAGACCTGGGTTGTCATGCCAACCTATCGGCGACCCACGATCATGTAACACGGTCGCCGATGTGCGGAGCCAACGACACGCTTCCGGGAAGCGCGAGTTAAATGCCGCTGTCAGAGATTGAGAGCAGAATTTAACTACACTGTGTTCCAAATTATTATGCAAATAATATTTTCTCAGATTTTCCCAAATTACCTATATGAATTGCAGTCATTGTAATTTTCCAGTCAAATAACTATTAGAGTACAATTGAAAGGTTTTTGTACAAACTGCCTATGATAACAGTATAGTTTTAAAAAATAAAAAACTCAACTGCACTCAAAATGCATGTTCCAAATTATTATGCACAGCAGAGTTTTCAACCTTTTCATTTTAATAAAGAACAAAAAATTGTCATTTTTGAAATTATAAGCATTAGCAGGTTATTACAAACTGAAATCAAACAGTTTTCAACTCAAAACTTTATTCTAGGTGATGTTACATTTGCACATAGGACCGCTTGTTCGAAAGGAGCTTCTGAACTTTTTCATCCATTGAATTTGTCAGGTTTTGGATGGTTTCTGCTTCCAATTGTTTTGCCTGAGGACAGAATACCCTCCCAGAGCTGTTGCTTAGATGTGAACTGCCTCCCGCCATCATAGACACTCCTTTTGATGATGCCCCAGAGGTTCTCAATGGGGTTGAGGTCAGGGGAGCATGGGTGCCACACCATTAGTTTGTCCCCTTTTATACCCATAGCAGCCAGAGATGCAGATGTGTTATGTGCAGCATGAGACGGGGCATTATCATGCATGAAATGATCTCGATGGTCCAGATGGATGGATTGGAGGATGGCTGGTTGATGGACACCCCATGCAAACACGGCTACGGCGCTAACAAGGAGGAGGTGGAGTAATGTTTTGGGCTGGAATCATGGGGAGAGAGATTGACGGCCCTTTTAGGATCCCTGAAGGGGTAAAGATGAACTCCATAATGTATGTTGAGTTTCTCAAACAGCACTTCCTTCCATGGTTCAAGAAGAAGAACCGTGCATTCCGCAGCAAGATCATTTTCATGCATGATAATGCCCTTTCTCATGCTGCACATAACACATCTGCATCTCTGGCTGATATGGGCATAACAGTGGACAAACTTATGGTGTGGCACCCATGCTCCCCTGACCTCAACCCCATTGAGAACCTCTGGAGCATCATCAAAAGGAGTGTCTATGATGGTGGGAGGCAGTTCACATCTAAGCAACAGCTCTGGGAGTCTATTCTGTCCTCAGGCAAAACAATTGGAAGCAGAAACCATCCAAAACCTGACAAATTCAATGGACGAGAGAGTTCAGAAGCTCCTTTCGAACAAGCGGTCCTATGTGCAAATGTAACATCCCCTAGAATAAAGTTTTGAGTTGAAAACTGTTTCAATTGTACTCTAATAGTTATTTGACTGGAAAATTACAATGACTGCAATTCATATAGGTAATTTGGGAAAATCTGAGAAAATATTATTTGCATAATAATTTGGAACACTGTGTAGTTAACAGCCACGGGGGGGGGGGGGGGGGGTGGATCGCTATTCCACCCGCAGCTGTTGCGGGCACATGTCAGCTGTATATATCAGCTGTCGTGTACCTGGAAAGCTGCGGGCTCAGTGCTGGAGCTCGCACCAAACAGGGGGTTCTCACGTTTGTCATACTATTATGGCACACGTCAAAAAGGGGTTAATTTTTACTTATAGTTTGGAGATGATGATATGCTCGTGCTCTGGGACAGCCTGTAGGGTGGGCTCTATCTGGTGCTCTGCTTATACAGTCAGCTATATGCTCTTATGACAGGTCACTGATCGTTCAGTTACCTGCCTCCTATTTTACATGTTATATACATAATGTGGGGTTAGAAAAAACAAACAAATCAAGCAAAATGGCGCCCGCACAGGCACAATAGCATCTATCGCTTGGCCATAGATGCTACTGTGCACGTGCCGTGGCCATTTTGTTGGAGCAAAAGAAAAATTTGTCTCCAGAAAAATGGCCACGTCACGTGCGCAGTGGCATCTATCAGCAATCGAGGCTCTTAATCTGCGCAAGCCCCGCCCACTGGTGGCTGGCTCTTGCGCATATTGAGAGCATCACTTGGCGATAGATACTATTGCAATTGCTCCGCTGTCATTTTGTTGGAGCAAAAAATCTGGCTCCAGCAAAATGGCCACAGCACGTGAGCAGTTGAATCTATCGGCAAGCGATGCTCTTACTTTGCGCAGGCCTTGCCTACTGGTGGGCGCCGCTTGCGCAGAATAAGAGGATCACTTGCCGATAGATGCTACTGCACTTGCGCCGCAGACATTCTGCTGGAGAATAATTTTTTTACTCCAACAAAATGGCCGTGGCATGAGATAGATGCGCCTGCGCGAGCGCCATTTTGATTGATGTCATTTTTTTCCCCCCATAATGTATACACTATGTAAATTAAAAATTGGAGGCATGTCAGTGATCGATCAGTGAGCTGTCATAAGAGCATACAGATGTAAGCAGAGCACCAGATAGAGCCCACCTCACAGACTGCCCCGGAGCACGAGCATATCATTATCTCCAAACTGAAAGTAAAAATTACACAAGAACCACGGGACGGATTTCATTAACCAAGGTATCATTTTAATGTGTGTAACAGCGCCAACCTGACAGTGTATGTAGTTTACTTAGCACAATCCTGCTGACAGGTTAATTTTCAAGGAGTTGTCTGCTCTAAATCATTAAGTCTGCAGTCACTCTGTGTGCCTGCAGACTTCTGAATCCCCACAGAGCACAAGGTTTAAAAAACATTTATATGGTCCTCATTTCCTATGCTAATCAGGGATTCGACTAGTGGGTGTTAGTTGCTCCCAGAAGAGTCAGCCTCCTTTCCATGTTATCACGCCCGTGTTGGCGTGATAATTTGCCGCTCATTCTGGCAGCGTCACTGCATCTCTGAAGCCAGGTGTATGCTTCTCCGCATCAGAGGCGCACTGTGCATGTTCGGAAGTTTAGAAGATGACTTCCGTACATGTGCAGTGTGCCTCTGTAGCCAAGAAGCGTACACCCGGCCTCAGAAAAGCAGTGACGGTGCCGGAATGAGCGGCGCATGTGCAAGATTTCCATGAGCGACAATGACGCCGCTCGTGCAAATTATGTAATCATGCCCCATCAACTAGTCAAAGCCCTCATAAGCATAGGCAATGGGGAGCATGTGAATGTTTTGTAAACTTTGTTTTCACTCAGTAATGTTATACGGGGCTGGTTAGGCAGGGAAGTTGCTGATACATAGGTGAATGCTGCTGGGTTGGAGGGTATAGGGGATGTGACAGGTTGCCTTTAAGCTTACTCACATAAGAGCAGCGCACTGTTTTGTATTTTATTAATGTAATTTTCTTTGTCGTAAAACCCGTAAAAAACCCCAGAAAAAATAAATTGCCGAAAAAGAAATCTACTTCAGCATCGTGCTTATGCCTCTGATCTTTTCTGACTTTAAAGCGCACCTGTCAGCAGGATTGTGATTGTGTGCCCACACTGTCAGGTGGGCGCCATTACACTGATTAAAATGATACCTTGTTTGACGCTTGGCGATAGATAATACTGCTCATGGTCTGCGGCCATTTTGTTGGAGCAAAAAAAATTAGTCTTCAGCAAAATTGCTGCATCGTGTGGGCAGTTGCATCTATCAACAAGCGATGCTTTTAATCTGCGCAAGGTGGGCGGCGCTTGCCCAGTTTGAGAGCATCTCTTGGTGATAGATACTACTGCACACGCACCACTGCCAATCTGGCTCCAGCAAAACGGCCACGGCGCATGCTCAGTTGCACATATCAGCAAGCAATGCTCTTAATTTTATCATTTTAATCAGCGTAACGCTGCCAACCTGACAGTGTATGTAGTTTACTTAGTACAATCCTACTGACAGGTGCACTTTAAAGGGGTTGACAACTCTAAATCTATAAGTCTGCAGTCCCTCTATGTAACTGCAGACTTATGAATCCCTCAGAGCACACACTGTGAGCTGCGGGGATTCGCCTGTGTCTGAGCCATATGCGTTATACATACTCCTGGCCAGATTCCGACTAGTGGGTGTGGCTTCGCTTCATGCACTTGCATAAAGTGAGGCTGCGCCCCAACTAGTGACTCGACTGTTCAGTGAGCGTGGCTTATATGTAAAGATGGTCTGAGATCAGTGGCCCAAAGTCATTTAACCCTTGAAAAACACCAGTTACTGGCTATTTGCCCCCTTTGATGGCAGTTCTCATGCCCAGAGCATATTTAAACGGGCTAGAATGACCTGAACTTGATGCGCCCATCACTATGTATGTAATGGTGGTCAGAGATCAGTGACCCAAAGTCATTTAACCCTTGAAAAACACCAATTATTTATTCAAATATGTGAAAATTGGTTATATCTCCACTTTGATGTCAGTTTTGATACCCAAAACTTATTTTGGCCAGGCTGGAGTGACTTGTATTTGATGCGGGCAATCACTATGTAATGGTGGTGTGAGATCAGGGGCCCAAAAACACTTAACCCCACTGCCCACTTTGATGCCCATTTTTGTGCCATTGTTATAACTTTTGTAGCTGCTCTTAATTGTATTCTAATCAGGGCACCTCGCTGCATTGTATTATATTAATGCATTTTTTTTTGTCAAAGCGCACCTGTCAGAAAGATTGTGCTCAGTAAACCACATACACGGTCAGGTGAGCGACATTAAACTGATTAAAATGATGAAATCCATTCTGTGGTTCTTGTGTAATGTTTACTTTCAGTTTGGAGATAATAATATGCTCGTGATCAGGGACGGCCTGAGGAGCCTCCTATTTTACATAATGCATCCATTAGTGCGGGGTAAAATAAGAGTCAGGTCAGTGAAGGCACAGTGACCTGTAATAAGAGCATACAGATGAATATGTAAGCAGAGCACCAGATAGAGCGCCCCCCCCCCCACAGGCCGCCCCGAAGCACGAGCATATCATTATCTCCAAACTGAAAGTAAAGACTACACAAGAACCACAGGACGGATTTCATCAACCAAGGTATAATTTTAATCAGTTTAATGTCGCCCACCTGACAGTGTATGTGGTTAAGGCTGTGTGCCCACGATGCCTCCCAGCCTATGGCCCCGATGCTGCGGAGGGGCCGCATGCGGATATTCAAATGAGCGGCACCTTTTTTTTTTACCTACGGACTTTCCCCATAGAGGTTAGGTCTATGGGGAAAGCCTGCAAGCGGACCTGCAACTGAAATTGACATGCTACGGTCTGGAAAGACGCGCCACATGTCAGTTTCCGTGAGTGAGCCACAGACGCATAGTAGACATAGAATTTCTAGAAATGCCATCCACTGTACTGTAACATTTGTCTCCTGCTTATTTGACGCTGCATAAGTCCGCAGCGTCAAACCTGCAGCGGCTCCGGATCGTGGGCACACAGCCTACTGAGGACAGTCCTGTTGACAGGTGCGCTTTAAATCTGTAAAAAACAGAAAAAAATAAATTACCTAATAAGAAACTGCCTAATAAGAAACCAACTGCAGCATCGTGCTTCACACAGCTTCATACTACTACAGTGGTGGCCAAAAGTATTGTCACCCCTAAAATTCTGTCAGATAATACTCAGTTTCTTCCTGAAAATGATTGCAATCACAAATTCTTTGGTATTATTCTCTTCATTTAATTTGCTTGCAAGGAAAAAACACAAAAGAGAACGAAGCAAAAATCAAATCATTGATCATTTCACACAAAACTCCACGGTATGCGTGGCCCCCTCAACCCCCAATCCTAGGATGCGTGGCTCCCTCATCCCCCAATCCTGAGATGAGTGTCCCTGTCATCCCCCAATCCTGGGATGCGTGGCCCCGTCATCCCCCAATCCTGGGATGCGTGGCCCCCTCATCTCCCAATCCTGAGATGAGTGGCCCCCTCATCCCCCAATCCTGGTATACGTGGCCCCCTCATCCCCCAATCCTGGTATGTGTGGTCCCCTCATCCCTTTCACGCTGCACACATACAAAAAAATAAACATTTATACTCACCTTTCTTCTCTGTGCTCCAGCGCTGCGGTGTCCTGTTCTTCTGAGGAGTGCGGCGCCGGAGTACGCACGTGCCCATACTTCGCTGTCCTGTGCCATTTTGCTGAAGACACACTGAAAATGTGTCTTCAGTAAAATGGCACCGGATAGCGCTATACGCATACGCCGACTACGACACCTTCACTCCTGCCCTGGTCTCTGGCGAGAAGAGAGGTGCTGTGGCAACGCTCCTCCCGGTCAGGTAAGTATGTAAGTATGGCGCCGGAGATCGTGGTATGCGTTCAGTGTCTTTTCATACTGCGAACTTTGGCGCCATATACTCCTCTTACCTGTAACAGCTCCATGCATTTATCTGTCTGGAGCCAGACTGCGCAGGCGTGTCTAGCTTGTGCAGTCTATAGAGGCTTCAGACAGAGGGACGCTTGTAGTGTTATATTATAGATACACATGCACAGCTTCACACTATAAGGTATGATAGTAGTGTGACGCTGTGCCTGTGTATATAACATCTAGTGGGGAGTTCACACTATAAACTATAAAGTGTTTACATAGCTCTATACTATATACTATTATATATTATATACCTCGTCGTGTAAAGCTGTGCATGTGTATATAATATATAATGAAGCGTTCACACTACATACCATAAAATGTATACATATCACTATACTATATACAAGAGCATCTCACTAAATTAAAATGTCATCAAAATGTTAATTTCAGTTCTTCAATACAAGAAGTGAAACTTATAGAGTCATTAAAAACAGAGTGATCTATTTCAAGTGTTTATTTCTGTTAATGTTGATGATTATGGCTTACAGCCAATGAAAACACAAAAGTTATTATTTCAGTAAATTAGAATAATTAACAAAAAACAAGCTTTTAAAAATGTCCCTTAGTCTGTTTCAGTAGGCTCCACAATCATGGGGAAGACTGCTGACTTGACAGTTGTCGAAAAGACAGTCATTGACAAACTCCACAAGGAGGGTAAGCCACAAAAGGTCATTGCTAAAGAAGCTGTCTTTTTACACACTGCTGTATCCAAGCATATTAATGAAAAGTTGCGTGGAAGGAAAACGTGTGGTAGATAAAGGTGCACTAGCAACCGGGATAACCGCAGCCTTGAAAGGATTTTTAAGAAAAGGCTATTCAAAAATTTGGGGGAGATTCACAAGGAGTGGACTGCTTCAAGAGCCACCACACACCGACGTATCCAGGACATGGGCTACAAGTGTCGCATTCCTTGTGTCAAGCCACTCATGACCAATAGACAACGCCAAAAGCGTCTTACCTGGGCCAAGGAGAAAAAGACCTGGACTGTTGTCAGTGGTCTAAGGTGTTGATTTCAGATGATAGTAAATTTTGCATTTCATTTGGAAATCAAGGTCTCAGGAGTCTGGAGGAAGAGTGGGGAGGCCACAATCCAAGCTGCTGGAGGTCTAGTGTGAAGTTTCCACAATCAGTGCTGGTTTGGGGAGCAATGTCATCTGCTGGTGCAGGTACACTGTGTTTTATCAAGACCAAAGTCAGCGCAGCCGTCTGCCAGGATATTTTATAGCACTTCATGCTTCCCTCTGCCGACAAGCTTTTAAGAGTTGAAAATTTCTCCAGCAGGACTTGGCACCTGTCCACACTGCCAAAAGTATCAATACCTGGTTTAAAAACAACAGTATGGCTGCGTGCACACGATGCTTTTTTCATGCGTTTATGCTGCGGATTTTCCGCTGCTTAAACGCATCAAAAACGCATGGTAATCCGCACCCCATGGTCCCCAATGGCATTCCGCAATGTCAATGCACATGCTGCGGATTTTTCCGCAGCGTTTCTGCAGCGCAAATAAATCCGCAGCATGTTCATTAATTTTGCGGAAGCGCCGCCATTGACTTGCATTGAGACGCATATAATGCGCGTCTGTACATTTATACAAGCGGATTATATGCGTCTCTATGTGCGGATGGTACCCAGTTCTGGAGGAGAGGAGACTCTCATCCAGACCTGGGTACCATTGTACCTGTAAAAAAAAGAATAAAATAATAAATAAAGTTTATATTCACCTGTCCGGCGGCCCCTGCAGCGCTTCTCCTTCCAGGACCTGAGATGACGTCGCGGTCATGTGACCGCAGGCTGTCTCGCGAGATGCCGGCAACCCGGAAGAAGCCAGGACGAGCGCGACAGCACACGCGGCGGGGGATCGGGGGTGAGTATAGCTTTATTTTTTTATTTTTACGGTCACACTATGTAAATCCATGCCTTTTGCATGGATTTAAATTGTGTGACCTAGTTGTCAAGCACTTTCCAAGTGATGCTATCGCTTGGAAAGTGCTCGTCAGTCCGCATGCAGAAACACATGCGCTAACGCATGTGGGTACGCATGTGAATCCGCATGTATTCTGCAGGAAAAACGCATGCACAATCTGCATGCGTTTTTTCTGCCAGGGAGATGCAGAAATGCTGCAGAAATTTTCTGCTTCATTTCTGCATCGTGGGCACATAGCCTATCACTGTGATTGATTGGCCAGCAAACTCGCCTGACCTTAACCCCATAGGCAATCTATCGGGTATTATCAAGAGGAGGATGAGATACACCAGACCCAACAATGCAGACGAGCTGAAGGCTGCTATCAAAGCAACCTGGGCTTCCATAACACCTCAGCAGTGCCACAGGCTGATCGCCTCCATGCCACATTGCCGCATTGATGCAATAATTGAGCCCCGACCAAGTACTGAGTGCATTCACTGAACATACATTTCAGTAGGCCAGCATTTTGGATTTTAAATTAATTTTTCAAGACGGCGTTATGAAGTATTCTAATTTACTGAGATAATGACTTTTGTATAATGATTGTCTGTAAGCCATAATCATCAACATTAACAGAAATAAACACTTGAAATAGATCACTCTGTTTGTAATGACGCTATATAATATATGAGTTTCACTTTTTGTATTGAAGAACTGAAATAAATTAACTTTTTGATGATATTCTAATTTAGTGAGAAGCACTTGTATACAGTGCTGAGCATAAGTGAGTACACCCCTTGTATTATCAGTACATTATTTTTACAATGCTCAGCATAAGGGCGGTTTCATGCGTCTGGATATTTCCAGGACTGGAAAAACCCATATCGGAGATATACATATCCGGTGTGTCTGTGTGTGTCACACTTGTGGCGCATCAGGATCACCCGTACCGGCGCCTGGGAATCAGTGTACAGTTCCCAAGCCCTGGGTGCTATATTCTGCCCTCATCATTGTTCTTTGCTCGCGCTGTGATCAGCACGAGCAAGAGACAAAGTTGGGTGTAGTAGTGTCTGCTCCTACAGTGTCTCAGTGTAAAATAAGATTAAAATAATAAAATACATTTACTCGCCTGTCACCACACGTACTGGACACACTGACATGTGAAAGAGCCCTAAGTAGGTACTCCCCCTTATTATTGGTACATTATATATACAGCACTCAGCTTAAGTAAGTACACCCCTCTATTATCAGAACATTATATACAAAGTGCTCAGTGTGTGTACACCCGTTTATTATTAGTACTTTATATAGCACTCAGCATAATTGAGTACACCCCCATATTATCAGTGCATTATATATACAGCAATCAGCATAAGTGAGTACAAACCCTGTATTATCAGTATATTATATAGAGTGCTTAGAGTAAGTGAGTGCACCCCCTGTATTTTCACAAAATTATATATAAAGCTCTCAGAATAAGTGAGCACACTCCTGTATTATCAATACATTATACATAAAATACAGACCAAAAGTTTGGACACACCTTCTCATTTAAAGATTTTTCTGTATTTTCATGACTTTGAAAATTGTACATTCACACTGAAGGCATCAAAACTATGAATTAACACATGTGGAATTATATACTTAACAAAAAAGTGTGAAACAACTGAAAATATATCTTATATTCTAGGTTCTTCAAAGTAGCCACCTTTTGCTTTGATCACTGCTTTGCACACTCTTGGCATTCTCTTGATGAGCTTCAAGAGGTAGTCACCGGAAATGGTTTTCACTTCACAGGTGTGCCCTGTCAGGTTTAATAAGTGGGATTTCTTCTTGCCTTATAAATGGGGTTGGGACCATCAGTTGTGTTGTGCAGAAGTCAGGTGGATACACAGCTGATAGTCCTACTGAATAGACTGTTAGAATTTGTATTATGGCAAGAAAAAAGCAGCTAAGTAAAGAAAAACGAGTGGCCATCATTACTTTAAGAAATGAAGGTCAGTCAGTCCGAAAAATTGGGCAAACTTTGAAAGTGTCCCCAGGTGCAGTTGCAAAAGCCATCAAGCGCTACAAAGAAACTGGCTCACATGAGGACCGCCACAGGAAAGGAAGACCAAGAGTCACCTCTACTTCTGAGGATAAGTTTATCCGAGTCACCAGCCTTAGAAATCGCAGGTTAACAGCAGCTCAGATTAGAGACCAGGTCAATGTCACACAGAGTTCTAGCAGCAGACACATCTTTTCAACAACTGTTAAAAGGAGACTTTGTGCAGCAGGCCTTCATGGTAAAATAGCTGCTAGGAAACCACTGCTAAGGACAGGCAACAAGCAGAAGAGACAAGTTTGGGCTAAAGAACACAAGGAATGGACATTAGACCAGTGGAAATCTGTGCTTTGGTCTGATGAGTCCAAATTTGAGATCTTTGGTTCCAACCACCGTGTCTTTGTGCGACGCAGAAAAGGTGATCGGATGGACTCTACATGCCTGGTTCCCACCGTGAAGCATGGAGGAAGAGGTGTGATGGTGTGGGGGTGCTTTGCTGGTGACACTGTTGGGGATTTATTCAAAATTGAAGGCATACTGAACCAGCATGGCTACCACAGCATCTTGCAGCGGCATGCTATTCCATCCGGTTTGCGTTTAGTTGGACCATCATTTATTTTTCAACAGGACAATGACCCCAAACACACCTCCAGGCTGTGTAAGGGCTATTTGACCAAGAAGGAGAGTGATGGGGTGCTACGCCAGATGACCTGGCCTCCACAGTCACCAGACCTGAACCCAATCGAGATGGTTTGGGGTGAGCTGGACCGCAGAGTGAAGGCAAAAGGGCCAACAAGTGCTAAGCATCTCTGGGAACTCCTTCAAGATTGTTGGAAGACCATTTCCGGTGACTACCTCTTGAAGCTCATCAAGAGAATGCCAAGAGTGTGCAAAGCAGTCATCAAAGCAAAAGGTGGCTACTTTGAAGAACCTAGAATATAAGACATATTTTCAGTTGTTTCACACTTTTTTGTTAAGTATATAATTCCACATCTGTTAATTCATAGTTTTTATGCCTTCAGTGTGAATGTACAATTTTCATAGTCATGAAAATACAGAAAAATCTTTAAGTGAGAAAGTGTGTCCAAACTTTTGGTCTGTACTGTATATACAGTATATATATATATATATATATATATATACACACACACACATACAGCGCTTAGCATAAGTGAGTACACCCCTGTATTATCAGTACATCCTATATAATGCTGGACTCGTCTTTCTTTCCAAAGCCGGGATGGGCGGAG
This sequence comes from Phyllobates terribilis, assembly GCF_046119375.1. Taxonomy (NCBI): domain Eukaryota; kingdom Metazoa; phylum Chordata; class Amphibia; order Anura; family Dendrobatidae; genus Phyllobates; species Phyllobates terribilis. Next base: position 30,843,384 of record NW_027362775.1, read on the forward strand.
ACTGCTCAGTGTGGCGCCGGAGTCAGCACGTGCGCATACCGCACTACGGCGCCATTTTATTGAAGACACTGTGCTTGCGAATTCGCAGATACAGTGTCTTCAACAAAATGGAGCTGGATATCGCAGGATGCGCACGTGTCTACTCCTGCACCATTTTATTGAAGAATTCTACTACAACATCAGTATAGCAGTGCTCACAAGCCGGCCATCACCATTATCCTTATAGTCAGCTTGTGCGCACTGCTATGTTGACGTTGGAGTACATTACTTCAATAAAATAGGCGCTGTTTTATTGAAGACACTGTGTATGCAAATTTGCAGACCCAGTTTCTTTAAAAAAATGGTGCAGGATAGCGCTGTATGTGCACATGCTGACTCCAGCGCCATTAAAGGGGTTGTCCAGTACTTTATATTACCCCCCCCCCCCAATGTATCCCCCCGGGTCCCCTAAGGATTTTTGTAATTACCTTATGTTGCAGATACTGCCTGTGAGCAGCACGATCACTGGCCGCTCACAGGCATGACGTGAACCCCGACTACAGCTGGCTCTGACATCCGCTGATGTCACGACAAGTGCTGGCAGCAGCCAGGGGTCTCTGTCTTCTGCGTTCCGCGGTGGATGCCAGGCTGTGAGCGGGGTTACCCTCTACCCGCGTCACACCCAGCATCTACTGTGTGCTCTGCCTCTCCCCATTCATTGGGAAAGCGCGCGGTGGATGCTGGGTGTGACACGGGGTAGCCCCGCCCACAACCCAGCAGCCACCGCGGGGACCGCATCACTGATGTCACTCCTCACTTGTTGTGATGTCAGCGCGGGGTCACGTGATGCCTGTGAGCGGCCAAGGATAGCACCGCTCACAGGTAGAAACAGCAACCTAAGGTATTTACAAAAATCCTTAGGGGCCCCGGGGGGGGGGATCCATTGTGGGGTAATAAAAAGTACTGGACAACTTCTTTAATAAAATTAAAAATGTACCAGTAAAAATGCTTGCCACGTGGGCGTAGAACGTGTTTAATAGCTAGTGCAATATATAGTGAGGCATTCACACTATAAGCTATACAGTTTATACATAGCTCTATACTGTCATATAGTAGATGCCTCGTTGTGTGAAACTGTGCCTGTGTATATAATATATAGTGGGTAGTTCACACTTTATATTGTATACATAGTAATACGCTATACTATCATATAGTATATACCTTGTATATAGTATAGAGCTCCGTAGATCACTACTAGCTTCACGATCACCCAATTAAGATTATTAGCTGCCACCACCAATCAGTTCCGGTCGATTGGATGCCTTATAGGTAGCGTGTGGCTTTGGGGGAGGAACGATTACAGAGCAAAAGAAACAGAACTATTACATTTTATATTTAATCCAAAGGGAGACAGTGTTTATGAAAAAATATACAAAAGATTTTACAAAGGGAGACAAAACAATACAGCATATACAGTTACAGAAATAAAAGGGATTAACAGAAAAGCTTACTATACCGATCGCAGAGACGATTCAGTTTAGATGAAGGAAAGCGCTTCGATTTGACTGTTAAGGAACGTGGCCCTTGCTTACACGAAAATATGTATCTTCCAGCATGAGCGAAGATCAATATTCGGCTTGATCTTTTATGCCTGATTGGGCCCTGCCCACACACTCCCCTGTGATGATGTCACGTGGGCTGGTCTGCGCCCTTCATGTTTTTTTTTAAATCTCTTAATTTCTGTGATATCTCCTCGCTCGATGATCGCAGAAGTTAGCAAGTGAATCCATATTTTTTATTGTGATTTTACTTTTCCTTAGAGATCAAACATGACATGGCTGCTTTCAGTTATCTTTGCCCTGTTGCGTTACAGCTCAACGGCAGGGCTCGCAGATATGGAAAAATATGCATACTGTTCCCCACATAGCCCCGCTGCTAAAAATATAGGTCCCATCACAATCAGAATTATAGAAATTCCCCTATTCCACACTTACTTTCGGTACCTAAAAGTCTGGAGATTAAACGCATTTGCAACTGGAAATGACCCGGCTATTCTCAGGAGTGTGATAGATTCCCTTTGAAGCCTAAGGAGATGTTTCCTATCTCTCTCAGGTGTCATAATGGTTACCTTTACACAACTCATTCAGTCTCTAGTCCAGGGGTCCTCAAACTTTTTAAACACGGGGCCAGTTCACTGTCCCTCAGACTATTGGAGGGCTGGAATATAGTTTTTTTTAAAAAAAACTATGAACAAATTCCTATGCACACTGCACATATCTTATTTTGATGTAAAAAAACAATACAGGAACAAATACAATATTTAAAATGAAGAACAAGTAAAGTTAGATAAACCGGTATTTCAATAGGCAAGTAAATGTCCCCAATAGACACCATAGGCCCCAATAGGCAGGTAAATATCCCCAATAGGCAGCATAGGTCCCCAATAGGCAGGTAAATATCCCCAATAGGCAGCATAGGTCCCCAATAGGCAGGTAAATGTCCCCAATAGGCAGGTAAATGTCCCCAATAGGCAGCATAGGTCCTCAATGGGGAGGTAAAAGTCCCCAATAGGCAGCATAGGTCCTCAATGGGCAGGTAAATGACCCCAATAGGCAGCATAGGTCCTCAATAGGCAGGCTATTTCCCCCTTATAATGCCCCATGCAGGCTGTTCCCCCCTTATAATGCCCCATGCAGGATGTCACCCCCCATATAATGCCCCATGCATGATGTCCCTTTCTCCCACCATATAATGCCCCATGCAAGATATCACTCCCCTGTCTTTATAATGTCCCATGCAGGATGTCACCCCCCCATATAATGCTCCATGCAGGATGTCACTCCCCTGTCGTTATAATGCCCCATTCCGGGTGTCACCCCCATATAATGCCCCATGCAGGATGTCCCTTTCTCCCACCATATAATGCCCCATGCAAGATATCACTCCCCTGTCTTTATAATGCCCCATGCAGGATGTCACCCCCCCCATATAATGCCCCATGCAGGATGTCACTCCCCTGTCGTTATAATGCCCCATGCAGGATGTCACCCCCCTATATAATGCGCCACGCAGGATATCACTCCCCTGTCGTTATAATGCCCCTTTCAGGATGTCACCCCCCATATAATACCCCATGCAGCATGTCACTCCCCCATATAATACCCCATGCAGGATGTCACCCCCCCATATAATGCCCCATGCAGCATGTCACCCCCCCATATAATGCCCCATGCAGGATATCACTCCCTTGTTGTTATAATGCCCCATTCAGGATGTCACCCCCCCCATATAATGCCCCATGCAGGATGTCACTCCCCTGTTGTTATAATGCCCCATTCAGGATATCATCCCCCCATATAATGCCCCATGCAGGATGTCACTCCCCTGTCGTTATAATGCCCCATGCAGGATGTCACCCCCCCATATAATGCCCCATGCAGGATGTCACTCCCCTGTCGTTATAATGCCCCATTCAGGATGTCACCCCCCCATATAATGTGCCACGCAGGATATCACTCCCCTGTCGTTATAATGCCCCTTTCAGGATGTCACCCCCCCCATATAATACCCCATGCAGCATGTCACTCCCCCATATAATGCCCCATGCAGCATGTCACCCCCCCATATAATGCCCCATGCAGCATGTCACTCCCCCATATAATGCCCCATGCAGCATGTCACCCCCCCATATAATGCCCCATGCAGGATATCACTCCCCTGTCGTTATAATGCCCCATTCAGGATGTCACCCCCCCCATATAATGCCTCATGCAGCATGTCACCCCTCCCCCATATAATGCCCCATGCAGGATGTCACCCTTAATATTATGTCCCATGCCTCCATACATTAAAAAAAAAATGCAATTCTCACCTCCCTCCTCCTCACCTGCTGCAGCTGCTCACTTCCGGACTCCAGCGTTGCCGGCCTCATCCTGCTCTGCGCTGCCTGTGATGGCTCAGGGGAGGGCACGGTGTAAAGACGTCACCGCACCCTCTGACCTGACACGTCACAGGGAGCATGCTCCAGGAAGACAGTGGATCTGCGGAGGCACGAGAGGTAAGTATCCGGCTGCCGGGGCCATGAGCAAGCGGGGGGAAGGGCGGGCGCTGGCACCGCTCTCCTCTGCCCCCAACTCGGCGGGCCGGATAAAAATCCTCCGCGGGCCGTAGTTTGAGGACCCCTGCTCTAGTCCATATGTTTCAAGGTGTCTATTCATCGCATGTGTCTTTTACTAAGGGCTCCATTTCTTATGGTAATTAGCCTGAATAATTAAGTTTGGCACTTCTTGTGTGCACTGCCACTTTACATTGAAGCAGCTTTTTAGATTGTCAGCTTTACTCCTTACTATGGTATAGGGTTTGTGGGGATGAGGGGCTTGGAGAGAGAGATATTTTTTATATTTTCTGACAAATAGTATACAGTATGGAGCTATGTATACAATATGTAGTATATAGTGTGAACTCCCCACTATATATTATATGCACAGGCACAGCTTTACACAATGAGGTATATACTATGTGATAGTATGTGGTATAGCACTTTGTATACAAGATATAGTGTGAATGCCCCACTAAATATGATGTACACATGCAAAGCTTCACTCTGAGCTATATACTATACAATAATATATAGTATAGAGTATGTATACATTAGTATATAGTGTGAACTCCCCACTGCATATTATATACACAGGTACAGTTTTACACTACGAGGTGTCTACTAGATGATGGTATATAGCAATGTTTCCCAAACTCCAGTCCTCATGGCCCCCACAGGTCATGTTTTCAGGATCTTCTTAGTATTGCACAGGTGATGGAATTACTATCAAGGCATCATGAATTCTCTAACCTGTGCAATACTAAGGAGATCCTGAAAACATGACCTGTGGGGGCCATGAGGACTGGAGTTTGGGAAACACTGGTATATAGTATAGTGCTATGTATACATTATATGGTATGTAGTGTGAACTCCCCACAATAGTGATGGTCCGAGTCAAAATCAGGTCACTTTAACTTGTCTCAAGCATTAGAACTGGTATTTTTAGGGGTTAAATTACTTTGGTTCACTGATCTCACACCACTGTTACACATATAGGGATGCCCTTCATCAAACATAAATTCTCTAGCCCAGCTTAAACGGGTTCTGTGCATCAGGACTGACATCAAAGTCGGCAATTAGCTTATTTTTACAGATTTGCATAAGTTACTTTTTTTAATTGGTTAAAGGGGTACTCCGGGGAGATAAAAAAAAAAAAAGTTGTACTGTTCCTGCACTCATACACTATAAAGATGATATGCCCAGCGCGCTATAATAATCTTTATAACTCCTGCTCCCTGCTAGTAGCCCTGTGAATGAGACATTATCAAGGGGCTGCTATTAGAAGCTGTGAGCAGGCGATGCCCTCGACATGTCCCCTCACCTGGGACTGCAGACAGGGAGACATTATGGGGCTGGTGTGACAGGCGCTGCTTTTCACTGCACTGCTCACCCCTCTGTCTGGGACATTACAGCAGTGTGCAGCTCCTCGCTGTTATTACCCAGTCTAATAGTTGTTTCCCTGCCGACAACGGGAGTTGCCTCGCCTCCTCTCCTCAGGCTACCTGTTCCCTACATGCGGGAGCAGCACTTAGTGTATGATGTAATGACCCAGGCGGGAGGGGGTAGCAGTGAAAGAGCAGATCCTGTCACGGAATTAAAAGGGTTAAAAAGATTATGTATCTGCACTGGGCATCTCCTCTTTATAATTTGAGTGCAGGAACAGTCCAAAATAAATGTCTATCTCCCTGGGGTACCCCTTTTAAATAACTGTGGGCCAGTGATCTCACATCACTGTTATACAATAGTGATGCCCTGCATGAGATTCAGGTCACTCCAGCATGGCCCAAATGGGTTCTGGGCATGTGAACTGGCATCAAAGTGGGCAAATGGTTGTATGACTTAGTACTACTGGTTTTACTGCACCACCACACAGAAGAGGAAGACCCACATCACAGTTTCCTTCTGGATGGCCAAAGTGGTTATTAATCAGAAAAGCTGGCATCAAGGTGGGCAAATTTCAACTTTGTCGTGGGTTGAATAAGTTACTGATTTAGTTTTTTTTAGAGTTTAAGGGGTTGTCCGGCCTTAGGCTACTGTATGTACCTGCAGACTTGTGAATCCTCACATCGCAAATATTGCTCACTGTAAGATTTCTCCGATGGCGGCACAAGGAGTTGGCGGTCATGTGTAATTTGCATACTTCAGCCATATCCTGACTATATGAGCGTGACCTCCCTCAATGCAAGTGTATTAAGTGAGGCTGGATACAATCTAGTCAGAAAGTGGCTGGAAGTATGCAATTTGCATACTTGTGGTCACATGACTGCCCACTAATGGCGCTGGCACCGGAGGATCCTCACAGTGAGCAGTGTGTGCATTGTGAGGATTCACAAGTCTGCAATCACATGCAGTGACTTCAGACTTGTAACCTAAGGCCGGACAACCCCTCTAACTCTAAAAATAAACCAGTAACTTCTTCAAATCAGTACAAAGTTACAATTTTTGTCCACTTTGATGCCAGCTTTTCAGATCAGTAACCACTTTGACCATCCTGAAGGAAATTGATTATAATATGGGTGTTCCTCTTCTGTGTGCTGGTGATGTAAGACCAATATTCATTCAACCATTTAGCAACACCAGATACTTATTCAAATCTGTGAAAACTGGCTAATTGCCTACTTTGATGCCATTTTTGATACCCAGAACCCATTTGGACTAGGCTGGAATTACCTGAATTTGATGCAGGGCATCACTTTTTCTGTAATTATGGTGTGAGATCAGTGGCTCAGGGTTATATAACCCTTCAAAAACACAAGTTATTCGGCTGTGTGCCCACGATGCTTTTTTGGTGCGTTTTTTGTTGCGTATTTGCAGCGCATAAACGCTCCAGAAACGCATTGCATACCTTTTCCCATGACTTCCTATGACATTCTGCAAGTTCTGTGCACATGGTCAGGATTTTTTCTGCGCAGAAAATTTTCTAATAACTCAATTTGGTGACAGTTCTATTGCCCAGAACCTGTTTGGGCCAGGTTGGAGGAACGTGTTTGATGCGTAGTATCACTCTCTGTGTAAATCCTAAATACTTGACATTTTTTTTTCTTCAGCAGACAAAGCTTAAACGGCACAGAAGAGGGTAAGTCTGATTTCATTCTCTTATGTCCATTACTAGGACAATATCTTTATAAATACTGTGTTTTCCTGGATATAAAACCTACACCTAAAATAAGCCTTTGCATGATTTTACAGAGTTTTTGGCGTATGCTTGAAATATAATCCCCAAAAATAAGCCCTAGTTACAGTTAAGGCCAGCATTAAAGTGGGTGGAGAGCAAACTGGGCAATTGACCAAGACCCCAACTCTCGTCGGTTGTGTGCCCACGATGCGTTTTTTAAGTGTTTCCGCAGCGGCAAAAACGCTGCAGAAATGCTTAAAAAACGCATGGTAGAAGGCCTGCCATGTTCCCCAATGATAATCCGCACGTGCTGTGCACATGCTGCAGAAATTTCCGCTGTGGATTATCATTGCGGAAAAAAACGCAGCACTACCAATTATTTTGCGGAAGTGCTACGTTTTCGCCGCCATTGACTTGCATTAGAACAAATGGATTACGCATCACTGTATATGTAGATGCACATTCCATGCGTTCTAATGTACGGCTGGTACCCAGGTCTAGAGAAGAGGAGACTCTCCTCCGGACCCGGGTACCATAGAAACTGTGAAAAAAAGAATAAAATAAAAAATAAATATGATACTTACCTTCTGGCGGCCCGCGGCGCGCTCCTCCTTGCTTGGTGGCAGTTCGCGATGGAATGAAGGACCTGCGCTGACGTCACAGTCATGTGACGGGTCACGCGACGCTGACGTCGGCAAGTCCTTCAGTTTACCACTGCCAGCAGTCGGGACGGTGAAGCAAGCCAGCATGGGCCATCGGAGGGTAAGTATATATTTATTTGTTTATTTTTTGACATTCTCTCGGGTCACACTATATGCCGGTTGCATGGATTCATATAGTGTGACCAAGTTGACAAGCACTTTCCAAGTGATGCTAAAATCGCTTGGAAAGCGCTTGACAACCCGCATGCGGAAATGCCAGTGAAGAACACTTCACTTCCGCATGTACCTGGCAGGAAAACCGCATGTACAATCCGCATGTACAATCCGCATGTACAATCTGCATGTACAATCCGCATGTACAATCCGCATGTACAATCCGCATGTACATTCCGCATGTACAATCCGCATGTACAATCCGCATGTACAATCCGCATGTACAATCCACATGTACAATCCGCATGTACATTCCGCATGTACAATCCGCATGTACAATCCGCATGTACAATCCGCATGTACAATCCGCATGTACATTCCGCATGTACAATCCGCATGTACAATCCGCATGTACAATCCACATGTACAATCCGCATGTGTTTTTTTCTGCCAGGGAGATGCAGAAACGCTCGGGAAAAATCCTGAGCATTTCTGCATCGTGGGCACATAGCCTTAGAGGTCACCAGCGTTTTTATTCCGAGGTTAAGACTTCCTAAGGACGTTTGGTGACATCAAGGTCATTTGACCATGATCTCACCAAATTTTATTTAACCCCTTCACCCCCCAAGCTTGTTTTCATCTTTCTGCCAGCCCAATTTTTACAATTCTGACCACTTTATGAGGTAATTACTCTGGAACGCTTCAACGGATCCCACTGATTCTGAGATTGTTTTTTCATGACGTATTGTACTTCACGTTAGTGGTAAAATTTGTTCAATATGACTTGCGTTTATTTGTGAAAAAAATGGAAATTTGGTGAAAATGTCGCAATTTTCAAACCTTTAATTTTTATACCCTTAACCCCTTTACAACCTTGGACGTATGAGTATGAATCCTGAACAATTTACCTCCCCCACTATTATGCCAAAACCAGAATGAGATTTTTTTTTTCACTGTACTTAATTTACATGCATAAAAGAGACAAAGCATGAACAAGAGATAATTCTGCAAAAAAAAAATCCAAAAACGCACCAAAACAACATAAATAATGCAGCAAAACCTCTGTTTTTGACCCAGCTGATTTCCTTCCAGAGATCAGTTTTGCTGCAGATTTTTGACATAAAAAAACAACATGTGTGAACAGGGCCTAAAAATTACACGCCTCAAAGTCCTCAAAACCACATTCAAGAAGTTTATCCCTTCGCAGGAATTAATGCATCACAAGAATTAATGTGGAAGGAAAAAAATTAACATTTTATTTTTTTTCTAAAATTTGTAACTTTAGCCCCAAATTTTTTATTTTCACAAATGGACTCCAAAATATTTTGTGCTATTTCTCCTGAGTGCGCCAATAACACATATGTGGGGGAAAGCTACTGTTTTGTCGCACAGCGGCTCGGAAGGGAAGGAGCACTGTTTGACTTTTTGAATGCAAAAAATGGATGGAATCGACTGCGGACGCCATGTCACTTTTGGAGACCCCCTGATGTGATTTAAAAATGGAAACCTCCATAAACTAGACCATTCAAGGCGGGGGCGAACACTGACATCTTGGGGACCCTGTGCAAGAAATGTGCCTAGAACCCCTCCTTTTATGGCATTTTATATATGTAATAAAAGAGGGCACTGTGACTAACAGAAATAACAAGAATACACTTGTTATACAGTACAGACCAAAAGTTTGGACACACCTCATTTATAGATTTTTCTGTATTTTCATGACTATGAAAATTGTACATTCACACTGAAGGCATCAAAACTATGAATTAACACATGTGGAATTATATACTTAGCAAAAAAGTGTGAAACACCTGAAAATATGTCTTATATTCTAGGTTCTTCAAAGTAGCCACCTTTTGCTTTGATGACTGCTTTACACACTCTTGGCATTCTCTTGATGAGCTTCAAGAGGTAGTCACCGGAAATGGTCTTTCAACAATCTTGAAGGAGTTCCCAGAGATACTTAGCACTTGTTGGCCCTTTTACCTTCACTCTGCGGTCCAGCTCACCCCAAACCATCTTGATTGGGATTAGGTCTGGTGACTGTGGAGGCCAGGTCATCTGGCGTAGCGCCCCATCACTCTCCTTCTTGGTCAAATAGCCCTTACACAGCCTGGAGGTATGTTTGGGGTCATTGTCCTGTTGAAAAATAAATGATGGTCCAGCTAAACGTAAATCGGATGGAATAACTTGCCGCTGCAAGATGCTGTGGTAGCCATGCTGGTTCAGTATGCCTTCAATTTTGAATAAATCCCCAACAGTGTCACCAGCAAAGCACCCCCACACCATCACACCTTCTCCTCCATGCTTCACGGTGGGAACCAGGCATGTAGAGTCCATCCGTTCACCTTTTCTGCGTCGCACAAAGACACGGTGGTTGGAACCAAAGATTTCAAATTTGGACTCATCAGACCAAAGCACAGATTTCCACTGGTCTAATGTCCATTCCTTGTGTTCTTTAGCCCAAACAAGTCTCTTCTGCTCGTTGCCTGTCCTTAGCAGTGGTTTCCTAGCAGCTATTTTACCATGAAGGCCTGCTGCAAAAAGTCTCCTCTTAACAGTTGTTGTAGAGATGTTGCTGCTAGAACTCTGTGTGGCATTGACCTGGTCTCTAATCTGAGCTGCTGTTAACCTGCGATTTTTGAGGCTGGTGACTCGGATAAACTTCTCCTCAGAAGCAGAGGTGACTCTTGGTCTTCCTTTCCTGTGGTGGTCCTCATGTGAGCCATTTTCTTTGTAGCGCTTGATGGTTTTTGCAACTGCACTTGGGGACACTTTCAAAGTTTGCCCAATTTTTCGGACTGACTGACCTTCATTTCTTAAAGTAATGATGGCCACTCCTTTTTCTTTACTTAGCTGCTTTTTTCTTGCCATAATACAAATTCTAACAGTCCATTCAGTAGGACTATCAGCTGTATATCCACCTGACTTCTGCACAACACAACTGATGGTCCCAACCCCATTTATAAGGCAAGAAATCCCACTTATTAAACCTGACAGGGCACATCTGTGAAGTGAAAACCATTTTGGGCGACTACCTCTTGAAGCTCATCAAGAGAATGCCAAGAGTGTGCAAAGCAGCCATCAAAGCAAAAGGTTACTTTGAAGAACCTAGAATATAAGACATATTTTCAGTTGTTTCACACTATTTTGTTAGTATATAATTCCACGTGTGTTAATTCATAGTTTTGATGCCTTCAGTGTGAATATACAATTTTCAAAGTCATGAAAATGCGGAAAAATCTTTAAATGAGAAGGTGTGTCCAAACTTTTGGTCTGTACTGTATATATATATTCAGTCAGTCTGAAAAATTGGGAAAACTTTGAAAGTGTCCTCAAGTACAGTTGAGGCCTCTCCTCACTCCATTCATTGTTCTCTCCCCACCCCCATCATTGACCTCTCTGCACCCCCCCATTATAATCTCCCCCACTCCTCATTGTCCTCTCCCCACTCCATTCATTGTCCTCTACCACAGGCGCGCACTACATGCTGATGTCATCAAGCCGTGCGCGCCTGTATGAGAGAGAAAGCACTGGGCAGGAAGCAGAGGATGGATTCGTGCAGCTCCACAGCCATTATCTTATCTCCTGTTGGCAACGGAGATGCATCAATCGCTCCCTGCCCGCTGCTCATAATGAGGGCAATTGCCCTCATTATTAGCCACCCTGCAAGGGCCCCCCTGCACCTCCGAGCCCACGTGCAGCTGCACCGACGGTATGTCCGCCCCTGTTTCATGGAATGTATATAGATGTGTGTTGAACACGTTGAACTTCCAGATGCTTCACAGAAGTTTATAATGTAGAGCCGTGAAAATAAAAAGTCACATTTTTCCCACAAAAATGTTCATTAAGCCCCAAATGTAGATTTGATGAAAGCCGGCCGGTGGGTGCAGCTCTCTGGCTCCCCCTTACCTCTCAGGTGAGTCAAGGTACTGCACCTAGAGTAAGTGGTGCCAGGAAGCTGCTACCAGGGGGGGAAAGCACGGTGGTGTGTTGTCCCTTACACGTCACCAATCCGTGACGCCACGATACAGGCACAACTCTCTGGCGCCCCCTTGCCTCTCAGGTCAGTCAAGGTACTGCACCTAGAGTGAGTGGTCGCCGGAGAGGCCGTCCTGTAGCCCTCTGGGTATTTGAGGCCCTCTTCAGTGAGGGCGGTATATATATTCCCCTGGCTGCGCCAGTAATATATATCCACACCTCTGACCGTCACTGCTAGCCTTCCTCAAATCCCCCAGATGGTATGCTGCCACCAGTTCTCGTTTGATACAAGCCCGGTCCGTTAATAGACTTGTATCGGGTCAGGAACCAACCCAGTAGCGTTTCAGCCAAGCGTTTCCGGACCAATGGATTCGTATATGCAGAGTAAAGGATACAGCCCACGATTAATTTATGATTTAATCGATTATAAGAATACACTAGATTACAAGGCTATACCATTAACTATACAATGGTATTTTGGCCAGAATAAGAAATATAGCAATTAGAAGTACAAAACACAGGAATAACAACGATAAATCAGTTACCGTTCTTGTGGTGCAAGGGAGGATTGCGATCCCACAGGTTCAAGCTTAGTTGCAGTCGTCCAGGCCTCAGTAGCACATGGCAAAGGTGCTCCTCCCACTCAGATACCTGGACCCGACGGTAGGAGTTGTTCACATCATCTCCTGGGTCAAACTGAGGGGGTTTCTGACTGTCGGCTATACTAAAGTCCTGTCACGCCCACTCTTGGTGATGTCAGTTTACTAAAACCCGCCCCCCAACCAATGCTCATTTTAGCTTCATTTTAGAAAAGTACCCATAACTTTCCCTGGGGTGACCTCATCGTATCACCAGAGGTCTCATCGTGATCCTCCTCTTGTGGGGAAGCCATTGACTCTAAACATGCCTCCCCTGAGACCTTGTATATGGTTCTTCTAAATATCCAGCTTTCCAGGCCACTCAGGGATTTATGAGTCCCATGATTGTGTCCGCGGGCACCTTCCTCACATGATACATTTTATTTGGGTTCCCTAACTTGTATCGTGTGGTTAGAAATTGATACTGTATCTTGTAGCTTTTGGGTGGCCATTTTCCACAAAGAAAGCACATGGTTCCTGGACAATGGAAAGGTTTGCAGGCATGCACAAATGGTTTGCTTTTGGTTTCCAGTGACATCAAGGTGTTAATTACCCCCCTGGGGCCTAGCTGACTCTGTCCTTCTTGGACACAGAAAAAATGGCCCATCTATTTACCATATCAAAAACGTTTCTGGAGACTGATCTCCAGAGGTGGGGGCGAATTGCTCTGTTTACCAGGGGCTGCAGAAATCTGACATGGTAGAAGCTGTGTGACAATAGGGAATATCTTCAGGTATGACGTATCATACCTAAGATGGCGGCTAACTTTCATGACACAGTAGAATTTTCACAAGGGTAAGAAAATGCACAATACAATTTGCTGTGCAGTTTCTTCTGAGTACGCCAATACCCCATATGTGGAGGAAAAGTACTGTTGGTGCGAATATCAGGTCTCGGAACAGACGTGCCATTTGAGTTTTTGAATGCAATATTGGCTGGCATCATTAGCGGATGCCATGTGGTGTTTGGGGAGTTCCTGGTGTGTCTGAATAGTGGAAAGCCATCCCCCACAAGTCAACCCATTTGGGAAACTAAACCCCTGAAGGAATGTATCTAGATGTGTGTCGAGCACCTAGAATTCCCCAATACTTCGCAGAAGTTTATAACATAACTTATGAAAAAAAAAAAATCACATTTTTCCCAACAAAATTTTTAGCCCCAAATTTTGCATTTTCACAAGGGTAACAGGAGGAAGTGCACTTTACAATTTGTTATGCAGTTTTTCCTGAGTACACCGATGACCAATATGTGATGGAAAACTACTGTTTGGGCGCATGGCAGGGTTCGGAAGGGAAATAACTATTTGACTTCTTGAATGCAAAATTTGCTGGGATCACTAGCGGACGCCATATCGCATTTGGAGAGTCCCTGATGTGCTTAAACAATAGAAACTAGACCCCTCAAGGAATGTATCCAGATGTGTGGTGAGCAACTTGAACCCCCGGGTTCTTCATAGAAGTTTATAAAGTTGAGCTGTGAAAATAAAAAAAATCAAATTTTTACAAAAAAAATGTTCTTTTAACCCCAATTTTTTTTTTTTTCACAAGGGCAACAGGAGAAATTGCACCATACAGTTTGATGTGCAATTTCTCCTAAGTTTGCCGATACCCCATATGTTGTGGAAATCTACTGTTGGGGTGCAAGGCTCAAATGGGAAGGAACGCCATTCAACTTTTTGAATGCAAAATTGTCTGGAATCGGTAGCGCATACCATGTTTTTTCTTTCATTATTTTGTGATTCTTTAACCCTTTCCTGACTAGCAGTATATGTACGGCGCCACGGGAGCTGCTATCCCGCAAACCGCCTACATATACTTCCTCGCATCGGGCAGGCTCACAGAGACCGCCACCGCGATCAAGTGCGAGTGTTAGCTCTATATGAGGACTGACACCCTGTAGCAGTGCCCATGATCAGTGCTAGCACTGATCGCGGGCTTTTAACCCCTATGATGCTACTATCAATAGTGACAGCGACATCGAGGAGTTTCACAGAGGGAGGGAGCTCCCTCTCTGCGCCCATCGGCGTTGTGCCGATGGTCTCCATGGTGACCCTGGGCCGAAAGATGGCCGCGGGGTCACCCAGGGGCGATGACCTGTAAGCTCCTGAATTTTATTTAAGAAAAATGTCCCGAAAAGCTAATTTATGAATCATAATAGGACCAGTTAAAACATAAATTTTTATTGACGAGGGTTTTTAAAATGTCAAAAATATGACCACGAACACACAGACACCATAAAGTGTTAGGGTGCATGCACACGGTCAGTGTTTGCTGCGGATTGGACGCAGCACACTTGGTCTGCTTCCAATCTGCAGCGGCCAGATGTTACAGCATAGTGGGTGGGATTTATATAAATTCCATGCCCACTATCCGTCTGTCTGCTCCTGCGGCTCACCCGCGGAGAAGGACATGCGACACGTCTTCACAGACCGCAGCATGTCAATTTCTCTTGCTGAAATGCTAGTCTCCGCAAGAGAAATTGACATGCTGCTGTCTGTGAAGACTATACATTACACTAGTAGAATTTCTCTTCCATACTGCAAAAGAAATTCTACTAGTGTAATGTATAGGCTGCGGTGACGCCGCATGTGTTCAATAAACACATGCGGATTTACCTGTGTGCAGCGCTTTGGACGCAGCATCAGTATGCTGCTTTCAAAGCGCTGCCATTCCTGACAGTGTGCACATACCCTTACCCAAAAGAAACTTTTCAAATACCTCAAAATTCTGTATATTGACTATCTAAATGACCCTAATTTAACACCTATCAATTTCCCTGCCTAACAGCGGAGGTTGGCACCCTATCGGGAAAGCGTTACGGCGCCCCCGCTCCACGGCGGCTAGCCCTCAGATGCCCTGGATGACCCGAGTCAAATGTCTATATCCAACAGGAGAATGGAAAAAATCTTCAGGCACCACTGTGTGATATTTATATAGCTGAACACCAGCAGTGATAAAGGACAATAATAGTGGTGCAAAGGCTAAAGGATGGCATCTATGCAACAAGTAGAAAAATGAATAGCAGTACTCACCTTAGTCCTTTGGCTAAAAAGTCCTTTATTTCGATGCAGCGGTCTATCGGAGGTGCAGCGCAGACAGCGGGGAGACGAGAGGACGACGGCCGTTTTGCGTCTTACAAGCGCTTCTACACATAGGAGGAGTTTAGTATACATAATTAAAAGTTAATTGATTAACATAAAAACATTCATTAAAAAAAACATACAGATGCTATACAATATTTTAGAAAGAGACTGCCATATCTAGGTTTTCATTTAGCCCTAGTAGGGCCCTGGGCTTCTGCTTTTAATATCCATTTCCCTTCTCTTGCTAACAGGAACTGATTGTGATTTCCCCCTTGTATGGGGTATTTTAACTGTTCAATGCCTGGAAATTGCAGTACACGAGGGTTTGCATTGTGACACTCCCGAATGTGTTGAATCAATCTAGGTGAGCCTTTACCAGAGGAAATGGAATCATAGTGTTCTCTAAATCTGACAAATGGTTTTTCCAATATAATAGAATTTACATGGACAGTATAATATTATAATATAATATTTATTCCTTCTATATGAAAATAATGGTTTGTTCAAAGCTATATCACAGAGATCCGGATCACTTTCAAGTAAATGCCAATTGTTCCTTACTGCATTCTGTATTAGATCTGTGTTGGCACTTTGTTTAAAATTAAAAATACATTTTCTCTTTTGGTTAGAATCTACTTTTGCATTTTTATGTTGTTGTTTGATTAATTCAGGTTGTTTTTTCTTGTGTGCTCTATCTTGTGCTTCTCTCGGTAGTGTAATTGGGTATCTATCCTCTCCTAGAGAACCTGTTAGTTCCTCTGCCTGTTTCAAAAAACCTTGATCAGTATTGTTAATTTTTCTTATGCTCAAGTATTGACTATATGGTACAGTTCTTTTAGTATGAGAAAGATGTGCACTGTCATAATGAAGTAGCATATTGGTAGCTGTTACTTTTTTTCATATAAAAGGAATAAAAATTTGGGAGATTTATTGATACATAATAGATTTAGACGCACTACCGAAAAAAAGATATAGTTAGAAGAAAATTCGTTGACTGGAAATTACAGGTGTGGTAATTGTTCTTTTTGCCAGGCACACATTACAGGGAAAAATCTAAAAATAGGAGCTATATGGCACGAAGTAAAATAATTTCTCATGCAGGACCAAACATGTGGTATATACACTGCTCAAAAAAATAAAGGGAACACTCAACACATGATCTGAATGAATGAAATCTTCTCATTGAATACTTTGTTCTGTACAAAGCTGAATGTGCTGACAACAAAATCACACATAAATCACCAATGGAAATCAAATTTATTAACCAATGGAGGCCTGGATTTGGAGTCACCCCCAAAATTAAAGTGGAAAAACACACTACAGGCTGATCCAACTTTGATGTAATGTCCTTAAAACAAGTCAAAATGAGGCTCAGTATTGTGTGTGGCCTGCACGTGCCTATATGACCTCCCTACAACACCTGGACATGCTCCTGATGAGGTTGAGGATGGTCTCCTGTGGGATCTCCTCCCAGACCTGGACTAAAGCATCCGCCAACTCCTGGACAGTCTGTGGTGCAAAGTCACGTTCGTGGATGGAGCGAGACATGATGTCCCAGATGTGCTCAATCAGATTCAAGTCTGGGGAACGGACGGGTCAGTCCATAGCTTAAATGCCTTCATCTTGCAGGAACTGCTGACACACTCCAGCCACATGAGGTCTGGCATTGTCCTGCATTAGGAGGAACCCAGGGCCAACTGCACCAACATATGGTCTCACAAGGGGTCTGAGGATCTCATCTCATTACCTAATGGCAGTCAGGCTACCTCTGGCGAGCACATGGAGGGCTGTGCTGCCCTCCAAAGAAATACCACCCCACACCATTACTGACCCACTGCCAAATCGGTCATGCTGAAGGATGTTGCAGGCAGCAGATCGCTCTCCACGGCTTCTCCAGACTCTGTCACATGTGCTCAATGTGAACCTGCTTACATCTGTGAAAAGCATAGGGTGCCAGTGGTGACTTTGCCAATCCTGGTGTTCTGTGGCAAATGCCAAGTGTCCTGCACGGTGTTGGGCTGTGGGCACAACCCTCATCTGTGGACTTCGGGCCCTCATACCATCCTCATGGAGTCGGTTTCTAACCGTTTGTGCAGACACATGCACATTTGTGACCTGCTGGAGGTCATTTTGCAGGGCTCTGGCAGTTCTCCTCCAGTTCCTCCTTGACCAAAGGCGGAGGTAGCGGTCCTGCTGCTGGGTTGTTGCCCTCCTAAGGCCCCCTCCACGTCTCCTGGTGTACTGGCCTGTCTCCTGGTAGCACCTCCAGACTCTGGACACTACGCTGACAGACACAGCAAACCTTCTTGCCACAGCTCGCATTGATATGTCATCCTGGATGAGCTGCACTACCTGAGCAACTTCTGTGGGTTGTAGAGTCCGTCTCATGCTACCACGAGTGTGAAAGCACAACTAACATTCAAAAGTGACCAAAACATCAGCCAGAAAGCATTGGTACTGAGATGTGGTCTGTGGTCCCCACCTGCAGAACCACTCCTTTATTGAGGGTGTCTTGATAATTGCCAATAATTTCCATCTATTGTCTATTCCATTTGCACAACAGCATGTGAAATTGATTGTTAATCAGTGTTGCTTCCTAAGTGGACAGTTTGATTTCACAGAAGCTTGATTTACTTGGAGTTACATTCTATTGTTTAAGTGTTCCCTCTATTTTTTTGAGCAGTGTATATTATACTGTCCATGTAAATTCTATTATATCGGAAAAACCATCCGCCCTTTATTTGTCAGATTTAGAGAACACTATGATTCCATTTCCTCTGGTAAAGGCTCACCTAGATTGATTCAACACATTCGGGAATGTCACAATGCAAACCCTCGTGTACTGCAATTTCCAGGCATTGAACAGTTAAAATACCCCATACAAGGGGGAAATCACAATCATTTCCTGTTAGCAAGAGAAGGGAAATGGATATTAAAAGAAGAAGCCCAGGGCCCGCTAGGGCTAAATGAAAAGCTAGATATGGCAGTCTTTTTATAGAATATTGTATAGCATCTGTATGTTTTTTTTAATGAATGTTTTTATGTTAATTAGCTTTTAATTATGTATACTAAACTCCTCCTATAAAGGAAGAATCTTTTGCACTTCCTTTAAAGTTTGGACCCGTAGAAGCGTTTGTAAGTCGCGAAACGGCCGTCGTCCTCTCGTCTCCCCGCTGTCTCCGCTGCACCTCCGATAGACCGCTGCATATGATTGTCCAGAATGCTATGACAAAAAGGACTTTTTAGCCAAAGGACTAAGGTGAGTGCTGCTATTCATTTTTCTATTTGTTGCATAAATGTCTATATCTCCTAACAGGAAGCTCTGTTTCTATACATAGATCACTCCTAGTGTGCTAAGGGTAAGTCATAATGCAACAAATGATAATCAATCAAATTATATGAAATTAAAGTAGTGTCATTATCACACACCTCTGTTTGAAATCACTATCTTACTGATAATAATGGAAAGAGAAGTGATTCAAAGTTCATAGTGCTATAACAATCAGGTCCATAGCAGATCAATATTTAGTTGATCAGACCTATACATTTTAAAAGATTATACCATAGTTTAAGTGCACTGTGCATGAGACAAAATTGACCATATAAATGTGATTTAACCAATTGCACCAGCAGCCCATATGGATCACACTTATATCGATTTATGAATACATATAAGGAGACTTTAATAATATCTTCCTTAGCAATGTGAGCAATTATACTTCAAGGATAATAAACCATGATAGAAACAAAGTACTTATCAATGTGTGATAAAGATCCTCTACATCGCCTCTACACGTTTCGCCCTGTTAGCTCTTCAGGAGGCCTGATGGCAGGTAAATGTGGTGGATATTTGCATGTCTGTCTGATTCAACACATGTCCTTTTATACATAAATAGGAGAACTATTGAGTATAATGGCATAAGAAGCTTTATTTCATAAATAATTCATTTAAAATTAGTACATCACATCAAAAATATGAAATATTATAAAGACAGAGACATGCAGACAAATAGTCCCAATTTTTATTGCTGACCTCTACGAAGGGTCCATCCAAGGGGTCATAAAGCATACTAGTGCAGGGATAGAGAGAGAAGCAAGTGATCAAACGGCTTACATGCAATTATACTAAGTTCATGGAGCCCACTCTACCACAAGAGCTAAATTGCACCTCACTCACCGAGTAAAGGAGAGCCCAAGTCTGAGAGGAACGGCACAGGGACTGGTCAATGGCAAAAGAGAGCCTCGACGCGCGTTTCGCCGGTGATTATCCTTGGCTTTCTCAAGAGACGTGTGTGGTTGCGCTTTCAGGACCTTTAAATATGCCCCCAAGAGATCATGTGTATTGTCACGTGACTCTCCAATATGGCCGCCGAACATCAGATGAAAGGCTGCGCATGTGCTGCTGCTACCACCGCCTCCATGTGCGCGCCCCAGCCGTCATGACTTCGGCACGTGACTGGAAGTGCGGGTAAGCGCTATTCCCGGCGACGCGCTGAAGGCTTATTGACAGCTGAGCGCTACCATAGGGCGGGAGAGACCGGGCGCATGAGCACAACATCTGCTCACAGACAGGCATAGGGGGAAATATGTATGTAATGGACAAATCTACTGCCAAGAATCAATGTGGTAGCAAATTAAAGTGCCATCCGATCATAATAATATTCATGCATTGAACCTAATATCACAAAGTATGAGGGATTATAGCACTCAATGATAATCATAAGTATGCTAGCAAACATCAAAATGCAAAGGGGAAACATACATTATACAAAATATATGTGCATATATTCTTCGCCATCTATCCAATCTATTACAGATATCAGGATGAGAGGGGTCCACAGACAAAGTTCGTCTCTACAAATGGTATAGAGTAGACGGTTTCTAAAGCGCAATCACTATATAAAAGAAGTGAGTACAAATAATAAGAACAAATAAAAACATAGAACCATGGTCCCTAAATTAGGGACCATGGTTCTATGTTTTTATTCTTAATTTTTTAAAATTTTATTTGTTCTTATTCTTTGTACTCACTTCTTTTATATAGTGATTGCACTTTAGGAACCGTCTACTCTATACCATCTGTAGAGACGTATTCTGTCTGTGGACCCCTTCCATCCTGACATCTGCAATATATTGGATAGATGGTGAAGAATTTGTGCATATATATTTTCGTATAATTGATGGCGCCTTAAGAACCGTCTATCCCATACCATTTGTAGAGACGAACTTTGTCTGTGGACCCCTCTCATCCTGATATCTGTAATAGATTGGATAGATGGCGAAGAATATATGCACATATATTTTTGTATAATGTATGTTTCCCCTTTGTATTTTGATGTTTGCTAGCATCCTTATGATTATCATTGAGTGCTATAATCCCTCATACTTTATGTGATATTAGGTTCAATGCATGAATATTATTATTTCCCCCTATGCCTGTCTGTGCACAGATGTTGTGCGCATGCGCCCGGTCTCCCCCGCCCTATGGCTGCGCTCAGCTGTCAATAAGCCTTCGGCGCGTCGCCGGGAATATCGCTTACCCGCACTTCCGGTCACGTGCTGACGTCATGACGGCTGGGACGCGCACATGGAGGCGGTGGTAGCCGCAGCACATACGCCGCCTTTCATCTGATGTTCGGCAGCCATATTGGAGAGTCACGTGACTATACACGTGATCTCTTGGGGGCGTATTTAAAGGTCCTGAAAGCGCAACCACACATGCCTCTTGTGAAAGCCAAGGTTAATCACTGGCGAAACGTGCGTCGAGGCTCTCTTTTGCCATTGACCAGTCCCTGTGCCGTTCCTCTCAGACTTGGGCTCTCCTTTACTCGGTGAGTGAGGTGCAATTTAGCTCTTGTGGTAGAGTGGGCTCCATGAACTTAGTATAATTGCATGTAAGCCGTTTGATCACTTGCTTCTCTCTCTATCCCTGCACTAGTATGCTTTATGACCCCTTGGATGGACCCTTCGTAGAGGTCAGCAATAAAAATTGGGACTATTTGTCTGTATGTCTCTGTCTTTATAATATTTCATATTTTTGATGTGATGTACTAATTTTAAATGAATTATTTATGAAATAAAGCTTCTTATGCCATTATACTCAATAGTTCTCCTATTTATATATATATGGTTTTGAGTAGGCACTTGTGTGTGAAGATGGGGGTTGGCCCTCCTCTTTAGACCCCCTACCCACACTATCTATTATGTGGGCCGCAGTTTGTTTACATGTCCTTTTATATAGAGCTCCCTCTCAAACAGTCTCCTCCCCAATCATTTTGATAACTTCCTGTGTAACCGCCCCTTTGACCCTCTCTAGATATAACCCCCATTACTCAATAATCGCCGCTCAGTGTGCCCTGATATAAACCACATATGAAGCAGTCAGGCTAAGATCATTTAAAGCTCAGAAAGCGCAACCCATCCACCACCATACATTATCACGGAGTACGCGCCTATCAGCCACCGCAGGAAGTGACGCGTCCCACTGATGCGATGCGTTCCGACTCAGGATGCTCACCTTAATGCTATGGAACACACAGTACTGCACATGACCGGAAACTTTACACCGGAAATAACGTGTGCAGATGAAGCAGTGCGATCCAGCCTCAGACATTCTCCTTGCTACTGTGGAGCGCACGGTACTGTGCATGACCAGAAACTCCGCTGGATAACAGCAACAACCAATTTAGGTGTGCCCAACCCTCTGATTCGCTCCAAACGGGAGCGCAACCACTGACCACCAATATACATAGCCAAAGATAAAACTGTGGATACCATATTTATCACAACTACTCTATTGGTTGATAAACGGGGAAATTGAGAGACAGATAAAATTGCAATTACTCTCTAAACCTCACCTTCAATACTTATACATATGATAGAGTATTTTATAATCACATATATTTACAGAGCGGCAAGGCAAAAAATTATACTAAAAATAAGGGGATGATGAAGACTGATGATACAATAACTTTTTTTAGGGAGGGGTAGAGGACAAGACAAGAAGAGGGGAGAGCAAGGAGGAGCTCCATTGACCATATAGGACAATCAAATGTGTATGTGTGTATATCTGTAAATATATATACACTACAGACCAAAAGTTTGGACACACCTTCTCATTTACATATTTTTCTGTATTTTCATGACTATGAAAATTGTACATTCACACTGAAGGCATCAAAACTATGAATTAACACATGTGGAATTATATACTTACCAAAAAAAGATTGAAACACCTGAAAATATGTCTTATATTCTAGGTTCTTCAAAGTAGCCACCTTTTGCTTTGATGGCTGCTTTGCACACTCTTGACGAGCTTCAAGAGGTAGTCAACGGAAATGGTTTTCACTTCACAGGTGTGCCCTGTCAGGTTTAATAAGTGGGATTTCTTGCCTTATAAATGGGGTTGGGACCATCGTTGTGTTGTGCAGAAGTCAGGTGAATACACAGCTGATAGTCCTACTGAATAGACTGCTAGAATTTGTATTATGGCAAGAAAAAAGCAGCTAAGTAAAGAAAAACGAGTGGCCATCATTACTTTAAGAAATGAAGGTCAGTCAGTGCGAAAAATTGGGAAAACTTTGAAAGTGTCCCCAAGTACAGTTGCAAAAACCATCAAGCGCTACAAAGAAACTGGCTCATATGAGGACCGCCCCAGAAAAGGAAGACCGAGAGTCACCTCTGCTTCTGAGGAGAAGTTTATCCGAGTCATCAGCCTCAGAAATCGCAGGTTAACAGCAGCTCAGATTAGAGACCAGGTCAATGCCACACAGAGTTCTAGCAGCAGACACATCTCTTCAACAACTGTTAAGAGGAGACTTTGTGCAGCAGGCCATCATGGTAAAATAGCTGCTAGGAAACCACTGCTAAAGACAGGCAACAAGCAGAAGAGACTTGTTTGGGCTAAAGAACACAAGGAATGGACATTAGACCAGTAGAAATCTGTGCTTTGGTTTGATGAGTCCAAATTTGAGATCTTTGTGCGACGCAGAAAAGGTGAACAGATAGGGTATGTGCACACGATGCAGAAATGAAGCAGAAAATTTCTGCATCATTTCTGCATCTCCCTGGCAGAAAAAACGCATGCAGATTGTGCATGCGTTTTTCCTGCGGAATACATGCGGATTCACATGCGTTTCCGCATGTGGATTGACAAGCGCTTTCCAGGCGATTTTAGCATCACCTGGAAAGTGCTTGACAACTAGGTCACACTATATAAATCCATGCAAACAGTATGGATTTATATAGTGTGACCCGAGAGAGTGGTAAAAATAAAAAATAAATGTATACTTTACCCTCCGATGGCCCGCGCTGTCCAGCTCACTCCGTTCTCCCTTCCGGCAACACTGAATTTAAAGACCTGCCGACGTCAGCGTCACGTGACCTGTCACATGACTCTGACGTCAGCGCAGGTCCTTCAACTCACTGCAAAGTGCCGGGAACCAAGCAGGAGCGGTACGCGGGCCGACAGTAGGTAAGTATACATTTATTTTTTATTTTATTCTTTTTTTTACAGATTTTTTAATGGTACCTGGGTGTGGATGAGACTCTCCTCTCATCTACACCCGGGTACCATCCGCACATTAGAACGCGTGGATTACGCATCTACATATACAGTGATGTGTAATCCATGCGGTCTAATGCAAGTCAGTGGCGACGAAAACGCCGCATTTCCGCAAAATTAATGGACATGCTGCGGAGTTTTGAGCGCAGCATAAACGCTGCGGAAAAATCCGCAGCATGGGCACAGCATATGCGGATTTCCATTGGGGAACATTGCTGCCCTTCTACCATGCTTTTTTAATGCGTTTCCGCAGCTTTTCCGCAGCTGCGGAAACGCATAAAAAACGTATCGTGTGCACACAGCCATAGACTCTACATGCCTAGTTCCCACCGTGAAGCATGGAGGAGGAGGTGTGATGGTGTGGGGGTGCTTTGCTGGTGACACTGTTGGGGATTTATTCAAAATTGAAGGCATACTGAACCAGCATGGCTACCACAGCATCTTGCAGCGGCATGCTATTCCATCCGGTTTGCGTTTAGCTGGACCATCATTTATTTTTCAACAGGACAATGACCCCAAACACACCTCCAGGCTGTGTAAGGGCTATTTGACCAAGAAGGAGAGTGATGGGGTGCTACGCCAGATGACCTGGCCTCCACAGTCACCAGACCTGAACCCAATCAAGATTTGTTTGGGGTGAGCTGGACCGCAGAGTGAAGGCAAAAGGGCCAACAAGTGCTAAGCATCTCTGGGAACTCCTTCAAGATTGTTGGAAGACCATTTCCGGTGACTACCTCTTGAAGCTCATCAAGGGAATGCCAAGAGTGTGCAAAGCAGTCATCAAAGCAAAAGGTGACTACTTTGAAGAACCTAGAATATAAGACATATTTTCAGTTGTTTCACACTTTTTTGTTAAGTATATAATTCCACATGTGTTAATTCATAGTTTTGATGCCTTCAGTGTGAATGTACAATTTTCATAGTCATGAAAATACAGAAAAATCTATAAATGAGAAGGTGTGTCCAAACTTTTGGTCTGTACTGTATATATATGTGTAAATGTGTAAAAAGAACTGACCAGCACATCCTAAATGTGAACAGGTGCAAGCTGCAGAAACTGAATAAGATATATGAAAAGAAAGCACAGCAGCACTCTGTTATGGCCAAAATACATAAAGACAATAAAAACGTTTGATATAAACTGTGATATTACTCAATGGACTTTACTTACAATAAACGGAGGTTCTTAGCGCATAAATTGGCCAATTCATGTGTGCCCATCAACCGCTGCAAGGTGACCTCCCGTCTGATGGGTACTTCTCTGCCTACGTGCCTCTCTTGGGCTACAAGCCTATAACTCTGGACAGAACATGTCACTTCTGGGCTAAAACACCTACAATTCAAATGGGCTGGTAGAATAGAATATACATCACCTGCTGGTTAAATGGGGGGAATGCCAGGTCAGACAGGAGGCAGTTACAACCTCCTATAGTAATATATAATAAGAAAACTGACCAGCACATCCTAAGTGTGAACAGGTGCTAGCTGCAGAAACTATATATAATGATGAAGTCTAATCCAGATAAAAAAATAGACACAAGAATTTGTGCAGCCCACAATGAGGGGACAAAAAACTAGCTTATATGGTCAGCCAAAACAATCCAATCGATTCAAAGGTCCATCATAACGTCTCATGGTTATAAGAAACAGGCCTATGTAATTTGTTTGTTTATCCACTTAGGGGTAAGGGAATCCACTCTAAAGGTCCATTCACATTCATGTTTCAATAGGTCCTTATCCTGATCGCACCCTCTGGGGCTAGATTTCACAACCTCAATAACTGTAAAGAGAATTTCATCTACTTCACCCAGATGTGTTGTTCTCATATGTCTTGACAGTGGGGTATGTCGATCATTCCTGATGTCACCCAGATGTTCACTCACTCTCCTCCTCAGTTCTCTCTTAGTTTTGCCCACATAATTAAGTGGATATGGGCAGGTTGCCATATAGATCACACCTGAGCTCTTACTGTGGAAAAAGCACGGTGGCTCAATAGTTAGCACTGCAGCCTTGCAGCACTGGGGTCCTGGATTCAAATCCCACCAAGGACAACATCTGCAAGGAGTTTGTATGTTCTTCCCGTGTTTGCGTGGGTTTCTTCCGGGTTCTCTGGTTTCCTCCCACACTCCAAAGACATACTGATAGGGAATTTAGATTGTGAGCCCCAGTGGGGACAGCGATGATAATGTATGTAAAGTGCTGTGAAATATGTTAGCGCTATATAAAAATAAAGATTATTAATATTGTTAATATTTTACCCATGCGGAATCAAACACAAAATTTCAAAATGGATTTCCAAAAAATCAATCTAATATTAAATTTGCAAAAAAAATAACATGTACCTCCTATGCTCCTAGCCACATCTGTACCAAAATTCAAGTTGGCATCTCAATGGGATCATACTTAACCCCTTAACCCCCGAGGGTGGTTTGCACGTTAATGACCAGGCCAATTTTTACAATTCTGACCCCTGTCACTTTATGAGGTAATTACTCTGGAACGCTTCAACGGATCCCCCTGATTCTGAGATTGTTTTTTTCGTGACATATTGTACTTCATGATTGTGGTAACATTTCTTCGATATCACTTGCGTTTATTTGTGAAAAAAATGGAAATTTGGTGAAAATGTTGAAAATTTGGCAATTTTCACAATTTGAATTTTCCCACATGTCTACTTTACATCAGCACAATTTTGGAACCAAAATTTTTTTCTGTTAGGGAGCTATAAAGGTTAAAAGTTGACCAGCGATTTCTAATTTTTTCAACAAAATTTACAAAACCATTTTTTTAGGGACCACATCACATTTGAAGTCACTTTGAGAGGTCTTCATGGCAGAAAATACCCAAAAGTGACACCATTCTAAAAACTGCACCCCTCAAGGTGCTCCAAACCACATTCAATAAGTTTATTAACCCTTCAGGTGCTTCACAGGAATTTTTGGAATGTGGAAGAAAAAAATGAACATTTAACTCTTTTCACAAAAATGTTACTTTAGACCCAATTTTTTTTATTTTCACAGGGGTAATAAAAAATGGACCGCAAAATTTGTTGTGCAATTTCCCCTGGGCACGCAGATACCCCATATGTGGGAAAAAACACTGTTTGGGCACACGGCAGGGCTCGGAAGGGAAGGAGCGCCATTTGACTTTTTCATTGTAAAATTTGCTTGAATAATTAGCGGACGCCATGTTGCGTTTGGAGAGCCCCTTTGTGCCCAAACATTGGAGCTCCCCCACAAGTGACCCCATTTTGGAAACTAGACCCCCAAAGGCACCTATCTAGATTCATAGTGAGCACTTGGAACCCCCAGGTGCTTCACAAATTGATTCGTAAAAATGAAAAAGTGAAAAAAAAAACACTTTTTCATTTTTATGAATCAATTTGTGAAGCACCTGGGGGTTCCAAGTGCTCACTATGCATCTAGATAGGTGCCTTGGGGGGTCTAGTTTACAAAATGGGGTCACTTGTGGGGGAGCTCCAATGTTTGGGCACACAGGGGCTCTCCAAACGCAACATGGTGTCCGCTAACAATTTGAGCCGACAATTTGTTAGCGGACACCATGTTGCGTTTGGAGAGTCCTTGTGTGCCCAAACATTGGAGCTCCCCCACAAGTGACCTCATTTTGGAAACTAGACCCTCCAAGGCAGCTATCTAGATGCATAGTGAGCAGTTGGAACCCCCAGGTGCTTCACAAATTGATTTGTAAAAATGAAAAAGTGGAAAAAAAATCCTTTTCCATTTTTACGAATCAATTTGTGAAGCACCTAAGGGTTCCAAGTGCTGACTATGCATCTAGATAGGTGCCTTGGGTGGTCTAGTTTCCAAAATGGGGTCACTTGTGGGGGAGCTCCAAAGTTTAGGCACGCAGGGGATCTCCAAACGCAACATGGCGTCCTCTAACAATTTGAGCCGATTTTCCATTCAATTTGTTAGCGGACACCATGTCGCGTTTGGAGAGCCCCTGATTTGTTAGCGGACACCATGTCGCGTTTGGAGAGCCCCTGATGTGCCTAAACAGTGGAGCTCCCCCACAAGTGACCCCATTTTGGAAACTAAACCCCTCAAGGATTTTATTAAGGTGTATAGTGAACATTTTGAACCCAGAGGTACGACACAGAATTTGATAACATTAGGTCATTATATTGAATAAGTTGTCATTAGTCTTGAGCGCAAGTGCTCGCTACTTGAGTTTGCATCGGGTACTCAGGTATGCAACATGTACTGCGTGTGCTCGAGTGACATGCTTGAGTCCCCGCCCGGATGTTTCACGGTTATTAGACACCCAAAAAAAAACATGCGGGGATCGCTCATGCATGGCAGACAATCCCCGCAAAGTTTTTTGGGCCGTGAAGCTTATGGGGCGGAGACTCGAGCATGTCACTCAAATACCCACGATACTCAATGCATACCAGAGCACCCGATGCAAACTCAAGTAGCGAGCACTTGCGCTCAACACTAGTCGCCTTATTGTCATGTTTTTTTCTTTTGTAAAAAATCACAACCCCATCACAACCCTAACCCCAACCCAGCCCTAACCCTAGCACAACCCTAACCCTAGCACAACCCTAACCTGAGAGTTTATTTTTTACGTCGTTCCTCATGCGGTATAAGTGATTAGACGACCTTATTCTTCGGGTCGGTGAGACTACAGCGATACCAGAATCCTATGGGGTTTTTCTGACTGACAGCTGTCACACACTAAAAGACGCATTTTTTGTAAAATCTAGTTTTTGCATCGCCATATTTTGAGAGCTATAATTTTTCCAGATTTTGGCAGACAGTCATATGACGGCTCGATTTTTGCGGGATGAGTTGACGTTGTTATTGGTGCCATTTTCAGGCACGTGACATTTTTTGATCGCTTTCTATTCCGATTTTTGGGAGGCAGAATAAACAAAAACCAACAATTCAGGAATTGTTTTTTTTGTTTTTTTTATTCTGTTCCGCGTGTGGTAAAATTGATAAGGTAGCTTTATTCCTCGGGTCAGTGCGTTTACAGCGGTACCACATTTATATCGTATTTCTATGTTTTGCACTTTTACATAATGAAAGCAATTTTATAGAAAAAAATATTTTTTAGCATTGCTTTATTCTGAGAGCTATAACTTTTTTATTTTTCGGCTGATGGAGCTGTGTGGCAGCTTGTTTTTTGGGGGACGAGATGACGTTTTCAGCGGTACCATATTTATTTATATTCGTCTTTTTGACGCGTGTTATTCCATTTTTTGTTTGGCGGTATGATGATAAAGCATTGTTTTTTGCTTCGTTTTTTTTCATTTTTTTTACCGTGTTCACTGAAGGGGTTAACTAGTGGGACAGTTTTATAGGTCAGGTTGTTCCGGACGCGGCGATACCAAATATGTGTACTTTTATTGATTGTTTTTTTTTTTTTTTTTATAATAATATTTATTGATGGGTACATTATATTTTTATTTTTGGTTGATTATTTTTTTAATTTTTTTTTATATATTTTTACAATTCTTTTTTTTTTTTCACTTTCTGATAGTTTTTATACTTTATTACTTTGTCCCACTATGGGACTTTCACTTTTTTTTCTCTGATCGCCTGCATGGCACAGGAATGCAGCACCATCCCTGTGCCATGCAGGCTGTCAGTGCTGGACAGGGAGAAGATAGTTTGGAGATGCACTGAGCATGTCCAAACAATCTTCCTGCTGTCTGGTGACCCGGATGTTGTCATGACGACATCGGGTTGTCATGGCAACATCCTGGAAGCCACGGCAGACAGCGCTGGAAGCCAGAAGAGGAGGTGAGTATCTGCGATCACCTCCCCTTGCCCCCGCAATGCTGCGGTCGACTTCGATCGCAGCATCGCGGGGGTTAATGTGCTGGGAGCGGTGCCTGAGCGCTCCCTGCACATAGTACCGGGTGTCAGCTGTGACAATCAGCTGACACCCGGCGGCGATCACGCCCGCACAGCCTGTGTGCGCTCGTGATCGCCATGATTTACTAATACGGGTCTGGCTCTAAAGTCCCAGGGCACAGACGCGTATTAGTACGTCAGATGTTGTTAAGTGGTTAAAAAACAAACTAAAATAAAACAGTATAAACACTGTCAATTCGAAAATCTTGAATTCAGATCTGTTCAGTCTGTGGTCTAAAAGTATAAGGTCTTTTTTTACAAATAAAAAACTCATGTTTTTATAAATGTCTGCCATCACAAGAAAGAATTTGGAGTGGAAGCTGAATGGCTCTTTTTTCTACAGCTCATGGCAAAGGTGTATGTGATGGTTAAGAAGGCAGCGTGCAACGTCTTGCAGCTCGGGCTAGCCTCCAGAGGCCATATTCAGACCACATCTTAACACACCGCCAACTATTCAGCTGCAGTGAGAAAATATTCCTAACATTCAGTTCATGTACTGTACAAACCAGGACTACAAAGAAGAGGAGATTTTGTTAAAACATTAGTTACAGGAAGTAGAACCCATCACAAGAACTTCACAATACCACACTTTCATTCCACTGAGTGACACAGAAATAAAAACATTCATTCAGCAACGACAGTGAAGTCCATGAAGTGATTGAAGATGGCACAAGATTGGCAATGGTGACATAACTGGTTATGTGACCTGTGAATATGATCAGCACTGGTGGCTGCCGGCTAATGTACTCTGCCAAGATTATGCTAATGAAGAAGTAGAAGGGATTTTTCTGCATCCTTCTGGTCCGTCCCCTTCCTTTGTGTATCCAAGAAAACCAAAGCTATTAAAAGTAACCAAAAATCAGATATTAACTCAGGTGGACTCTAACACCATAACAACCATACATACTGACACAAAAGGAAACGGCCATTGTTATAAGAGATTGTTGACAAGATTAAATCTTGCCCAGTAGAAGGGACAAATTGATGAAACAAAAGGACTTACTATTAATTCAATTGTTCAGACTAGTTAATTTTGTTTTATTTTAAAGCTTGGTGATTTAACTACTATACTCTGTTTAAAAACTTGAAAAAGTACATATCTAGTGTTGTAATATTAATAATAAAAAAATTGAAACACGTGTATTTAAATAACCCTTTCTGACATTGTATGTAATAATACTGTCCTGTGCCCTGGGTCTTATGGACCAGATACTTATTATTACTTCTCATCTTTAATGAGGCACCGTGACCGGAGTCGTAGTGATCACATTTAAATTCTGGTGCATCTTACCTCAGGGTAGATGGCGTCGTCATCCTAGGAGGATGTCACCGCCCCCCTGCAACTATGACCGCTGTGATTGGCTGTAAGAGCACCGATCACAGGCTGGTGCCTGGCAACGCCAGGCCTCACCTGAGCCCGCTATGATTGGTGTTATCGACGATGACATCGATCGCACCAGTCACAGCGCACAGATGCGCTGTGACCTGGCTGTGACTGTCCTGCACTTCCTCATAGTAGCTGAGGACTTGTACAGGGCGGTCACGCTGTCAGATTGTGTGCCGTGCTGGGCCTTGTGGTGCGACAAAAGCCTGTGACCCCACAATTGCTGCTCCTGCTGCTAGCAAATAAAGAAAATAGAAGAAAGAAGATCCCTGCCTGATCTCTCCTCATCCACCTCAATCCCCCTCTTCCTCCTTTCCCCCTCTTTTTATCAAACTCCCCACCTCCCCCTTTCTGCCACCGAGTGATGATCAGTACTTGATTTTTGGCAGATTTTTTTTTTCGTGCGTCCTGCAGCGGCTGAGCATGGATCAATGACGCAAATCACTGATCAACGTCTGTGCTCGCTGTTTTCCAGGACTTTTTTTTGTCTCTGTCCATTCCCCCCCTCCTTTGCACTACCTCTGTGCGCACATCCAGCAGCTGCCGAGCATTACACTTTTTTTCTCCCCTCCCTTTGCACCACCTCCTTGTGCACATCCATCAGCCATCGAGCGTTAGTCAGTGATGCAGATCACTGATTCACACTCGTGTTTGCTGTTTTGCACTCCCCCTCCCTTTGCACCACCTCCGTGCGCACATCCAGCAGCCGCCAAGTGTTGATCAGTGGCGCACATCTCTGATCCGCACTCATGCTTGCTGTTTTCCACTGTTTTGTTTCATAGACTTTTTTTTCTCCCCCCCCCCTTTGCACCACCTCCTGTTATTGCTTTTTTTCTTTAAAAAAAAAAAAGTTTACACCAAGCACTCTCACACACACAACTGAATAAAGTACTGATACAAACACCACATACATGAAAAAAAAAATGTTGTCCCGCTTGTCCCACACACGGTATTCAGTGAAGGAGCCATACACTACTTTCCTTGCCTTCAACACTGACAGTAAGGGAGAGGATCCCACCTTTCTTTATTTTTCCTCATCCTCGTCCCCCTCTTCCTCCTCGGGTGATTCTGAACCGCCAAAAAGACGCCCTAGGACAAAAGCTGAACCAGCGCCAGCCATTATTGACCCCATGTGGACCTAGACCCTCGAAAATTATGAGCCACAGATTCCGCATATTCTGGTGCAATAAGGAATCAAGTTTGACACCACCCGCCTCACAGAAATAGACTTTTTCAAAGTCTTTTTCTCTGAGGATTTTTTAAACCTGATGGTGGGCGAAACTAATTTGTACGCTCAACAATTTTTGTCACAAAACCACTCATCATTTTCTAACTTGAAGTTAGAAGTTTTGGGGCCTGGTCCTTCACATGGGGATACTGAAGAAGCTAGAAGTTCATTGGAGTGTTAACGTTTTGTATAACACTCCATTGTTCCGAATGGTCATGATCCAGACACGTTTTGAGACCATCCACAAATTCTTGCATTAAATGATAATGTACGTTGTTCTCACCGAGATGATCCCAATCATCTTTTCAAAGTTCGGCCGGTCATCGAAGAACTTCAACAACAAGTCTACTGAAATGTACATGCCTCAAAATGACATCTACGTGGATGAGTCCCAAATTCATCTTCAGGGGAGGCTTAAATTCTGGCAGTACCTGCGCACTAAGAGGGCCAGGTACGAAATGAAGCTGTACAAACTGTGTGAGAGTACCTCAGGGTACACCCACAAGTTTAGGGTTTATGAAGGAAAGGACTCCTGCATTGAGCCCACTGAATGCCCCCCTGTCCTGAGAGTGAGTGGTAAAATTGTGTTGGATTTGGTGCGCCCACTGCTGGATCAAGTTTATCACCTCTACGTGGATAACTTTTATACCAACATCCCACTCTTTAAGTCCCTCTTTGTGTGAGGTACCGCAGCCTTGAAATACTGTCCGCAAAAATCAGATGCCTCTCGAAGATGCTAATTGGGCAGCTGCTCAGAAGGGGTGAGAGCAGAGCCCAATGCAGCAACCACATGCTGGTGGTCAAGTACTAGGACAAGAGGGATGTCCTTCTCTTGACCACCATACATGGTGATGGCAGCACTCCCAGCACTGTACGAGGTACCTCTACACAGGTCGTCAAACCAGATTGTGTACTGGGGGGGGGAGTTGATCTCTCTGATCAAGTCCACCAGCCGTACAGTGCTTTGAGAAAGGCCAAGGTGTGGTACAAGAAGGTGGCCGTGCACATCGTACAGATGGCAATGCATAACACTTTTCTTTTATCACGATGTGCAGGCCAGACCGCTACATCGTATTTTCGGTTCCAGGAGGTAGTGATCAAGGCCCTGTTATTTGGCAGTGAGGAAGGAGCAGGCCCCAGTAATTCCGGAACTGAAGGTGCTCGTATAGTACAATGCCAACATTTCCCGGGGGAAGTCCCTCAAAGCAGAAAAAAAGGTAAGTCACAAAAGAGGTGCTGAGTGTGCTACGGAATGCGACACCTGCACTGACAAACCTGTCCTGTGTATGAAAGAATGCTTCAGCCTGTACCACACATCCATGGGCTACTAAATTCATTTCTGACTTACACAACTGATATATGACAACTAGTGTTGAGCGATACCTTCCGATATCGCGAAATATCGGATTGGATCGGACCGATACCCAAAAAATATTGGATATCGCCGATTCCGATACTGGAAACCAATGCAAGTCAATGGGACACAAATATCGAAATGAAAATAAACCCTTTCTTTCCTTGTAGGTTAATTCTACATGAAGGAAAACAACTAAGAATAATGTAGAATGTATTACATGAAAAGCCGGCAATTCAGCAGCG
Source organism: Phyllobates terribilis (assembly GCF_046119375.1). NCBI lineage: Eukaryota > Metazoa > Chordata > Amphibia > Anura > Dendrobatidae > Phyllobates > Phyllobates terribilis. Next base: position 30,877,752 of record NW_027362775.1, read on the forward strand.
GCATACAACGGTACCTGACAATTTAGAACAGAAAGAATAGAGCATCACACATAGATTAGATAGATAGAAACATGTCAGTCACATATATAAGAAGTACAGTGACAGTGTTGCTTACTGTACTTGTCATTTAGTGTTAAAGGATTTATTAAAAAAAATAATAGTGTTTTCATGCACAGTCTCTTTAAAAAAGCCGGCCGGCAATTCAGCATCGGTACCCGACAATTTAGAATAGAAAGAATAGAGCATCACACATAGATTAGATAGATAGAAACATGTCAGTCACATATATAAGAAGTACAGTGATAGTGTTGGTTACTGTGCTTGTCATTTAGTGTTAAAATAAAGGATTTATTAAAAAAAAAATTGGCGTGGGGTTCCCTGTAATTTTAGTCTTTAGCGGAGGTTAAGCGGATGGCTGGGGCAGATGTTTGAAGCCTGGGAAGGGGGTAATACCCACGGAGCTTCCCAGGCTACTAATATCAGCCCCCAGCTGAATACCTAGCCTTTACTAGCTATTAAAATGGGGGACCCCCAAAAAAATGATGTGGGGAATCCCCTATTTTAATAGCTAGCAAAGGCTAGGCAGACAGCTGGGGGCTGATATTAGTAGCCCAGGAAGGGTGCCATGAATATTGGCCCCCTCCCAGGCTAGAAACACCAGCCGTCAGCCGCCCCAGAAATGGCGCATCCATAGGATGCGCCAATTCTGGCACTTAGCCTCGCTCTTCCCACTGCCCTGTAGCGGTGGCAGTGGGGTAATAGGGCTGGGGTTGATGTCAGCTTATAATGCCAGCTGACATCAAGCCCAGGTTAGTAATGGAAAGGCGTCTCTAAGACACCCCCATTACTAACCCCATAGTCAAAGTAAAAAAAAAAACCACAAACACCCAGAATAAAGTCCTTTAATTGAAATAAACACACAATTCTTTATTGTTCTAAATTAAACCATACTTACCATCACGCCCATTCCAGCTAAAGCCAACGATCTCCTGCAATAAAAGTAAAATAATAAAGCAACTTCATCCTTACCTTTCGATGGTTCCCAGGATGGCTCCAGCTCTGCTACATTCACATGACAGGCTGGATCGCAGCCGAAAGCTGCCATCCAGCTTGCCATGCCGCAGACACTGAGAAGCGCAGGCATGCTTGCGCTCCTCAGTGTCTGGCTGTGACGGCATAAAGATGAGCCGAGGTCATGTCCAATGAACTCAGCTCACCTCATGCACGTCACTGACAGCGTCGGAGAATTCTACTGCGCATGCGGTGAGCGTGAGAGAATTCTCCCAAGGTGTCAGTGACGTGCATGAGGTGAGCTCATGTCCAATGAACTCAGCTCACCTCATGCACGTCATTGACAGCGTGGGAGAATTCTCCTGCACTCAGCGCTTGAGCAGGAGAATTCTCCCATGCTGGGATGGCATTGAGATGACAGGCTGGATCGCTGCTGAGCGCTGCCATCCAGCATGCCATCCTTCATAGACACTGCAGAGCGCAGGCATGCTTGCACTCTGCAGTGTCTCTGAAGGATGAAAAGCTGGATGGCAGCGTTCAGCTGCGATCCAGCCTGTCATCTCAATGCCATCCCAGCGTGGGAGAATTCTCCTGCTCAAGAGCTGAGTGCAGGAGAATTCTCCCACGCTGTCAATGACGTGCATGAGGTGAGCTGAGTTCATTGGACATGAGCTCACCTCATGCACGTCACTGACAGCATGGGAGAATTCTCTCACGCTCACCGCATGCGCAGTAGAATTCTCCCACGCTGTCAGTGACGTGCATGAGGTGAGCTGAGTTCATTGGACATGACCTCGGCTCATCTTTATGCCGTCACAGCCAGACACTTTCTCAGAATCAGTGGGATCCGTTAAAGCGTTCCAGAGTTATTACCTCGTAAAGTGACACTGGTCAGAATTGTAAAAATTAGCCTGGTCATTAACGTGCAAACAGCCTTTAAAGGGGTTAATATTGCTTCTTTTACTTTAGTATTAAACATATAAAAGTATTGTCCCAAGGAGAGATCCCAACTTGAGTCCTTGTACAAATGTAACCAAAAACACAGGTAACACTTATACCTATTTAAAATTTTTTATAACATAGTAGCTATTGAACCTGTTCTACGCCCGGGTGGCGAGCATTTTTATTGGTATATGGTCCCCCATCCTGTTATGTGCTGCCCCTATTCTGCGCCCCCATCCTGTTATGTGCTGTCCCCATCCTGATATTTGTGCTGTCCCCATCCTGGTATTTGTGCAGCCCCCATCCTGGTATTTGTGGCTCCCCATTTTGGTATTTGTGCTACCCAATCCTGTTCCCCCATCCTGTTATGTGCTGCCCCATCTTATCCTGGTATGCATGATACCCCTCATCCCTATCCTGGTATGCATGGTACCCCCTCATCCCTATCCTGGTATGCATGGTACCCCTCATCCCTATCCTGGTATGAATGGCACCCCTCATCCCCAATCCTGGTATGCATGGCAGCCCTTATACCAATCCTGGTATGCATGGCACCCCTCATCCCAATCCTGGTATACATGGCACCCCATCCCTCATCTTGGTATGCATGGCTCCCTCATCCCCAATGCTGGTATGTATGGCCTCCTTAGCCTTATCCTGGCATGCATGGGCCCCTTACCCCCATCCTGGTATGCATGGCACTCCTCATCCCCAATCTTGGTATTCATGGCACACCATCCCTCATCCTGGTGTGCTTGGTACCCCTCATCCCTATCCTGGTATGCATGGTACCCCATCCCTCATCCCTATCTTGGTATGTATGGTACCCCCTCATCCCCATCCTGGTATGCATGGCCCCTCATTCGTATCCTGGTATGCATGGCCCCTCATCCCTATCCTGGTATGCATGGTACCCCTTCATCCCTATCCTGGTATGCATGGCCCCTCATTCGTATCCTGGTATGCATGGCCCCTCATCCCTATCCTGGTATGCATGGTACCCCTTCATCCCTATCCTTGTATGCATGGTATCCCCTCATCCCTATCCTGGTATGCGTGCCACCCCTCATCTTCAATCCTGGTATACTTGGGACCCCTCATCCCCAATCCTGGTATGCATGGCCCCCCTCATCCCCAATCCTGGTATGTATGTTCCCCTCATCCTCAGTCCTGGTAAGCATGGCACCCCTCATCTCCAATCCTGGTATGCTTGGCACCCCTCATATCAATTCTGGTATGCATGGCTCCCTCATCCCCAATCCTTGTATGTATGGCCCCTCAGCCTTATGCTGGTATGCATGGTACCCCTCATCCCCATCCTGGAATGCATGGCATCCCATCCCTCATCCTGGTATGCATGATACCCCTCATTCCCAATCCTGGTATTCATGGCACCCCTCATCACCAATCCTGGTATGTATGGTATCCCTCATCCTCAATCCTGGTATGTATGGTACCCCTCATCCGTATCCTGGTATGTATGGTACCCCTCATCCCCAGTCCTGGTATGCATGGCAAATGTGTCTTCAGTAAAATGGCGCCGGATAGCGCGCTATGCGCATGCGCCGGTTCCGACCCCGCATTCCTGACCCAGTCTCCGGCCAGAACAGAGGCGCCGGGGCAACACACCTCCCGGTTAGGTAAGTATGAAAGTATGGCGCCCTAGATCGCGGTATGCGTTCAGTGCTTACGCTTACCGCGATCTCCGGCGCCATACACTCCTCTTACCTGTAATGGCTCCTTTTTAATTTGACTCCTCAAAAACAAAATATTAGCAAACATAATCTTGTGACATGTCAAATTAAAGCTTGTACCTTTCTAAACAGAACGGTGGGAGATCTCTTTATCTTATTTCTAACCCGAGATATGACATATCAAAAATTTATCATTATGCAAGCCCAAAATTCTAACTTTTTCAAAACTTTAGAAATCTATATAAAATTAACTACCTTATTTTGAAATTCACTAAATTAGCACTGAAAAAAAAACAAAGAAAAAAAAAATCCGAAGACATCAGGTAAAAAAAATATTCAGATTTGGATCACTTGACAGAAAATGACCCATATGGGGTATTTCTACATTCAGCTAAAATTGTGGGACAATTTTTTTTGTGCCATTTTTGCCCAGTGTGAAAGTGTAAAATCTGGGGCTAAAACAAAATTTTGGTGGTAAAAATTTAATTATTTTTCTTCACTGCCCAATGGTATGTGGAGTCGGTAAGCCAAACCTTCGACTCCTCAATTTCCATGACACCGACTCCACCTTCGACTCCACGACTCCGGCTCTGACACCCTCATACATGGCTCATGTTTAAGTGATAAATTTACGGTATAAATTTCCCTTCAGAGCTTTGCACTGTGCCTCAAAAGTAGTTTTGGACCACATATAGGGTATCTGCGTACTCAGGAGAAATTGCACAACACATTTTGGGGTCCATTCTCTCCTGCTATCCTTGTAAAAATGAAAAAACTTGCGGTTAAAGCAATATTTTTGTGAGAAAAATATATATATTTTTTTTAATTTTCACAGATCAGTGTTGAAAAATTCAGTGAAGTACCTGGGGGTTCAAGGTGCTCAACACACATCTAGATAAATTCCTTAAGGGGTCTAGTTAACAAAATGGGGTCTCTTGTGGTGGGTTTCCACTCTGTAGGCACATCAGGGGCTCTCCAAATGTGACATGATGTCCTCCAATGATTTCAGCACATTTTGCATTTCAAAAGTTAAATAGCACTCCTTCCGTTCTGAGCCCTGCTGTGCGCCCACACAGTAGTTTTCCCCCATCTATGTTGTACTCTTGGGAAATTTTACAGTGTTTGGGGTCCATTTTCTCCTGTTACCCTTGTGAAAATAAAAACATTTGGGTCTAAAGTAAATTTTTTGTGAAAATAGTTAAATGTTAATTTTTTCCTTCCACATTCCTTTAGTTCCTGTGAAACAACTGAAGGAAGGGTTAATATACTTGAATGTGGTTTTGAGCACCTTGAGGGGTGCAGTTTTTAGAATGGTGTCACTTTTAGGTATTTTCTGTCATATAGACCTCTCAAAGTCACTTCAAATCTGATGTGGTCCCTAAAAATGAGAAATCGCTGGTCAACTTTTAACTTTTCTAACTTTCAAACAGAAAAAAAATATGTTTTAAAAATGATGCAGATGTAAAGTAGACATGTGGGAAATGTTATTTATTAAATGTTTTGTGTGACATATCGCTCTGATTTAAAGGTATAAAAATTACAATTTTAAAAATTGCAAAATTTTCGCCAGTTTTCAGATTTTTTTCTCTCAAATAAATACAAGTCATATCGAAGAAATTTTAACATTATTATAAAGCAGAATATGTCATGAAAAAAAGAATCTGAGAATCAGTGGGATCCGTTGAAGCGTTCCAAGGTTATTACCTCATAAAGTGACAATGGTCAGAATTGAAAAAAATGGCCTGGTTAGGAAGGTGAAAACAGGTTCTGGGTGAAGGGAATAAAAAATAATTTACAATATTTTTTTAAACCTTTTTACTTAATCTCTCTATGGGACTTTCGCAGCTCTGATCACCATAATAAAGATTCTAAAGCATAGCAATGCACAAGCATTGCAGTGATTTATAAACTGTCAGTGCTAGTTAGATCATGCACTGCTCTTGATCTAATTGGCTTGCTAGCACTCGTGACCCAGATGTCATCATGACAACGTCGAGTCACCATGGCAATGATCGGCCCCTGCCTTGTAAATGCCGCGATCGATATTGATCGCAGTGTGTAGGGGGTTAAACTGCCCTTCAGTGAGAGCTGGGTGTCAGCTGTCAGAATCGCTGAACACCCGGCGGTGTTCGTGCTCCCACAGAGTCTGTGCGTGACAAATCTGGAAGTACTTACCAACCTGGACTTATGGATACATCGAAGGTCGTGAAGGGGTTAAAGTAAAGTCTGTTAAATGGAAGCTGTGACATAAGTGCTCAGCGCAGAGCATGGGATAATTGTGAACTTAGCCTTAAAAGCAAAATGTTATCTACTGCAAAATGGTACCAAGAAAAGCTGCCACTCAACTCACAAAAAACAAGTTTTCACTCAGTTTCATCATCATGCAGTTGAAATATACAGATTTCACTCTGCAACACCAATTGCATTCTGATTTCTGGAGAACACCTGTGCAGTCCAACCGCAACTGAGAGGGTGTAATTTCCAAAATGGCTTCACTTGCAGCAGGTTTCTGCTGTTTTGGCAACCTCGAGGCTTCTCAAATGTTACATGGCAGTCTCAAAGCATTTTTGCCAAAATTCTGCATCAGAAGTCAAGTAGCCCTCCTTTTCTTCCGAGCCCTATGGTTATGGTGTGCCCAAACAGTAGTTTCCGGCCACACATCGGGTGCCGGCATATGCAGGAGAAATTGCACAACAAATTTTGGGCTCCAATTTCTATACTTGAAAGGTTAACAAACTTTTGAATGTGGTTTTTAATACCTTGAAGGGTGCCGTTATTAAAATGTGGTCTTGATTGTGGGGTTTCTGAAATATAGGCCCCTCAGTCACTTCAGAACCGAAGTGATCCATTCTAAAAAAAAAAAAAAAAAAAGATTTGTAAATGTTATTGAAAAAATGCTGCTGAACATTTAAACATGTTAAGAAAAGGGATTTCAGAAATGTTGCTGACGTAAAGTAGACATGTAGTAAATGTTAGTAACTATATTTCGCATTTTGCTTGCTGGCAGGTATGAGCTTGTAAGGAGAGTCAGCGAGAGGCTGAAAGGGAAGCCTAAACCCATCTACGTGTTTGAGGAGAAGTACCCCGACTACTATTTTACTGATGGTAAGGTGTATATTTGTGTGTGTTTTGTTGTACACGTTTGTACGTATGTTTTCCTATGAAGTGCTGCATCGGGGAGTAATGTTTAGGGCTCACTCACACTGGCGTAAAACACGGCCTTGAGCTATCCAATATTTTATCGAATAGCACTCAACCCAATATTATACTAAGGGGCAGTACATAGCACCGACTATTTTCTCATGCCAATTCAGTATGAAAAAACAATTGCAGCCTGCACAGGTATGCAGCGATTGAGTTTATGAAAATGTTTTCAAATTCAATGACTGTTTTAATAAATTTAACCATCACATATGGATAATGCACAAAATGCGCATGAAATTACCTACAAGTGAGATGAACAAGGAAAATTTTTACTGTAGGCAAAAATGCAAACAATATTATAATTTAAATTTATTGAACATTCATTCTGCAACTTTATTGCAAATTAATTCTTATTCCTTTTCTTTTTCTCTTCAGTTCTCCTCTCCATGTTAATGTGGAGTGGTGGCAGGAGAACTTTAGTGGAATTAACTAAACATTCCGCAACTATGTTCTTGAATCCCAGATTGCAAAGATGTTCTTATTGACCCACTGTTTTGGCTCCAGTAATGAGTCCTATCCCGGCTGTGCCATTCTCACAAAAGCATTGGTACTTCACGCATCCTTCTTGCTGCTTAAGGAGCAATGAGAGAACTTTCAGATCACCACATATTGACCTTCCTTGATCCTTGTAATTAAAGCGGTTGTCCACTACTTTCACATTGATACCCTATCTTTAGGATAGGGCATGAATGTATGATCGGCTGGGGTCCTGAACGCGGCACCCCCGTCGATCAGCTGATATCGGTGCCTTTCGGAAGTCCTTACCTGCGGTGCTTGGCAGTCAAGTTGTAGTGGCTGGCGCTTGTTACTGCTCATCCACCTCCCATTCAATTGAATGTGCAGTACCCCCCGGCGGCCACTACAGATGGACAGCCAAGCACTGCAGGTAAGGACTTTCGGCTGGGACCGATAACAGCTGGTCGGCGAGGGTTCCCCGGCCGATCATACATGGATGCCCTTTCCTACGGGCATCAATGTGAAAGTAGTGGACAACTTCTTTAAGTTTCTTTAGAATAAAGTCAAAATTCTCATAGCATTTCTTCAAGTGCATAGAATGCTCTACAGGCACTAAAGCATACTTGCTGCCATTGTGCAGTAGCACAGCTTTCATACTTTTTCATGAATCAATAAAGAATCTCCACTTGCTCACATTGTACTCAATGTTACATTTTTCCATCAGCCTAGGAATATCACTGCAATACACTAGAGCACCGTCTTGAGTAAAGTATGGAAGGAATTCCTTTTCTCTGCTTCTGTACCAAGAATTAACAGTTAACAGGAATAGTGGGTTCTTTTCCTTTAGTCTAGAGCCTAAAAGTTGTGCAGAATATTTAGGAAGTCCTTGACTAAATCATTTTATTCAAAGTGTGAAGAAAAAGCTGTGGCTCATTGGGACTAGTATGAAACCTTCGTCAGAATCCTGCTCTTCATGTTCTGAATCAGGTGTATCTGCAAGTGTATCCAGAGATGAAAGGACAGGTATTCCTGGACCGTGAATCACAGGGCAAATCACTATGATTTCACTATGATTTCGCTACGAGTCAATGGGTGTGTGTGAAATATCGGACTGCACTCGGACTTAATCTGAGTGCAGTGTGATGTATGCGCACAGAGACAATGGAGAAGATTGAGAAATTAAGTTCTCCGTCTTCTCCACACCTGTGCTGAGATTCTCTCATGTGAGAGAATGGGATCACACTAACATGACACCCAGATCAAAATGACAGAGTTTGAGCCGAGTGTCCTTAGCATAATCAGCCCGATTCTCTCGCATGAGAGAACTTACAACAGTACAATAAACCTCATTTCAAGGCAGAAACATTACTGTGTCCAACAGTTATTACATATATCAAACTGAAATAGCTGTTGCAAAAACACCAATTTTTCTAAAACATTAAGCTTAAGATTAATAGGGGTGCCCAAACTTTTTCATATAACTGTAAGAGGGATTTAGAGCCCCTTTAACTTAATGTGGGTCACTTTTGGAGAAAAACTCCATAAAATGTTTTTAAAAAAGTATGTTGCTGCATCTGTAATGACTTGATAGATAATAATGTCATTATTTATCCCACACAATGAAAACAACAAAAAAGACAGTGTAAATTGAGTGTCTCCGTAATCATAATTGAACCAAAATAATAGCATGAACATTATACTGCATGGTGAACACAATAAACATTAAGAACAATTGCACATTTATTCTTTGTTTTGTTCATCCTTGCTAACAAAATTGATTAAAAATGAGAAAATACCCCAAAATACTAGTAAAAAATACATACAGCACACTGGCTCGGTGTTTAGTACTGCAGCCTTGCAGCGCTGGGGTCCTGGGTTCAGATCCCACCAAGGAGTTTGTATGTTCTCCCCGTGTTTGCGTGGGTTTCCTCCGGGTTCTCCAGTTTCCTCCTATGCTCTAAAGACATACTGATAGGGAATGTAGATTGTGAACCCTGATGGTCACAGCGATGATAATGTATGTAAAACACTGTGGAATATGTTAGCGCTATATAAAAATAAAGATTATTATTATCCTATTCGGCAAATACACTGTGTTCCAAATTATTGTGCAAATAATATTTTCTCAGATTTTCCCAAATTACCTATATGAATTGCAGTCATTGTAATTTTCCAGTCAAATAACTATTAGGGTATGTGCACACGATGCAGAAATGCTCAGGATTTTTTCCTGAGCGTTTCTGCATCTCTCTGGCAGGAAAAAACGCATGCGGATTGTACATGCGGTTTCCTGCCAGGGACATGCGGAAATGAAGCGTTCTTCACATGCATTTCCGCATGCGGGTTGACAAGCGCTTCCCAAGAGATTTTAGCATCACTTGGAAAGTGCTTGTCAACTTCACACTATATAAATCCATGCAACCGGCATGGATTTATATAGTGTGTGAATGTCAAAAAATAAAAAATAAATCTATACTTTACCCTCTGATGGCCCCCGGTGTCCTGCTTCATCGGTCCCGGCTGCCGGCAGTGAAGACTTTAGGACCTTCCGACGTCAGCGTCACGTGAACCGTCACATGACTCTGACGTCAGCGAAGGTCCTTCATTCAACCGCGAAGTGCCCGGGAAGCCAGCAGGACGCAGCGCGGGCCGTCAGAAGGTGAGAATATATATATTTTTTATTTTATTCTTTTTTTTTTAATGGTACCTGGGTCTGGATGAGAGTCCTCTCATCCACACCCGGGTACCATCCGCACATTAGACCGCATGAAAAGCGCATCAACATATACAGTGATGCGGATTCCATGCGGTCTAATGCAAGTCAATGGCGGCAAAAGAGCAGCGTTTCCGCAAAATTAATTGACATGCTGCGGATTTTTGACCGCAGCGTTTACGCTGCGGAAAAATCCGCATCATGGGCACAGCACATGCGGATTTCCATTGGGGAACATTGCTGCCCTTCTACCATGCGTTTTTCATGCGTTTCCGCGGCGTTTACGCAACTGCAAAAACGCCGCGGAAACGCATGAAAAATGCATCGTGTGAACTCAGCCTTAGAGTACAATTGAAAGGTTTTTGTACAAACTGCCTATGATAGCAGTATAGTTTTAAAAAATAAAAAACTCAACTGCACTCAAAATGCATGTTCCAAATTATTATGCACAGCAGAGTTTTCAAACTTTTCATTTTAATAAAGAACAAAAAAATGGTCATTTTTGAAATTATAAGCATTAGCAGGTTATTACAAACTGAAATAAAACAGTTTTCAACTCAAAACTTTATTCTAGGTGATGTTACATTTGCTCATAGGACCCCTTGTTCGCAAGGAGCTTCTGAACTCTCTCGTCCATTGAATTTGTCAGGTTTTGGATGGTTTCTGCTTCCAATTGTTTTGCATGAGGACAGAATACCCTCCCAGAGCTGTTACTTAGATGTGAACTGCCTCCCGCCATCATAGACACTCCTTTTGATGATGCTCCAGAGGTTCTCAATGGGGTTGAGGTCTGGGGAGCATGGGTGCCACACCATAAGTTTGTCCCCTTTTATGCCCATAGCAGCCAGAGATGCAGATGTGTTATGTGCAGCATGAGACGGGGCATTATCATGCATGAAAATGATGTTCCTGCGGAATGCACGGTTCTTCTTCTTGAACCATGGAAGGAAGTGCTGTTTGAGAAACTCAACATACATTATGGAGTTTATCTTTACCCCTTCAGGGATCCTAAAAGGGGCCGACAATCTCTCTCCCCATGATTCCAGCCCAAAACATTACTCCACCTCCTCCTTGTTAGCGCCGTAGCCGTGTTTGCATGGGGTGTCCATCAACCAGCCATCCTCCACTCCATCCATCTGGACCATCGAGATCATTCAATGCATGATAATGCCCCGTCTCATGCTGCACATAACACATCTGCATCTCTGGCTGCTATAAGCTTTGAGTGCAGTTTGAGTTTTTTATTTTTTTAAAACTATACTGTTATCATAGGCAGTTTGTACAAAAACCTTTCAATTGTACTCTAATAGTTATTTGACTGGAAAATTACAATGACTGCAATTCATATAGGTAATTTGGGAAAATCTGAGAAAATATTATTTGCATAATAATTTGGAACACAGTGTATTAAGCCGGTGACCAAATAAAGATAATAAAAAAATGACATTGTCCAGCAGAATAGATATAACATGTCTGCTATACGGAACAATACACAATGGTGTCAATTAAATCTACAGTTCATTATGCTAAAAAATCCCTTAGGCTATGTTCACGCATTTTTGCAGCGTTTTTTATGCTTTTTTTAGTGCAAATTTTCAGCTTTTTTTTTACAGTACCAGCAAAGTCTATGAGATTTCAGAAATCCCATGCACACACCTTGTTTTTTTTCCTGACTGTTTTGTCAAAGAAATGCGTTTTTGCAAAATGTAGCATGTCACTTCTTTCAGCGTTTTTGCCGCGTTTTTTACTTAGTTGAAAGAAATGGGTAGAGCAAAAAACGCAAGTATCAGGTTTTGCTTAGTTTTTTGGTGCCAAAACCTCATGACTTTGAGTCAATTATTTTTTTATGCACTAAACTTTATCAGCATGCAGAAGAAACAAATGTACACTGACAAAAACGCCACAGAAAATGCTGTCAAAAACTCAGCAAAACCTGCTTTTTTTTACTTGCTTCTTTACTGCCAATAGAGCAGGTTTTTCCTGCAGAAAGAAACACATCAAAACGCATCTAGTGAACATAGCCTTGCACAGCTCTGTAGACTAAAATATATATAAGATATGACTCTCAGAATATGAAGGCACAGAAAATATTTTTTTTATCTAATTGTATGTTTCTCTATGTTAGCATTGGGGACACAGGATCATGATTGTACCTCCTTCCACTAGGAGGCTTGACCACAGGTGAAAAAATTAAGTGCGATATCTGCCTGGTGGCGTATACCCTATCTTAGGCATCATTCCCACGTTGGTATCTCCAGTACGTGTGGTGCCAGTTTTCACACGTACTGGAGGTACTTACACATCTAGAACCATTCAAATGAATGGGTCTTTGCACATGTCAGTGTGTTTTCACGGACCATGTGTCCGTGGGCAAAACACACTGACATGTCCGTTTTTTACATGCAGCACGGGCCGCAAAATGTCCCACACCTGTGCACATTGATGACACACTGATGGCATCCTTGTGTCATCAGTGTGACACTTACCCGCGCCTAGGAATCAGTGGTACAGTTCCCGCTGTTCCCAAGCGCTGGGTGTTGAAGGCACGTCTCATCATAGTCCCCTGGTTGGGGAGCGATCAGCGCTAGCAACAGACAATGTTGAGAGTAATATTCTGCTCCCGCTGACTCCAAGTGTAAAAATAAGAATAAAATAAAAAAATCCTTATACTCACCTGTCTGAAGATTAAATAAGTGTGCCACCCTGTAATCCATCTGACTGACATTTCTTCATCAGTGTGATCGGCGCCGTGAGGCGGCCGCACACGCTGAGGAGCTGAGTAGAATGATTCGCTACAGCGAGCGGGCCCCTGAACTGCGCTGAGCTCACTGAGCTGTGTCCTGTCACTCAATGATCTGCATGTATAGCTTCATGTGTAATTGTGAGCAGCGACTGTTTAAGTAGGCACAGAAGCGGGATTGTTGCACTGACTATGGCGTCATCGCTGCTCACCATCTTTGTGGAGTCCTCAAAGTCTTGGAGAACTGCACATCTGTCAGACATCCATGCCTACTCTTCAGTTATTATGTGTGGAGGCTAACCAGAATAACGATGGGAGTGTTGGAGCTGGTACTCAACCACTAGTCTCTGCTGCTCACAAAGCCTTGCCAGCAAGTGCAGTACGGAGTTCCAGCAAGTGGGCACATTGCAAACCAGTCAATGAGCTGGCACTTCCATGCACTGCTGCAGAACTGCCAGAGAGGTGGCAGCTATATATGACTTGCATAAACGGGCGCTGACGCGGTTTACCTTGACCAGAAGCTCTGGCAAATCTGGGTATGTTTTCAGAAACCGCTGAACTACCACGTTGAGCATGTGTGCCAAGCATGGTACATGTGTGAGCTTGCCAAGCTTCACACCTGCCACCAAGTTGTGCACATTATCACATACGACCGTGCCTGTTTGACGGTTCAGCTTCAAAAACCACAGATCTGTCTGGTCTGTTATTCCTTTAAGTAACTCTGCCGCAGTGTGCGGTTTGTTTCCTAGACAAACTCGCTTCAGCAGAGGCTGTTGCTGCTTTGCAGAGGCAGTGCTACAGAGCTTCCTGCTGATATGTGGATGATGTGCTCTGAGATAGCACATCAGAGGTGGAGGATGAGAAGGAGTAGGAGGGGATGCAGGAACTGGTGTAGAAGGTGGAGGAAACCCTGAGAGAAGTAGGGCCAGCAATCCTCGGGATTGGGAGCACATGCGCCGTGCCAAGGTGTGACTTGGCCCCAGCCTTCACAATGTTCACCCAGTAGACTGTTACGAAAATATAACATCCCTGGCCACAAGCGCATGTCCACATGTCGGTCATTAAGTGGACAATGTTAGTAAGTACGTTGGTAAGGGCGCAGTTGATGTTCCTGTACACATGCTGATGCAAGGCGGGGACGCCAAATTGAAAGAAAAATTGGCGGCTGGGAACCAAGGAACGACCACCGCCATAAATTGGCGTAAATCCTCCGTGTCTGCCAGCCGAAATGGCAACACTAGAAACTTTCATTTTCGTTCCAAGCACTGAGGTAGGGACAGCTAAACGCTAGGCTGGGAGAAAGATTTGGAAGTGCCTGTTTATTATAAGTCACAAAGTGCAAAGATAGGTCAGTGTTTTGGACAGGGGATTGGGAATCGCCTAGCATAAGGGAAGAGGCAGAGGTGTCACCCAGGTGTCGGCCCACCGAGTCAGGTGCTTAGATGACATGTGCCTGATCATGCTGGTGGTGGTTACATTTTTAGTGGTCAGGCCCCTGCTGATCTTTGCATGTCATAGGTTGCAAATGGCCATTTTGTTTGTCTTAGAACTCTTTAAAAAGAGTCCCAGACTGGGGAACACCTAAGTCTTTGACGGAGAAATTCAGAAGTGTCGGTGTTCTGCGGAACAGTTGCCCGCCTTCTCCCTCTGGTCACCCCACTGCCTCTTCCTGTCTGTTTCAATGTTGCCAATCTCTCTCCCTCAGCGTTGCTGGCCTCGCTGTGCATGCCAGCTTCCTAGGTAAGGATGATGACTTTGTCATCCACCACCTCGACTTCCAGCATTGCACCTTGGTTCTCTTAATATCGTGACTTAACAACAAGACTTAACAGCTACTGTGTCTCATCATCATCTTCCTACTTATCCCAAATCCAGGGTCATTTTTTGTGGCCATGACTGCTGTAAGGTAAGTGCATCACTAAACAGCATGTCCCTCTTGGAACATGCAGGTTGAGAGGCCACAATCAAGAAATCATGTTGTAAAGAGCTTCTCAGTGTGTCTGTGCAATGGTGTCAGTGTGCCGGGCACCGCCTGTCCTTTTATAATGCCTAATGGTGTTAGATGGCTAGCCAATCACAGTAATGCCACAACCAAGATCGCTACAGCATTACAGTGACTCCCAGGCAATCCCCGCATGCTTATTGGCTGTGCAACAGGCGGAGGTAACGGTCCTGCTGCTGGGTTGTTGCCCTCCTATGGCTCCCTCCACATCTCCTGGTATCTGCTCCATGCTCTGGACACTGTGCTGACACACACAGCTACCCTTCTTGCCACAGCTCACACTGATGTGCCATCCTGGATGAACTTCACTACCTGAGCAACTTCTGTGGGTTGTACTGTAGACACCACCTAATGCTACTGTACATCTAGGGGTGAGAAAAATGAAAAAAGTGACCAAAACAACAGCCAAAAAAGATGAGAACAGAGAAATGGTCTGTGGTCACCACCTGCAGAACCACTCCTTTATAGGGGGTATCTTGCTAATTGCTTATCATTTCCACCAGTTGTCTGCTCCATTTGCACAACAGCAGGAAAAATTGATTCACAATCGGTGTGGCTTCATAACTGGACAGGTAGATTTCACAGAAGTGTTATTGACTTGGAGTTACATTGTGTTGTTTAAGTGTTCCCTTTATTTTTTTGAGCAGTGTATATAGGAGGCTATGTGGGGGCTCATACTGTATATAGGAGGCTATGTGGGGGCTCATACTGTATATAGGAGGCTATGCAGGGCTCATGCTGTATATAGGGGACTATGTAGGGATCATACTAAATATAGAGGGTTGTGTGGGTGCTTATGTGGTATATAGAGGGGCTATGTAGATGCTTATACTTTATATAGTGGGGCTATGTGGGGGTTCATATTGTTTATGAGGCTGTGTGGGGCTCATACTGAATAAAGTGGGTTATGTTTGTGCTTGTACTGTATATAAAGGGGCTATGTGAGTGCTCATACTGTATACAGAGGGGCTATATGGGGGCTCATACTGTATTCAAGAGGCCGTGTGGAGGCTCATGTGGGATGTAGGGGGTTTTCCGCATACTTAATTCTGCTCAATATTAAGGGAGAATATTAATATAATTATAATTAATATGTTAATATTAATATTGAGCATAATTAATTCCAGCCTATTGGTTTGGCCATCAAGATCAGTCACAGTCTCTCATGTGGACCCTCAGGAAAATTAAATGCCCACCCCTGATATATGCCATCACATCTTATCCTGTATATGCCGTCTGATGTCGGTAGCCACAGTATATGATATACCAGTGACATATTGTTCCATATACTGGACGTGCACAGACATCCTGTTATATAGAGGATAAAATGTGGCTGGTGTAATATATGATGTCTGTAATCATAGGATAATATGTGACTATTGTATATTATACCGTGTGATGGCTGTAGCCACATTATGACATATACCAGTCACATATTATTCTCCTGTATGTAATATATTATGTGTAGCTAAATGGAGAATGAGCCTGCACCACCTTCTAAGCGCATAATGACCGCACCTGAATCTTAACGGCAAATTCACATCGCATAAACCTGCGGTGCCAGCTTTAAAATGCAGAAACAATAGTCCAATAGAGAGAAGATGATGAAAAGCTACACTCACCGTTTATGTAAAAATAAGAGTCCTTTATTTCATATTCAAATAAAATGAATGGAAAGCAGGGAGTGCGGGGAGGAGGTGGAGGACAGCTGTTTCACGCTCTGACTAGCGCTTCTGCGGGTCCATGTGACACAGCTGTCCTCCACCTCCTCCCCGCACTCCCTGCTTTCCATTCATTTTATTTGAATATGAAATAAAGGACTCTTATTTTTACATAAACGGCGAGTGCAGCTTTTCATCATCTTCTCTCTATTGGAATATATTATGTGTACTGACATCAGGTTGCATATACTAAATAAGATGTGGCTGGTATAATATCTGATGTTCTGTACTCTTAGTATAATATATACCATCAGATACTATACTCTATCACATCTGATATTTGTATATCATCATATTAGTACACCATCATATTATATCATATACCAGTCACATATTATCCTGTGCACTGTATGTGGTATATTGTGGCTGGTGCATGATATACGGACTACAGAGGTTATATTCAGGATAAAATGCAGCTGGTAGAATATCTCATATTCTATGCCTTTATATACAATCACATATTATCCTGTATGTGACATGGGGTGTCAGTATATCATACACCAGACACATATTCTCCTGTATACTGGATGAGCATCAGATGTTACATACAGCATAAGGGTTCATGCAGACGTCTGTGGATATCAGTCCGATCACGGACCACAATGCACGGACTGGCCACGGGTCTACCAACCAGAACAGAAATATATGAAGCTGGAACTTTGACCAGTCCGTGCATTGTGGTTCGTGATCCACATTTGTCTGCATGAGCCCTAATATGTGATATTTCACTCTATGACCATTTTTCATGTTCTAGAGTTCAGGCGTGCATTGATATCTTGTCCAAGTGAGTAAGTTTGAAAAAAACACAAAAAGCTATTCAGAGTTACCGCTTTGCAGAATCATGGATTACAATGGTCAGGTGTAACACTACTATACTTATGACCACCTTTAGGGCTCATGCACACAACTGTTTAAATGAAACGAGCGCTGTCTGTGGTTTTGAAGGCTAGCACTCATTCCCATGTTGGCAGCACGCATGATTTGCCACAGAAAATCGGATGGCGGTTGACCATTCTAGTCTATGCGTCTGTGAAAAAAATGGGACCGGACTCAGATTATCCAGACTAACATACTGGTGAAGGTGTAGAAACTTTAGTTTTCTCTCCACCTCTGAGAAAATCAGATCCCACTCTGATTAGCAAAATTGGAGCATTTTTCTCCCCAGCCTCACACTGAGTACATGCTGATGTTTAACAGCTAAGATAACTAGTTATATTGATCCTTTATCACTGACCTCTGTTCACCTACATGATTGCACTGGTACAGACAGCAACATTTATCTGTAATTGCATAGCTGAATCCCAATAACCTTGTTACCTCTAATTTATGAAGAAGTCATGTAAATATGATACCGATGGGCTGCGACTCATGGGCCACTGTTGTGTGCTGGTTGTGTTGTATGCTTTACATTGTGAAAATCGATAGCACAATTTTACCAGAGATGCCTACATATTTACATAGAACTGTAATTCAAGTGACACACAATAGAAGTTCAACCGAACAAAATGTGGGATGAAGTAGATGTCTATGATGTCTATAATACATGAGTAATATTATGTGGCATACAGTGTGCAAAGTACAAAGCTGTCTTACCTATAAGCAGGTTACATTGTCGGTGATGAACACACTACTCCATAGCTGAGCCGTGCAGACAGATACAGTGATAACCGAGGTACGGGAGTACCCCGGTATGGAGGAAGGACCTGCTGAAGAATATACTAAACAATCCTCTCACTGAGAAGAGACAAACATAAGTGACATGAGCACCAATGGGAAATCTGGAACTGTGTGCTTCACTTGTGGTACCTATAAGGCTATGTTCACACATGGCATTTTTTAAGAGTTTTTTTATGCTGTATTTTACAGTACCAGCAAAGTCTGTAAGATTCCAGAAATCTCGTGCACACACCTTGTTTTTTGTTTGATCAGTATATTGTGCTTTGCATGTTTTTTTTTTTGAGAACAGAGCATGTCACTACTTTCAGCGTTTTTTCAGCATTTTTCATCCATTGGAACTAATGGGTGCTGAAAAAACACCTAGTGTGAACATAGCTATCAGGTTTTTCTGCGTTTTTAGTGAAAAAAGCAAGTAGAGCAGTATGTGAAACTCATTTATTTTTGTGGTTTTACCATCTTGTCTTGGTCACCTGAGATGGCAGTTTGGATTGTACAGTTTAATTAAATTAGTGATGCGTAAACATTGGCTCAGCTAGGTGTAAGATTGAACTATTCCTGTGGCCCATGTAAATTTTCACAGTATACGTGTGAAATTGAATAATGCCTGAGCAATTCATTGACAGATCATAATGTGAAAATAAATAGTATCATACAAACTCAATGCACTGCCAGTGTTTTAGTTAAACTATTCTTAAACAATTCACCTCCCCCACTTTTACATTTGAAATTATGGTTAACCCCTTAAGGACCAAGCCACTTTGTAGGTTAATGACCAGGCCTTATTTTTTTAAATCTGACCACTGTCACTTTATGAGTTAATGACTCTAGAACTCTTCAACGGATCCCACTTATTCTGAGATTGTTTTTTCGTGACATATTGTACTTCATGATAGTTGTAAAATTTATTAGATATGACTTGCGTTCATTTGTGAAAAAATGGAAATTTTCAAATTTAGAATTGTTATACCGTTAAATCAGAGCGATATGTCACACAAAATAGTTAATAAATAACATTTCCCACATGTCTACTTTACATCAGCACAATTTTGGAACCAAAATTTTTTTCGTTATAAAGTTATAAGGGTTAAAAGTTGACCAGCGATTTCTCATTTTTCCAACAAAATTTATAAAACCAATTTTTAGGGACCACATCACATTTGAAGTGACTTTGAGGGGCGTTTATGACAGAAAATACCCAAAAGTGACACCATTCTAAAAACTGCACCCCTCATGGAGCTCAAAACCACAATCAAGAAGTTTATTAACCCTTCAGGTGCTTCACAGGAACTAAAGCAATGAGGAAGAAAAAAATTAACACTTAACTTTTTCTCACAAAAAATTGAATTTAGACCCAATTTTTTTTATTTTCACAAGGGTAACAGATAAAAATGGACCCCAAAATGTATTGTGTCATTTCTCCTGAGCACACTGATACCCCATATGTGAGGGAAAACCTCTGTTTGGGCACACGGCAGGGCTTGGAGGGGACGAAGTGCCATTTGACTTTTTGAATTCAAAATTTGCTGGAATAATTAGTCGACACCATGTCGCATTTGGAGAGGTCCTGATGTGCCAAAACCGTGGAAAACCCCCACATGTGACCCCATTTTGGAAACTAGACCCTTCAATAAACTTATCTAGATGTGTGGTGAGCACTTTGAACTCCCAGGTGCTTCACAGAAGTTTGTAACGTAAAGCCGTGAAAATAAAAAATCTAATTTTTTCCATCAACAAAAATGTTTAGCCCCAAATTTTTTATTTTCACAAGGGTAACAGAAGAAAATGGACCTCTCATTTTGTTGTGCAATTTCTTCTGAGTTTGCCAATACCCTACATGTAATTAGGTCCAATATTTTTATTTTCACAAGCATACCAGGAGAAAATTGACTGAAAAAGTTGTGCAATTTCTCCCGAGTACGCTGATACCCCATATGTGGGGGAAAATCACTGTTTGGGCACACCACAAGGCTCGGAATGGAAGGAGCACCGTTTGACTTTTTGATCGCAAAATTGGCTGGAATTGAGAGCAGACCCCATGTCACATTTTGGAGAGCCCCTAATGCGCCTAAACAGTGGAAACCCCCCACAAGTGACCCCATTTTGGAGACTACACCGCTCAAGGAACTTATCTAAATGTGTGGTGAGCACTTTGAACCCCCAGGTGCTTCACAGAACTTTATGACATAGAGCCATGAAAATGAAAAGATCATTTTTTTTCCACCAACAAAAATGTTTAGCCCCAAATTTTTTATTTTCACAAGGGTAACAGAAGAAAATGGACCTCTCATTTTGTTGTGCAATTTCTTCTGAGTTTGCCAATACCCTACATGTAATTAGGAACTAATTTTGAGGCATAGTGCAAAGGTCAGAATGGAAGGAGCATTATATTGTAGTGCAGATTTTACTGTTATGGTTTGCAGGTGCCATCACCCACTGGGAGATTCCTTGAGGTGCCATAACAGCAGAATTACCCGTAAGTGACCCCATTTTACAAACTATGATCATATTGACACCACAGATGTCACAGAATTTTATACCATTGGGCAGTGATCAAAAAATAATTACATTTTTATCGCAAAAGTTTTGCTTTAGCCCCAGATTTTACATTTTAATGGATAAAACTGGCACCAAAGTGTGTACCACAATTTCTTCTGAACTTGGCAATACCCCCCCATATGTGGCTGTACAGTACTGCTTAGCCACACGGCGACACTCGGGAGGGACGGAACGCTATCTGCCTGCTGGAGTGTAGATTTTCCTAGAATAGTTTGCGGACTCAATATACAGAGCCCCTAAATGCTAGAAGAGCAGAATCCCCCCCTCAGGTGACCCTATTTTGGAAATTATACCCCTGCCAAACATGTGGATGCTAACTGTGGTTTAGGCACACACTGGAGCTCAGAAGTGGGGGGGGGGATTAGAATTTCAGAGTGCAGAATTTGCTGAATTTCTTTTGGGGGCAATTTCACTTTTCCAGATCCTTTGTGCTACCAGTGACGTGGAAGCCCCCTGTGTTTCCATTTATAGATGGATTTTTTGTGGATTGAGTTGAAGCTTTTATTGGGAACATTTTACATAACATTTGGGATCACATTTATCCTGCGCTCTATGCTGGGCAATTGCTTTGGGGCTTCCATCCTAATCTCTGAGTGACGTGATTCAAATAACACCCCTGCAGGGATCCATTCACTCTAACGAGGTAGCAGAGTTACTCTGGACTCTGTCTGGCCTCTGTTCAGCGTTGTCCTTCTTTTCAGAGGTGCCCAAAACTGTGGCCGACCGCGTTTTCATGCACGCATAAAGACAGACGCCGCCGGATCACAGGTCAGACGGAGTACACAGTGCCTCCATCTGCCTCATTATAGGGAATCTTCCTTGGGGACAGTCGTGTGAAGGCTTGTTTTTTGCGGAATGAGTTGATGTTTTTATTTGTACCATTTTCGGGCACATGACATTTTTTGATCGCTTCCTATTCCAAATTTTAAGGAGGGAGAATGAACAAAAACCGGCAATTCAGGAATTGTTTTTTTTTTATGCTGTTCTGCGTGTGGTAAAATTGATCAGGCAGCTTCATTTTTCAGGTTGGTGCGATTACATGGGTACCACATTTATAGCTTTTTTTATGTTTTGGCGCTTTTACACAATAAAACCTTTTATAAAAAATTTTTTTTTTTTTGCATCGCTTTATTCTGAGAGCTATAACTTTTTCATTTTTCAGATGATGGAGCTGTATGGCAGCTTGTTATTTGCGGGACAAGATGACATTTTCACCAGTACCAACATTGTATTATATTCGTTTTTTTATCTCGTTTTATTCCACTTTTTTTCCAATGGTATGATGATAAAGCATTGTTTGCCTCTTTGTTTTTTTTTTTTTTTTTTTTCGGCGTTCACTGAAGGGGTTAACTAGTGTGACACTTTTATAGGTTGGGTCGTTCTGGAAGTGGCGATACCAAATATTTGTATTTCATTTATTTATTTATTTTTTACTTAAAAATGTGTATTTATTAGTGTAATATTTTTATTATTATTATTTTGTAATATTTTTTTTACTTTTTTACTTTGTATCTTTATGGGACTTTCACTTTTTTTCCTTTGATCACAGGTACAATGTATTGCAGTGCACTAGATTGTAATGCATTATACCTATAGTGAAAGCTACTGAGACCATACTGTGGGCATGGTCTCAGCAGCTTTCTGTAGCAAAATCCTGAACAAACCTTCCTGACAAGAGATCAGGCTTTGCTGCAGAAAAAAAAACGCACTGTGTGAGCATAGCCTAATGTTGATGTCTTCTTATATGGTAGGAGGGCCTGACAGCACTTCTAACTTTGCAAACCCCCCTCTCTCCCCCCAAAAGCTACACCAACTACGGGTTATCCCTCCAATAGCTATGAGGACCCTCATTGAATTCTAATCCAATCAGCCAAGCTAGAAACAGAGATTTCACTTTTTTTGGCCTTTTTTTAGTACAAAAATGTCAAAGTGTTATTGCTTAATAAACTAGATATATTGGGTCAGCCTTATATTGGGAACACAGGTATTCTTGTTGTACCATCAGCTGTAATATCTCCTTACAGAAAATGTAGTAACAGTTTTTGGCCTGAACCTCTATGTGTGGTGAAGGGATGTTACCCACTTGGGAGCGTCGAAGGCAAACAGGAAGCGTTTTCATTTAAATGTCCATAGCGGTTTATTTACTTCATAAACCGGTCAAAAGCAAAATGCAAACAAAAAGCCTTTAGTGTAGGCAAAAACAAAGAAAACAGTACTTTAAGAAAAGTCTCTAGTAAACCGGTCCTGTGGTCACACAGGCTGGATAGCATCCAGTACACAGCTCAGTCGGGAAACAACCACACACAGGAGGCCTTCTCCCTCCAGATACACAGACAATGTGCCAAACAACAGCCTCCATTATATAGGCTGTTGACCACACCTAGAGGTGAGGTATGTCGGTAGCTAGACCCGTCCAACTCTCATAGCTACCAATAACCCGGTCCCAGGTGCACCAAATAATCTTCTTAGTGCTTACGTGCACTAGAGAAACACTCCGGGCTGCATCACGTAGGGCAGCCATCTCTATGACACATACCTCCCATCGACTATGCGACCATTAGCCACCTTTCAGTGGATAGTAAATTTTGTCCAGTGTAACAACATCATGAAAAGTGACAAAATGTGCCATCCACACACACGGGAGGGCATCCCAATAAAAGAATGCTTCACATGTGAATCATCCTTTTTGTTATATGCCATAAAATATCTATGTGGACTGATTTATAAATGATAACAGATTTATTAAGTACCTAACACATAAGGGACTGCATATCCTGCAAAAGTTGCAAAAAAAAAGAATAGATGCAATTTTCATATAGTCCGTCGCCAGCACGTTTTCCCATACTGTGCTGCCTATAGACTCCCGGTAAAAAGGTCTTTCAGCTCTATGCCATTTCCATCAAGCTAATTACACCATTGCTCAATTTAGATTTCAGGTATTGGAACACATTCACAACACAACGCTTAGACGAGTTGGTAATTATCAACAGGATTTAAAGCGAAAGGAAGCATTATAGATCCATCGGTTACAAACTCTTCACCCTAAGGGTCTTATGGGGAGTATCACATTTCCAGTTTTATACACAAATTTTTTCCCATCGCTTATAAATTGATTACTATATGGGTTTACTCACATCCCTCTTTCTACAGAATGGCTAGGACACAGATCATCCATATTATTGGTATATTCCTTTCCTTATAACAGTTTCTATTCCTCATTATCTTTTTTCCTTATTTCCCCTTTCTTTACAATATGGGCCTTTTTATCTTTCAACTTATAATCTTTCTCCTCTATCCTCTCTTTTTTTATTTCTCTGTTTAATGCATCCATATATTCCTCTCCCTTCCTCTTCTACCTCTAAAAGTCATATTCTCGATACGAACACCACTTTCCAATCTGTGACATACTCCTTATGCATGCACCACCCAAATACTTGGCAGAGGAATACTATCTATATGTAAGACACCTTAGGACTCCCATACACCCTGTACCCATGTGTATTTTACAAATAATCTCAGTATACATAATGCACATGTGCAGTTACTACCTCTCGTCATCCAAAACACGTCCCTTTATATCCGCCCAATATCACACGCTGATGTTAATCACATCCTATACAGGTGTATACAAATAGACCACAGAGGACATAGTAGAACTCCATAAATAGTAACTATGGCCACCTTTATCCAGCATTAACTTCACAATTTCTTGCCTGTGTTCTACTGTAAAAAGAAAGCCATTTTTGAAAGCAAACCATAAGAAATCCCATTTACAGTTTGCAAAAAGTCATGTAGGTGCCACAGCTAGCATATGTAAGAAGGTGCTCTGGGCAGATGAGATCAAAGTAGAAAATGTTGGGCTAAATTCAAATCACTGCGAGGTGGAAAGCTAACACTACACATCACCCTGTAAACACCATCCCCACTATCAAACATGATGGTGGCAGCATTATGATGTGGAGTGGAAAGAGGCTTTTTTTCAGCAGGGAGAGAAGATGGATGGAGTTAAATACAGAACAATCCTGGAGGAAAACCTGTTTCAAGGTGAAAAACACTTGATACTGAGGCGTAGGTTCACTTTCCAGCAGGACAACGATCCTAAACATACTGCCAGACTTACAATGGTATGGTTTAGATCTAAGCATATTCTTGTGTGTGAATGGCCCAGTCAAAGTCCAGACCTACATCCCATTGAGAATCTAAGGCAAGATGTGAAAATTTCTGTTCACAAACACTCTCCATCCAATCTCACTGAGCTAGAGCTAGTAAGGAAGGAAAGAGGGGGAAGAGCTCACCACTCTGTGTAGTCACTATATCCCGGTTGTAGACTGTGTGGAGGGTGCCTGATACTGCTAGTAGAGCACAGCCAATGGCAGGAGAATTGAAAGAGTGCGGCACTTCCAACTAACGATTTAGTAAAATGGAAATTTTATTGAAATAACATTAAAACTTTGGAATCCAAATCACATGTTAAATTCCTGATGCGTTTCCAGACTACGGCCACTGTGCACCAGAAACGCATCGGACTTTTAACATGTGATTTGGGTTGCAAAGTTTTTCAATAAAGTTCCCATTTTAGTAAATCGCTGGATGGAAGTGCCGCACTCCTTTTTGTTCTCCTTCCATGAGCTAGAGCTAGTTTGCAAAGAATGGGCAAACATAGTCTCTAAATGTTCAATGCTGGTAGAGAACTACCCCAAACGACTTGTAACAGTAATTGCATCCTACAAAGTATTGACTCAGGGGGGCTGAATACAAATGTCATTTCTGGGGCAGCTGCGAGCTGCTATTTTTAACCTAGGAAGGCAAACATGTTCAGCCACTATCCCCATGATTAGCAACCAGCAGCACTTTGGATGCAGCATATTTTTGCTGCATCCAAAAAGCTGTGTTATTATGCTGCATATTGTTTTGTCAATACATGCGGATCCACCGCATGTAATGACATTTCAATCAGTCATAATCTGCAGTGGAGAGTAACGTCTCCGCTACAGAAATTGATCTGCTGTGAGTGAGTTTGGGTATGTGCCCATGATCAGGAAATGCTGCAAGTTTGAAGATGCAGCATCAGTTCTGCAGCGGCCAGATGTTACAACATAGTGGATGGAATTTCTGTAAATTCCATGTCCACTATGCATGCATCTGAGGCTGCGGAGCACCCGTGGAAACTGACGTGCTCGTGTCTCTCAGGACCACAGCATGTAAAATTTACTTGCCGAGTCGCTAATCTCTGCAACAGAAATTTAGCAACTTTAATGTATTGAATGCTGTAAATCTGCATCCGTGAACACATGCAGATTTATCTGTGTTCACTAGAACGCAGCATTTTGGACACAAAAAAATATGCTGCGTCCAAAGCGCTGCCATGTCTGGATCGTGGGCACATAGCCTAAAATTAAAAGAAATGACTTGTGCTCCCACATTTTCATAGCCAGTAGAGGGAAAGCCGACTGCTGGGAGCTGATATTAGTAGCCGGGAAAGGGGCCATTAGCCAAAAATGTTCCCTGGCTATTAATAACAGCCCACAGCTATTTGCTTAGCCTTTCAGCAGCAGAAGGGAAGAAAGGGAGACACAGATCCATTACTAGTGGGTAGGCGGAGCCCCACAGGATAGTTCCCCTCAGATTAGAAAAAGTGACGACCGGCCCCTCCAGCTTAGGCTCCTCCTACTCCCATGTTCTTCAGTCTAAAATTTGAGGTCGCAGAGGATAGTCTCTGCCTTTGCAGCTCCTCAGAAGAATTTTTTATTTTACTCCGGAGACCTGGACTCCCCGTGGTCTAGAGGTCTCAGGGGGTCTCGGTGCTGCTGGGACCCCTGACCCTCCCCTGGCAGATCTGTGTACCCCCTAAGGAGGTCCCCGCAGAAGCCTGCCGGCCCCGGGGGATACAGGGCGCTCCCTGGCGGAGACGCACACCGCTTCTGTGGGGTCCCTGCGCGCTCCGCCGTGGGGGGGAGCAAAGGGCCACGGATCCACACATCCCTGGGGGTCCCTGTGGCGCTCAGCTGGGTAAGTGCTCTCTGTGGTCTGAGGGCTTCAGCGGCTGCTGCGGCAGCCGCTGTTACTGTTTCATGTGGTGACTGCTTTTTTTGTCCCTGCAGGAGGATATCTCCGCTGCAGGCGTTTGTGTTATCGGCAGGGGAGCGGGGACAGAGGAGCGCGGGCTCCGTTAGTAGCGGCAGCAGGGGGCGTGGCTTCGCGCCTCTCTGCTGCCTGTCATCATAGCCTCAGACAGGAAGTGCCAGGAAAGCGCGCGCTGGAGCTGACCCAGCTGTGGTAGCAGAATCACACATCCTCGGTTCCTGTACCCATTGTAAGGGGTTATTACCGCCTTATCCGCGACGCTCGCAACTGTGTGGCGGCATGTCGGATCAGGGGGCGCGGACCTCTCTCCCGGCCCGCTTCAGGATCGGTCACGCGTAACTGATACGCCGGGGTCTTCGGCGTCAGGTTCGACACTGGTCGGGGGTCTCAGTGATGTTAAAGTGGAGGCGCTCACTCGCTCCATTGACAGTCTGACCTCCTGGGTCATTGGGTATCAGCTAAGTCCCAACCGACGTCACGAGGCAAGAAGCGCCACAGGCCTGTGGTGGCGCTGTCTCCTCCGCGCAGTGCGTCGGAGGCTACGGAATCACCGACAGACTTTGCTGGTGAGATCTCCGATTCTGATGAAGAGGATCGGCAGGGTCGCTCTGCTTCGCTTTCGGGCCGCGTGGACGCCTTTATTGGAGCTATGCGGGAAGCGTTACAGCTGTCTGAAGAGGCGCCCTGGCAAGTCGGCCCGGCTGTATCAGGAGTCGTGTCGGGCTCGCTCGATGCTGCCAGCGCACGACGAACTTAACGAGGTGGTGGAGAAGGAACGCCTGTGTCCGGATAAAGGCTTCCAGGGGATGCGGTGTTTTGATGCCGTGTATCCCTGCTCCACGGAGACGATCGCTAATTGGGTCCCCTCTCCGGAAGTGGACGTGCCATTGTCTCAGCTGAGCAAATCCTCTTTGCTTCCTGTTAAAGGGAAGGCGAGTCTACAGGAACCGCTGGACAGAAGGACGGAGTTAGCGGCGAAGTCCATCTACGAGGCCGCGGGTCATGGATTTCGAGCGGCCTTGGGGGCCATGTGGGCTAGTGAGGCTTCTCTGCGGTGGTTGGCTCAGCTGCGGACGGCGTGGCAAGATGGGACTCCGCTGTCTGAGGTGGAAAGGCTTTTCCAGCTGTTGGAAGAGGCGGCCTGATATGGCAGGGACGCAGTGCTGGATACTACTTCGGTTCTGTCCAGGACTCAATCCTCGGCCGTCACAGTCAGGAGAGCACTGTGGCTTAAACAGTGGACTGGAGATGCAGTATCCAAACAAGGTCTGCTGAGTCTGGCGTACAAGGGCGGTCAGCTTTTTGGTTCGGACCTCATGGAGCTGATTGCTAAGGCCAAGGCCAAGGATTCGGCTTTGCCGCAGCGGAAAGCAGCGGTTTCTACGTCTGGCAAGTCAAGTTCCGGTAGTGGTCATTGGTCCTTTCGGCCCAGGGGACGGTTCGGTCAGCCCTCTTGGAGATCGGGTCGTCCCTCGTCTTCCGGGAAAAAGACCACCCAGAAATCCCGTACTCCCTGGAAACAACATTTCCGTCAGGACAAACGGGAGGTTGACAAAAAGCCCGCTAAGGCGGACTGACGCCAGGAACCCTCTCGAAGGCTCTCGGGTGGGAGGTCGTCTGCTACAATTCGGGTCGATTTGGGCGTCCCACGTATCGGACGCCTGGGTGACGCGGGTTATGTTGGCAGGCTATTTCATAGAGTTTCATTCTCGACCCCCGGACAGGTTTCGTCAGTCATGTATCCCGTCCGAGCCCAAGCTAGCTGCCGCACTGCTGCGGGAGGTCGACTCTCTTCTGCAGCAGGGTGTGGTGGTTCCGGTTCCACCGGAGGACCAGGGAAGGGGGTTTTACTCCAACCTTTTTGTGGTTCCCAAAAAGGAGTACAAGTTTCGCCCCATTCTGGACCTAAAAGAATTGAATGTTCATGTATGGACCCGGAAATTCCGTATGGAGTCTCTTCGCTCTGTTCGTGGCGGCCCTGTCACAGTACGATTTCTTGGTGTCGATCGACATCCTCGACGCCTATTTGCATGTCCCTATCGGCAGGGCTCACCAGCGCTTCCTACGTTTCGCCATAGTTCAGGCCCATTACCAATTTGTGGCCCTACCATTCGGGTTGGCCTCGGTTCCCAGGGTTTTTACAAAGATTCTGGCGCCGCTCATGGCGCTCCTTCGAAGGCAAGGAGTTACGATTCTCCCCTACCTGGACGACCTGTTAATTGTGTCGCCCACAGCGGAGGAGGCGGTGACAGCTCGCGATCTCTCCCTTCAGCACCTGGAGGACTTCGGGTGGCTGGTCAATTGGAAGAAGTCGTCATTGGAGCCGTCGCAGTCAATCCTGTTCTTGGGGATGCATTTCGACACTTTAGGGGCAGTGGTGTCCCTGCCTCCGGACAAACAAGCGAACCTGCGTCACCATGTCCAGGCTATGAGGTCGGCGATGGCGATGTCCCTTCGGAAGTGTATGCGCCTTCTGGGTCTGATGGTGGCGGCAATGAAAGCGGTACCGTTTGCACAATTTCATTCCCGGGGTCTCCAAGATCTTATTCTGACCCGTTGGGATTGATCGCTGGATCGCTGTATCGGTATCTCCCGCAGGGTGCGAGAATCTCTTGGATGGTGTTTACGTCCGGAGGCTTTATCCCTGGGGAAATCCTTCCTCCTCCCACGGATGTCGGTCATTACCACCGATGCCAGCCTGACTGGCTGGGGGGGGTTTGGAACGATCTCTGGGTTCAGGGGGTCTGGTCGTCAGAGGAGTCTTCTCTGCCGATCAACATCCTGGAGTTGAAAGCGATATTTCTCTGCCTCCGACATTGGACGGTCCCTTTGAGCGGTCTGCCGGTCCGGATTCAGACAGACAATGCGACAGCTGTCGCGTATATCAACCATCAGGGCGGGACGAGGAGTTCCAGACTCATGATGGAGGTCTCTCGGATCCTGGTTTGGGCTGAGTCCAGGGTTCCAGCCATTTCCGCGATTCAAATCCCAGGAGTGCTGAATACCATGACGGACTTCCTCAGTCGCGAGCAGGTGGATCCCGGAAAATGGAGTCTTCATCCGGATGTTTTTGCACTGCTGTGCTCCCGTTGGGGGACTTGATGGCATCCAGGCTGAACGCCAGGATTCCGACGTTCATGTCCAGGTACAGGGACCCGGAGGCTGTGGCGGTAGATGCTCTAGTGGCCCCGTGGGACCAGTTCGAACTGATTCCGCCGGTATCCTTACTTCCTCTGGTCATCCGGCGGATCAAACTCGAACGAATTCCGTCAATTTTGGTGGCGCCGGATTGTCCACGGAGGGCGTGGTATTCAACGCTGGTGTCTCTCCTGGCGGCGCCTCTGTTTCCACTGCCTCTTCGCCCGGACCTGTTAACCCAAGGGCCCATTTGTCATCCGGACCTGAAGTCGCTTTGTTTGACGGCGTGGCACTTGAGACCGAGATCTTGACCCGTCGTGGGTTTTTGGCCGAGGTCATTGCCACCTTGCGGGCAGCCAGAGGTCCAGCTACGACTAGGATTTATCACAGAACTTGGCAGGCCTTCTATTCATGGTGTTCTGGATTGTCAAGGAACCCGAGGGTTTTTTCCATTCCCAACTTCTTGGCTTTTCTGCAATGCGGTTTGGCCAAGGGTCTGGCGGTTGGTACCTTGCGGGGTCAGGTATCTTGCTTTTTCGGAAGAAGATTGCCTCGCGCAGGGATGTGCGCTCTTTTTTTCGTGGGGTAGCACGTCAGTTTCCGCCTCGGAGGGCGTTTGTGGCTCCTTGGCAGCTCAATCTAGTCTTGGAGGCTCTTCAGCATGGGCTGTTTGAGCCTATGGATTCAACTACGCTTTACTTGCTTTCTTGGAAGGTGGCCTTCCTGATGGCGGTCACCTCTTTTCAGAAGGGTTTCTGAGTTGGCGGCACTGTCTTGCTCGCCCCCTTTTCTCGAGTTCCACTCGGATTGCGTGGTGCTTCGTACCCGTGGCGATTTTCTGCCTAAAGTGGTGTCGCGTTTCCACGTCAATCAGGACATCGTGTTGCCCTCCCTCTGTCCGAATCCGAAAAGTCCAAAGGAGCGAGCCTTGCACTCGTTGGATTTGGTGCGGGCTTTGAAGTTCTATCTTTCAATCACACAACGGTTTCGGAAGTCGGACTCTCTTTTTGTGATTTCTGCTGGTCGTCGGCGTGGTCAGCGGGCCTCCAAGGACACTATAGCTTAGTGGATACATTCGGCTATCCTGGAAGCGTACCGGCTCAAGGGCAAGCCTTGTCCGGTTAAGGTTCGAGCTCATTCCACGAGAGCTGTTGGTTCGTCGTGGGCTTTTCATCAGGGGGCCTCGGCAGCGCAGCTCTGCCGGGCGGCTACCTGGCGCTCCATTCACACCTTTACTAAATTTTATAAAGTGGACGTGAGTGCTTCCGCCGATGCGGCCTTGGGACGCAGGGTCCTGCAGGCGGCGGTGGTTTAGGTTATCTCTTTATCTAGTTTTGGCGCTTGTTGCTCGCTTTACTAAGTTGTTGGGGTGTTGGCGATTCTGCCACTGTTTCCCACCCTTGAGTTCTGGACTGCTTTGGGACGTCCCACTAGTAATGAATCTGTGTCTCCCTTCCTTCCCTTCTGCTGCTGAAAGACGGATTTTGGTAAGACCTTACCTGTAAAATCCTTTTCAGCGAAGGAAGGAAGGGAGACACAGCACCCTCCCATGGCAGAAGTGCATTATTGTTTTCCAGATGCGGCGCGACTCCTCTCTGATGGCGGTCATCTGGGCTGGGGTCGGCGCGCTAGGGCTCTGTTCCAGTATTGCCAGCTCATCGCAGTTGTCAGGTCCAGTGAGTAGTGCCTGGGACTGTGTGTTTTTTTTCTGTTATATGCATAACCTGTTCTCTTGCATTTCTGAATTTTCGGAAGGGGTGGTGTTGTTTCGCTGGTGTTGTCTGCTCTTCCTTAGCTTGTGTACGGACTGAAGAACATGGGAGTAGGAGGAGCCTAAGCTGGAGGGGCCGGTCGTCACTTTTTATAAATCTGAGGTGAACTATCCTGTGGGGCTCCGCCTATCCACTAGTAATGGATCTGTGTCTCCCTTCCTTCCTTCGCTGAAAAGGATTTTACAGGTAAGGTCTTACCAAAATCCGTCTTTACTGGCTAGATTACAGAGGACCCCAGAATAAAATTGACATAGGGTACCCCTATAGAATCTAACCAGCAGACAGCTGTGAGCTGATTTTAATAGCGAGAGAAGGGGCCATGTATACTAGTCCCCGCTGAGGCTAATAATATCAGCTCTCAGCAGCCCCACTACTGACACGTCCATGAGATGCACCAAATCTGGCGCTTAGTCTATGCTCGCCAACTTGCCCTGGTGCGGTGGCAAGTGTAGTAATATGGTTGAGGTTCATGTAGGCCGTGTATTGGCAGCTGACATGAAGCCCAGGTTAATAATGGATGGTGTCTATAAGACACCCCCTTAATAACCCCGTAGTACAGTTTTTGACATTTTTTAAATAGACACGGCCAGAATGAAGTCTTTTATTTTAAATAAAATTCCACACGGTTTTTAATCTTTTATTTAAAAATAAAAAAACACTGTATACTCACTTAACTCCTAATTGCTGATGCCCTAATCTCCTGTAAGAAAGCAAAAATAAAAAAACACCCTAACCCGCCATGATGATGTAATCAACAGTGTCCCACAATGATCCGGGTCACTTCTACAGCAGCCACATGAGCAATCACCAATGTGGCTGTTGTAGAAGACAGCGCTGCAATACACTGACAGGAGTGTAATCACAGTGTACATTGCTGTGCTGCAGGATAGAGGTCGCTGGAGTTCAATCAGCCGATGATTAGCTGAGAGCTCCAGTGACCTCACTTACTGCATCAGTGTTGCGTGACAAAATTCACACGCAGCATCGGTGCCACAAGTGAGGTCTCCGGAGCTCGTCAGCTGGTTTTCAGCTGATGAACTCCGGTGAACTCAGTTCCAGCAGCGCTGTACACTGCCGGGAGCGATCACGCTCCCGTCAGTGTAACGCCGGATGATCAGATTGCCGTAGTACACCCTGGGTATAGCAGACAGGTGTTTTTATTTTAATATTGATTTATTTTATTTTTTTACACAGACTACTCATCCCCTCAGCCGCACCTGATCACGCTATTGTCAACGGGAGCGGCCGTCGGATCATGGGAGGAGTAGCCTCCCCCAGGCAATTCTTTGTGCTTTTATGCCACAGTTTTGACTCATTGACTTAAATTGAGTCAGTCAAATATGAAGCAAACCTCCGCAGCAAATCCACAAATATTTTTATACCTGCATTTTTGCTGCGGACTTGACTGACTCAATTCAAGTCTATGGGTGAACAATGCCGCAAAAACGCACAAAGAATTGACAAGCTGCCAATCTATACGCAGTGATAATTCTGACAGGATTGTCGTTGCATTAGCTGGCACACCGATTACCTAGCACTTTTGGTGCATTTCCGCATGGAAAAAACGCTGCAAAAACACATAAAAAATGTACAGTGTGCACATAGCCTAAGAGTGAACGCAGACAAGGAAAGAAGTCAGGACACCCTCTGGTCAAGGTGATCTGCAGCGGTGAGTGTATGTGTGGAAGAGGAAAACAGAGAAGCAGACAGACAGAGAAGGAAAGCGACTAAGAAGAGCTTGAGTGGTGACTGTGGAATACTCCTTGTAGGCGAGTTGGGGAAGTGAACTCTGATTCAGCAACTTAGGAGAGATCCTATGGGACTCCGTGAATGCTAAGGGTCAGCCAAAGCTTGAGAGCTGTGGGTCTAAGAAGAGACTAGTTAGCGAGATTGGGGGCACATACAGTTAAGAAGTTAGCCACAGACTCTTTCTTTACGTGGTTCTTGAATGTGGCTTAAGCTTGAGAAAGTAGGAAGAAGCAGCCAAAGAGGCTGTCTAGGAAGCTTGAAAGCTACTAATTCCAATAGTTTGTCTCTGTACTGCAACCTAAAGAAAGATGTCTCCTGCTGTACTTTGTGTAAAGTTTAAAATGTTCCTGTACACTGTGGTGGTCTCCCATTTGTGGGGTCGCGGGAAATCACAGCCACGCTAAGGCAGACCAGAGTGGGCAAGAAGTGTCCACAGCCACAACAGCAACAGACACACTGGAAACAGACCACTGTTTTCAGTAGCATGCCGGAGTGTCAAAGTCATGACACGTGCCTACAACTACCACCTGGTGCAATGTTACACAGTCAAGAGTAGGAGATTAAATGGAGAGAGCGGTATTTGGAGGTCTGAGGGCACGAGGAACACGGGTTGTTTAGCAGCAAGAGAACGTCAGCCATAAATTTAGAGCGGACATTCCTGGAACATCCGGGGGCCTGCAATCGAACTGAGGCACTGAGAAGTGTGTCTGAATATCTTCCTATGAGAGGCAGTCGTAGGGGTAAATGCCTAGGGGACTTGGGACTGGACTCATGAAAGATGCAGAACCGGTCAGAGATTCCCAGAGGTCAGAGATGCCAGACAGGAAAGGGTTAGCTCAGGGCAAGCGAACAGTGGACATCAGAACGTGCTGTGCTATGGACTTTGAAAACAGAAAAGTTTGTGCCCAATACTGTTTCAATATGATGAAAATGGAGAGTTAAGGAAACTTCTTTATTATAATATGAATTTGATGTCCCCTAATGTGTGTGCGAAGGTTTCTGAAGTTGAAGAACCGGAGACAGCAGAGGCCTGTGACCAAAATGTGAGTGTTACGCACCACACGCATAGCACAGGTGAATCAGGACACTGTTTATTTGTAGGGTGCCAGGGTGTGTGAACACAGCAGCCCCTCACCCATGACTACTGCCCTGTGCACCATACACCAATGGTACGAGGAACAGTTCACGGTTAGAGGGAAAAATGGATTCAATGAAATTTCAACAAATTCATGATGCAAACATAACACCATTTGTAATAAAGCTAAAGTTGAAAAGAGGATTTCTTCTACAAATGGATAATGATTCTAAACACAGGGTAAAATCCATAATAGACTACCTCAAAAGGCGCAAGCTGAAGGTATCACAATCCCCTGATCTGAACATCATTGAAAATATGTGGTTAGACCTTAAAATAGCAGTGCAGGCAAGACAACCCAGGAATCTCACAGAACTGGAAGAATTTTCCAAGGAAGAATTGATGAAAATCCCTCAAACAAGAATTGAAAGACTCTTAACTGGCTACAAAAAGCGTTTTCAAGCTGTGATACTTGCAAAAGGGGGTGCTACTAGGTACTAACCATTCAGAGTGCCCTAACTTTTACATTGGACCATTTACCTTTTTGTAATTTTTAAAATGTAAAATATGATAATATATATTTTGCCTAAAAAACAAAGGAAATCCATCATCTTTAACTTTAGGCATTTTAGAGATCATTTCATCTTCAACTTGCTTAACTGTTCACAAAAACAGTAATTTTGACCAGTGGTGCCCAAACTTTTACATGCCACCGTATTTGTGACTTGCAGAGATCGGGGCAGATTTAAATCTGCAGCATGTCAATTCTTTCAGCTTTTTGCTGCAGATTTCACTCATTCTACTGAGTTTGGAAAAAATCTGCACCAAAAAATTCATGTAAAAAACACCGCAAAAAAGCAAGTCTTTGATGACGTGTCTTTCCTGCCAAGAGGTGCAGAAATTTCTGCTCCAAATACTTAACGTGTGCACATTCCCTTGCACTTCACAAATACTTTCTACTTTGTGTTGGTATAGCATATAAAATGCAAATAAAATATATTTAATTTTGTGGGGGAGATGTGAAAAAAATGTGGAAAAGTTCACGGGATATGAATCTTGTTTCCCGACCTTCCTGTCCCAATTACTAGGGTACTGCAGCACTCCACTATTGAACCCAGAGCAGTGTCAAAAGGTTGTTGGTTGGATAGCAGATAATGCTTTCAGTGACTTTGCCACCACCACCATCCTCTCTTCCACATGGTCAAGTCTCAGTAGTGAGACCGCAAATTCCTCACCCTGATCCTCCTTCCTCCCACCATGCCGAGTGACCGAAGACAAATGATCTCACACTTGGACACTCTGAAGAGCTGTTCACTTTTCCATTTATAGATTCGGGCCTCTCTTCCGGCCAGCTTCAAGCGGGCAAGAGGAGATCGCATGTAGCGATGCCCACATATTTAAGCAGCCACGGTCACACGAAGGCGACGGTGGGAGAGTGCAATTACTGTCACAAGAGGAGGATGATGATGAGACACAATTGCCAGAAAGTCAGCAGGAGGACCAGAGTGCGGAAATCGAAGACGAGGTGGTGGATGATGAAGAACCCTTGTGAGACCATATGCTGGTGAGGTTGGCCCTGGGTTCCTCCTAATGCAGGACAATGCCAGACCTCATGTGGCTGGAGTGTGTCAGCAGTTCCTGCAAGATGAAGGTATTGAAGCTATGGACTGGCCCGCCTGTTCCCCAGACCTGAATCCGATTGAGTACATCTGGTACATAATGTCTCGCTCCATGCACCAATGTCACGTTGCACCACAGACTGTCCAGGAGTTGGCGGATGCTTTAGTCCAGGTCTGGGGGGAGATCCCACAGGAGACCAACCGCAACCTCATCAGGAGCATGCCCAGGTGTTGTAGGGAGGTCACACAGGCAAGTGGAGGCCACACACAATACTGAGCCTCATTTTGACTTGTTTTAAGGACATTACATCAAAGTCGGATAAGCCTATAGTGTGTTTTTCCACTTTAATTTTGGGGGTGACTCGAAATCCATGCCGCCATTGGTTAATAAATTTGATTTCCATTGGTGATTTTTGTGTGATTTTGTTGTTAGCACATTCAACTTTGTACAGAACAAAGTATTCAATGAGAATATTTCATTCATTCGGATCTAGGATGTGTTATTTGAGTGTTCCCTTTATTTTTTTGAGCAGTGTATTTTACTTTATATACAAGTCATTATAATGGAAAGGATGATCTTTAACATTTTTCCCATGAAAATCCACTTTGGTTTAGTTTTTGTATGTTTTATTGTGACCCTGTAAAAGTGGCAAAATACTCTGACAACATTGTTCACAGCAGTAACCTGGGAGTCAGAGATGCTTCCAGGGGTCTTCCCCATGCTGTTCCCATAGATTTGGGGAATTTTTAGGCTCCCTGCAGACCTCTGGAAAAATGCTTCAGTTTCCCATAGACATACATTGGACCCATTGCCCGGGTCAAGCTCCTGAGCATTACAATTTGCTGAACCCGAGCAATGAGCATTTTAGTGCTCGCTCATCCCTACTGGTGACAGATTCCCTTTAACCCCTTAAGGACCGGGGCCTGCTCACTGGAGCGAGTCATTTACCTTGACTCCTTGGCATGAGCGGACACATGAATTACAGTGGGGGACATCTCTGTGAGTATAAGGATTTTTTATTTTATTTTTTACACCAGGACACAGAGGGAACAGAATACTACACTCATCATTGTCCCCTGCTGGCGTATCTCGCAGCACAAGCAGGGAACTATGATGAGGACAGCATTCAGCATCCGGTGCTTGAGAATAGCACTAACTGTACACTGATTCCCAGGCGCCAGTACTGATGTCATCCTTATCAGTGTGGGACGTTTTGTGGTCTGTGCAGCGCGAAAAAAAACGGACATGTCAATGTGTTTTGACCACGGTCACGGTCTGTGGAAACACTGACATGTGCGCAGACCCATTCATTTGGTCATCTGCTTGTGTATGTGTCTCCGATGCGTGTGAAAGCTGTCACTACACACACTGGAGACACTGACGTGTGAAAGAGCCCTTGTGTCATGCAAAATAGTTAATAAATAGCATTTCCCATATGTCTACTTTACATCAGCACAATTTTTGAAATAGAATTTTTTTTTTGTTAGGAAGTTATAAGGGTTAAAAGTTGATGAGCGATTTCTAATTTTTCCAACAAAATTTCTAAAACTATTTTTTTAGGGACCGCATCTCATTTAAAGTGAGTTTGAGAGGTTTGTATGACAGAAATACCCAAAAGTGACAGCATTCTAAAAACTGCACCCCTCAAGGTGCTCAAAACCACATTCAAGAAGTTTATTAACCCTTCAGGTGCTTCACAGGAACTGAAGCAATGTGGAAGGAAAAAATTAACTTTTTACTCTTTCACAAAAAAAATACATTAGACCCAATCTTTTTATTTTAACATTGTAACAAGAGATAATGTACCCCAAAAATTGTTGTGCAATTTTTCCTGAGTACGCTGCAGGGATCGGAAAGGAAGGAGCAACATTTGACTTTTTGAATGCAAAATTTGCTGGAATTGAGAGTGGACGCCATGGTGCACTTGGATTGCCCCTTATGTGCTTAAACAGTGCATAGCCCCCACAGTTGACCCCATTTTGGAAACTAAACCCCACAAGGAACTTATGAAGATGTGTGGTGAGCACCTTGAACCCCCAGATGCTTCACAGAAGTTTATGACGTAGAACAGAGAAAATAAATAAAATCAAATTTTTTCCACAAAAATTATCTTTTAGCCCCAATTTTTTTATTCACAAGGGTAGCAGGAGAAAATGGACCCTAAATTTGCTGTGCAATTTCTCATGCATTTGCCAATACCCCATGTGCGGGGCAAAACTACTTTTGAGGCAAGGTGCAAAGCTCAGAAGGGAAGGAGCGCCATATTGGCACATGCATGAGAAATTGCACAACAGATTTTGCTGGAATAGTTTGAGGGTGCCATGTCACATTGGCAGAGCCCCTGAGGTGTCAGAACAGTAGAACAACCCTATAAGTGATGTCATTTTACATGCTACACTTTTCAATTATTTCATCTAGGGGTGCACTGATCATATTGACGCCATATGAGCCTCACAAAAATTTATACCGTTCGGTGGTGAAGAAAGAATAATAACATTTTTAACACAAAAATTTTGTTTCAACCCCAGATTTTACATTTTAAAAAGAGGAAATGGGTAAAATTGGCACCAAAATTTGTCACACTATTTCTGCTGAATGTGGCAATACCCCAGATGTGGCTGTACAGTACTGCATAGCCACACGGTGAGAATCGGAAGAGAAGGAGCGCTATTTGCCTCTTCGAGCACTGATATTCTTTGAATTGTTTGCTTACTTCATGTACAAAGCCCCTAAGTATTAGAAGAGAAGAATTCCAACTCCAGTGACCCAATTTTGTAAATTATACCCCTGCCAAAAACATGGATGCTATATGTGGTTTAGTCACACTGTGGGGCTCAGAAGGGATTGGGTCATTTGGATTTGAGAGCACATAATTTGCTGTATCTTTTTGGGGTTACAATAACAATGAGCTGGACAGTATGCTTAGTTGACAAGCACACACCTCTGCAGAGTTGTTGAAAGCTGTAACAGCAGGATGATCTGTGGTTCTCACCACTGAACCTACAGCCAGGCATGGTCGTGTGTAACAATGGCCGGAAACTGGTGGCTGCTCTGAGGCTTGGCAACCTCGCACACATACCATGCCTGGCCCATATGCTCAACATAGTAGTTCAGCAGTTTTGCAAAACCTACCTGGATCTGCCTGAGCTGCTTGTGAAAGTACGCACATGTGTGCCCATTTCAGAAAGTCAGCAACAGTTTCCGCAGCCCTTGCCGTACTTAAGCAGCGTTTGCAGCTTCCAGCTCACCAACTGGTAAGTGATGTCACCACACATTGGTTGCATATGTTGGGAATGATTTGTGGGCAGCAGAGGGCAGTTGTTGAGTACCAGCTTCAACACGCCCATTGATATTCAGGTCAGCCTCCACTCATAAGACCTGATGAGTGAGCATGTGTTATGTTCTGCTACCAGAGCTAAGGAAAGAGAGGAGATCTGTCCCTACGATAGAACTCAGCTTAATCCCTACGATGTAACAGGGGACCTGATCCTGCGATCAGACCTGCTAAAGTCCTAAGCTAGTCTGTACGGAGACCTATAGATGTGGGGAAGGAATCCCTACAAGTACTAAGGACTGGGAGGAATATGGGACACCTCCTAACAGAAATAGTAGCAGACAGACGAACAAACAAAATATATAGAACATAGAGGTCAGTAGACCAAGCAAACTAACAGAGCAAGACACAGAGCACAGGCTAGCTAGAAAGTAGATATACAATGAAGTCCAGCAAAGCCAGAAGGGCGGAGCAGGCTTAAATAGGCCAACAAGGTCATGTGACCAGCAAAGGAAAAAAAAACTAAGAGCAAGGTTCTAACAGTACCCCCCCTTCTAAGAGGATCCTCCGGATCCCCTAGGACCAGGCTTATCAGGAAATCTCCTGTGAAACGCTCTGATAAGTCTGGACGCGGAAACATCATCCGACCTCACCCAAGAGTTATCCTCGGGTCCGAAACCTTTCCAGGCCACTAGATACTGCAAACTACCTCTATACAGTCTAGAGTTAAGGATGCGAGAAATTTCATATTCCCCGTCCTCCACCACCGGAGGAACAGAGGCAGAGGCGTCACAATCCGAAACAACAGCTTTTTTCAACAGAGAGACATGAAATACCGGATTAATTCTCCAGGAGGTAGGAACCTCCAACCTAACAGTAGATTGGTTGACAACCTGAAGCACCTTAAAGGGCCCTACAAACTTGGGACCCAATTTCTTAGAAGGAATCCTCAACCGCAGATTCCTAGAGGACAACCAAACCATGTCACCAACAGCGAACAAAACCTCCTGTCGTTTCCTATCAAAGTAGTCCTTAGATTTTCTGTTGGCCTCCTGAAGATTACCACGCACATCCGTCCAAACTCTCTCCAAATCACCGGAAAAATTCTCCTCCTCAGGCACGGCAGATCCCAACTTGGAGAACGACCCAAACGACGGATGTCTCCCAGAACAACAAAAAAAAGGCGAACAACCAACAGAAGAAGATGTATGATTGTTCAGAGCAAATTCAGCAAGTGGCAGAAACTCAGACCACCCCTCTTGATTGTCTGTCACAAAACAACGCAAGAACTGCTCAACATCCTGGTTTTTCCTTTCTGTCTGGCCATTAGATTCAGGATGATATCCGGACGAGAACGATAAATGAACTCCCAACCTGTCACAAAAGGCACGCCAAAAACGAGCCACGAACTGAGGACCCCTATCAGAAACAATGTCAGTAGGAACGCCATGAAGTCTGACAATTTCCTTGACAAAGGCCTTAGCGAGAGTTTTAGCGCAGGGCAGTTTGACAAAGGGAACCAAGTGACACATCTTGCTAAAACGGTCCACGACCACCCAGATGACAGTAAAACCCTCAGAGGGGGGAAGGTCAGTTATAAAGTCCATAGCCAAATGTGTCCAAGGAGCACTGGGAACCTCCAAAGGACAAAGCAACCCCGCAGCAGGAGTATGTGAGGACTTAGATCTAGCACATATAGTACATTGACGCACCCACTTAATGACTTCCTTCTGCCATCCAGGCCACCAAAAACTGCGACCCACAAGTCTCTTGGTCTCAGAGATTCCGGGATGACCTGCCAACCGAGATTCGTGACACTCAACAAACAAATCTCTCCTAAAGG
The DNA here is from genome assembly GCF_046119375.1 of Phyllobates terribilis. NCBI lineage: Eukaryota > Metazoa > Chordata > Amphibia > Anura > Dendrobatidae > Phyllobates > Phyllobates terribilis. Next base: position 30,919,023 of record NW_027362775.1, read on the forward strand.
TCCCAGGCACAAACAACCTCCCATGAGGAGTGTTAGAAGGGGCATTCTCCTGTGCTTTAAGAATCTCATTTTCCAAAACGGAGTCCAAAGCAGCTATCACAACACCTTCTTGTAAAATGTTCTTCTCTTTCTCAGCACCGACTATGGGAGAAAAACTGCGAGACAAGGCATCCGCCTTAACATTCTTAGTACCAGGGATGTAAGTAACGGAGAAATTAAACCGCGAGAAAAACAGTGCCCACCTAGCCTGACGGGCATTCAAGCGCTTGGCAGCATCAAGATATATCAGATTTTTATGATCCGTAAGAACCTGAACGGGAAATTCCGCACCTTCCAAGAAGTGGCGCCAGTGTTCAAATGCGAGTTTAATAGCCAATAATTCCCGATTACCAATATCGTAATTCAGTTCAGTCTCCGAAAATTTTTTTGAAAAAAAGGCACAGGGATGTAATCCATCCCCGTTATCCTGAGACAATACTGCGCCAACCCCCACAGAGGAAGCATCAACCTCAACCAAAAACGGCCTAGTAACATCAGGCTGCATAAGGATGGGAGCAGAGGTGAACCTCTCCTTGAGATACACAAAAGCTTCAATGGCCTCAGAAGACCACTGAACAGCATCAGCACCTTTCCTGGTGAGATCAGTCAGAGGTTTGACAATACTAGAAAAATTTTTTATGAATTTTCTGTAGTAATTGGCGAAACCCAAAAACCTCTGTATCGATTTCAAACCAATAGGCCTAGGCCATTCCTGCACAGCCTGAACCTTAACCGGATCCATCTCAAAACCTTTGCTGGAGATAATGTAGCCCAAAAAACTAATTCTCTGTACAGCGAACTCACATTTCTCCAGCTTAGCAAAAAGCGAATTGTCCATTAATAACTGTAATACCTCACGCACGCTCCGCCAATGAGACTCCAGATCCGGCGAATAAATCAAAATGTCATCCAAATACACAACCACATTTTTGCCGATCAAAGGTCTAAGGATGTCATTAATCAGATTCTGAAAAAATGCAGGAGCATTAGTAAGACCAAAAGGCATAACCAGATTCTCAAAATGACCCACAGGAGTGTTAAAAGCAGTCTTCCATTCGTCACCCTCCTTCATGCGCAACAGATTGTATGCCCCCTTAAGGTCAATTTTAGAGAACCACTTGGCCCCCATTAACTGGTTAAACAGATCAGGAATCAATGGCAGTGGGTAAGGATTGCGTACAGTAATTTTGTTAATCTCACGAAAATCCAGACAAGGACGTAAACCGCCGTCCTTTTTTTTCAAAAAAAAAAATCCAACCGCCACAGGAGACTTAGAGGGCCTAATGTGACCGGCGGCCAAACTTGTCTGTATGTATTCCTCCAAAGCCTTCCTCTCAGGAATAGTAAGGTTAAATAAACGACTTTTAGGAAGAGTCGCTCCAGGGACAAATTCAATAGAACAATCATAGTCTCTATGGGGAGGCAAAACCTGCGATTCCTTCTCAGAAAAAACTCTCCAAAAATCCTGAATAGGAACAGGCAATTCTCCCCTATCCAAAGCTGCAATACGCCCGTTACAACACTTGTCATAACATTTATGGCTCCAGGATTTAATTTCACTGGTAGACCAATCCAGTACAGGATTGTGAAATTTTAACCAGGGCAATCCCAATATTACTGGAGAAGGCAAGTTATTCAAAACTACCAAATCCAATTTCTCATGGTGAACACCATTAATAGTGAGAGGAAATTCACAGACCTTGAGAGTAATATTCTTCAAAGGGGAACCATCCACAGAAACCACAGCAATGGGGGATGATAAAGGTTCAGGTTTTAAATTGAGTCTTTCCACGAATCCCCCATCAATTACATTCAGAGTAGACCCGCAATCAACAAATACCCGAAATTCCATTAATTTTTTCTGAGCAATCGTGGAAGCAGCTAAAAATATACCCTTGGAATTTAAACAGGCAATACGGGCGTGACTGACCATTTTTTTTTCTTTCTTCATACGAAGCTCACAGCCTTTAATCAAATGACCAGATTTTCCGCAATAGAAACACAAGCCTTCAGAAAATCGACGGTCTTTTTCTTGAGAGCGAGGTGTCACCGATCCAATCTCCATCGGTTCACCACTGTTAGTACACACATTCTCATAACCAGAAACTGACATAGCAGAGGATTTGCTCTCATTAACCCTTGCACGCAGTCTTCTATCCACCCGTATAGCTAATTGCATAGCCTGTTGCAAATCTTCAGGTGTAGGATAAGCAATTAGCAGGTCTTTAACCCTTTCACTGAGCCCAGCAAGAAAAAGACTTTTCAGAGCAGAATCGTTCCACCCTGTTTGAGTAGACCAACGACGGAAATGAGTACAATATTTTTCCACATTACCTGATCCTTGTTTTAAACGTCTCAACTCAGTCTCAGCTGATTCGACACGGTCAGGATCATCATATAATAGTCCCAAAGCAGAAAAAAAACTATCCACTGATCTGAAGCATGTATCACTAGGTTGCAAAGAAAAGGCCCACTCCTGAGGCTTTTTGCGCAAAAGTGACATTATGAACCCTACGCGCTGGGATTCATCCCCAGAGGACTTAGGTCTCAAACGAAAATACAATAAGCAAGCATTTTTAAATGAAAAAAAATTCTCGGTGTTCACCAAAAAATAAATCCGGCAAACATACCTTAGGCTCCAAGAAATGTGCTCCAGGACAGTTACTCACGTGCTGACGGAGCTCGGCCACCTCCAGAGAGAGTCCCTGCAGGCGATGAACCAAATCCTGAACCGACACCATGATGGAACAGAAAAATCTTACCTTAGAGAATTTGCAGGCTGGACTTACTGTTATGTTCTGCTACCACAGCTAAGGAAAGAGAGGAGATCTGTCCCTACGATAGAACTCAGCTTAATCCCTACGATGTAACAGGGGACCTGATCCTGCGATCAGACCTGCTAAAGTCCTAAGCTAGTCTGTACGGAGACCTATAGATGTGGGGAAGGAATCCCTACAAGTACTAAGGACTGGGAGGAATATGGGACACCTCCTAACAGAAATAGTAGCAGACAGACGAACAAACAAAATATATAGAACATAGAGGTCAGTAGACCAAGCAAACTAACAGAGCAAGACACAGAGCACAGGCTAGCTAGAAAGTAGATATACAATGAAGTCCAGCAAAGCCAGAAGGGCGGAGCAGGCTTAAATAGGCCAACAAGGTCATGTGACCAGCAAAGGAAAAAAAAACTAAGAGCAAGGTTCTAACAGCATGGATGTCTGACATCTGTGCCATCCTCCAAAACTTTGAGGAATCCACCAAGATGGTGAGTGGCGATAACGACATAATTAGCGCCACCATCCTGCTTCTCTGTCTACTGTAATGCCCGCTGCTCACAATTAAAGTGGTGTCATTACAGGCAGAGCACAGTGAGATGGAGCAAGGCACTATACTGAGTGATCCAACACACCTCAGCCTCATCTCATCTCAATGCGGATTGGGTGTAACAGCAGCTGGTTTCCTGCGCTACAGATGGTACTACCCACACCACATTCATACCGTCTGTTCAGCGTGGATGGCCTGAGGAGGAGGGTGAGGAGGAGAGCATGGACCGTCATCCTCTTGGTCGTGATAGAAAAGTCTTGGCTTTTGGCAGTCTGGCAAACATGGCTGACTCTATGTTCCGCTGCCTTTACCGTGATTCTCGCGTTGTACGCATTTTGGGCAACAATAATTACTAGCTGGTCACACTTAATAAAATTTTTTTTTATTTATATAGTGCCAACATATTCCACAGCACTTTACAAGTAGAGACATGTACAGACAATGAAAACAATATAATGTATCACAATTCAACAGTTATAGGAGGAGTGAGGGGCCCTGCTCGCAAGCTTACAATCTATATGGAAATAGGGGGACACAAAAGGTAGAACATGGTCATCAGCCAGTATCTATCTAAGTGCAGTTACTGTGTGCTATTGGGTACCGAGTATGTGGAGTTGCGGTGATAGGCTTGTCAGATGTGTTTTTAAAGCATCTTTAAAAACATGGGGACTAGATATTAGTCACATCGTTTGGGGTAGTGCAGCAAACTGGTGCGGCACGAGTGAAGTCTTGGAGACGGAGGTGTGAGGTTCAGATTAAGGAGTATATTAGTCTTAGATCAGTTGCAGAACGGAGGGCACAGGAAGGGTGATAGACAGAAATGAGGGATGAGATATAGGGCAGTGCAGAACTGTGTAGAGCTTTGTGGGTGAGAGAGATGAATTTGTTTTGTATTCTCTAGTGAATGGGTAAGGAGTACAAAGACTGGCACAGGGTAGAGGCATCGGTGAAGCGGCCTGATAGAAATACAACCCTATCAGCTGGATTCCGAATGGATTGGAGAGGAGAAAGTTTGTTTAGAGGGAGACCGATTAGAAGAGAGTTGCAGTAGTCCAAACGAGAGTGAATAAGAGCGACAGTATGTGTTTTTGTAGTATCAAAGGTGAGAAAAGGTCGGATTCTGGAGATGTTTTTAAGGTGAAGGTGACATGAGCGAGTGGGTGATTGTATATGGGGAATAAAGGAAAGTTGTGTGTCAAATATGACTCCAAGACAGCGGGCGTGCTGCTTGGGAATTATGTTGGCACCACCTCAGGAAATTGCAAAGTCAGGTATTGGTAGGTTAGTAGAGGGAGGAAACACAAGGAGTTCAGTTTTGGAGAGATACAGATTCACATAGAGAGAGGACATGATGTTAGAGACAGCAGAAAGACAAGCACTGGTATTTTGTATTAGAGAGAGGGTGATGTCAGGTGAAGAGGTGTATAATTGGGTGTCATCAGCAGAGATGAAGAGATGATGCTGGAAACCAAATCTGCTGATGGTTTGTCCAATAGGGGCATTATACAAAGAGAAGAGGAGGGGGCATAGGACTGAGCCTTGATGAATCCAGATGGTAAGGGGAAGGTTAGAAGAAGAGCTGGCAAAAGATACTGTAAAGGAGCAGTCAGAGATAGAAGGAGAACCAAGAAAGAGCTGTTTCCTTGAGGCCTATAGAGCGGGACATAGTGAGGAGATGCTGGTGATCCACAGTGTCAAATGCGGCAGAGAGATCCAGGAGAAACAGCAGGGAGTAGTGACCATTGGATTTTGTTGTTAGTAGATCATTAGAGATTTTAGTAAGGGCAGTTTCAGTAGTGTGAAGAGCGGAAACTAGATTGTAAAGCGTCGAGAAGATTGCTATCTGAGAGATAGCAGATGAAATGGGAGTGAACCAAGCGTTCCAGGAGTTTAGAGATGAAAGGAAGATTAGAGACCAGTCTGTAATTAGCAGCGCAGTTCAAGTCCAGGGATGGCTCTTTAAGTAAAGGGATTATGATTGCATGTTTGAATGAAGAGGGAAAGATACCCAAAGAAAGAGCGAGGTTAAATATTTTAGGTGGGTATTGACAACTGGGGAAAGGGACTGAAGGAGATATGAGGGAATAGGGTCACTGTTGCAGGTTGTAGGACGAGAAGAAGAGAGGAGTCTGGTCACTTTTTTTTCTGTGACAGGCTCGAAGATAGAAAGTGAACTTGAGGTGCGAGAGAGAAAGAAATCCCGATTCTGAGGGCATTGTGCAAAATTGTCTTGACGGATATGATTGATTTTTTTGTAGGAAATAAGTAGCCAGACTGTCAGCACTTAGGTTGGTGACCGGGGCCTGTACTTTAGAGCTCAGGAGGGAGTAGAAGGTTTCAAAAAGTCGTTTAGGATTGTTGGCTAGAGATATGATGAAGATGGTAAAGTAAACATGTTTAGCTAGATGGAGAGCAGAGTTGTAAGTTTTGAGCATGAACTTATAGTGGATGAAGTCTTCTGCTGAAAGTGATATTCTCCACAGACTCTCAGCGCACCTTGAGCAGCGCTGGAGAAAACATGTTTGCATATTGTGCCAGGGCTGCCTTCTATGCCGGGTCATTCTGCATGTAGCAGGTGCTGCTTCATCCAGGGGACTCTGCAATGTGTTGTTATAGTGTGACAATGCTGAGTCTGGACAGGAGAGGGAGAGGATGGGAGAAAAGATGACGGTAGATTGTTCATAAGCTGCTGGGTATTGATGGCACATAGATTTCTGTGTGTATGGATCTAGACCCACACAACAAGGAGAACTTCTAGACCCACACTTTCTATCTCTCCTTCCCTTGGTGGAGAGGTCTAATAAAATGTTGCAGTACAAAAAGGATTTAGAATATTCCCATCTGATAACGCTGGCGGCAGAGGTCACAGTTCATTGGACAACCAAGGAGTATAGGTGACGGAGACACAAACCAGATGCGGGGAACAAAGGTCTGGGACAGTGCCCAGGCCCTGATACGCGGGTTACTCTGACAAGGAGGGAAAAGTTTTGGAATATGCTCAAGGGCTACCTTAGTGACCACATCAGCATCCTTTGTGACTCCTCTTTGCCTTACAACTATTGGGTGTCCAAGCTGGACTCGTGTCAAGAACTGACTCTCTATACCTTGGAGGTCCTGGCCAGCCCTGCCGCTAGCGTTTTGTCAGAGAGGGTTTTTAGTGCCGCCGGGGGCAGTATATTGAAAATGCTGACCGGCTGAGTCTTATCAAAATTAGCAAGGGCTGGATTGTGCCAGACTTCTCAACACCAACGGATAATAGCAGTGGAACATAAAGTTAAATCCAGTGTTTATTTTTTGGGGGTCTATTCCAATGCAACCCTTCACACCCAAACATGGGTATACGCTTCAGGATTTCTTCTATTTTAGGTCGCTCGCTTCCTTCTCCTCATCTTCCACCACCATATCACCAGGGTGACCATTATGCCACACCCGCATCATTTTTTTAAGGGTGTTTATGATGCCTGTGGGAACTATTTTTAGAGGCATACCTCTAACTTTACATATTGTATATGTGCACCCCCCAGGGGTCAATGTTTTTCAGACCATGCACTTAGTGCATGGCCATTACCAGTCTGGGAGACCCACTCCTTAATAATAGAAATTACATTTTTAACTGAGACCCTCCACTATGTCTCTTCAAATTGGTATTGGAGTGCGTCCTACTTTTTGGCTGCTCTTGAACTTTCTGCATATGGAATAACAGGATAGGAGACGCACTCCTTAATAATACAAAATACATGTAAACTGAGGCCCTCCGCTACGTCTCTTCAAATTGGTATTGGAGTGCGTCATAATTTTTGGCAGCCCTTAAACTTGCTGCATATGCAATAACAGTAAAGGAGACCCAATCCTATGTTGTATGTTGTAGTACCAGATTGACCTTGTTGAAGAATTATTATAAAAATTCCCATCTGACAACGCTGGTGGCAGAGGTCACAGCTTCTTGGACAACCAAGGAGTACAGGCGAAGGATGAAAGAAAGATGCAGCAGGGGCAGGGGAATGCTGTCAAAGGTCTGGGACAGTTTTCTCAAACCCTTAGAGTGCCCAGGCCCTGACGCTCAAGTTACTCTGTCAAGGAGGGAAAAGTTTTGGAAGATGCTGAAGGACTACCCTTGCCACCGTACCAGCGTCCTCTGTGATTCCTCTGTGCCTTTACAACTATTGTGGTATGCACGCTGGACACGTGGCATGAACTGTCTCTACACCATGGAGGTCCTGGCTGCTGGCGTTTTGTCATTGAAGGCCGCTGGGGGTAATATAACATATATGCAATAGCAGTATAGGAGACCTACTCCTAAACCCCTTAAGCCCCGAGGGTGGTTTGCACGTTAATGACCAGGCCAATTTTTACAATTCTGACCACTGTCACTTTATGAGGTAATTACTCTGGAACGCTTCAACGGATCCCCCTGATTCTGAGATTATTTTTTCGTGACATATTGTACTTCATGATTGTGGAAAAATTTCTTCGATATCACTTGCGTTTATTTGTGAAAAAAACGGAAATTTGGCGAAAATTTTGAAAATTTTGCAATTTTCAAAATTTGAATTTTTAAGCCCTGAAATCAGAGAGATATGTCACACAAAAGAGTTAATAAATAACATTTCCCACATGCCTACTTTACATCAGCACAATTTTGGAACCAAAATTTTTTTTTGTTAGGGAGCTATAAGGGTTAAAAGTTGAGCAGCGATTTCTCATTTTTCCAACAAAATTTACAAAACCATTTTTTTAGGGACCACGTCACATTTGAAGTCACTTTGAGAGGTCTTTATGACAGAAAATACCCAAAAGTGACACCATTCTAAAAACTGCACCCCTCAAGGTGCTCAAAACCACATTCAAGAACTTTATTAACCCTTCAGGTGCTTCACAGGAATTTTTTGAATGTGGAAGAAAAAAATGAACATTTCACTCATTTCACAAAAATGTTACTTTAGACCCAATTTTTTTTATTTTCACAAGGGATAACAAGAAAAAATTGACCCCAAAATTTGTTGTGCAATTTCCCCTGGGCACACAGATACCCAATATGTGGGGAAAAAACACTGTTTGGACGCACGGCAGGGCTCGGAAGGGAAGGAGCGCCATTTGACTTTTTGATTGTAAAATTTGCTTGAATAATTAGCGGACACCATGTTGTGTTTGGACAGCCCCTGTGTGCCCAAACTTTGGAGCTCCCCCACAAGTGACCCCATTTTAGAAACTAGACCCCCAAGGCACCTATCTAGATGCATAGTGAGCACTTGGAACCCCCAGGTGCTTCACAAATTGATTTGTAAAAATGAAAAAAAAAAACACTTTTTCATTTTTATGAATCAATTTGTGAAGCGCCTGGGGGTTCCAAGTGCTCACTGTGCATCTAGCTAGGTGCCTTGGGGGGTCTAGTTTCCAAAATGGGGTCACTTGTGGGGGAGCTCCAATGTTTGGGCACACAGGGACTCTCCAAATGCAACATGGTATCCGCTAACAAATTGAATGGAAAATAGGCTCAAATTGTTAGCGGACACCATGTTGCGTTTGGAGAGCCCCTCTGTGCCCAAACTTTGGAGCTCCCCCACAAGTGACCCCATTTTGGAAACTAGACCCCCCAAGGCACCTTTCTAGATGCATAGTGAGCACTTGGAACCCCCAGGTGCTTCACAAATTGATTCGTAAAAATGAAAAAGTGAAAAAAAAAAACACTTTTTCATTTTTATGAATCAACTTGTGAAGCACCTGGGGGTTCCAAGTGCTCACTATGCATCTAGATAGGTGCATTGGGGCGGTCTAGTTTCCAAAATGGGGTCATTTGTGGGGGAGCTCCAATGTTTGGGCACACAGGGGCTCTCCAAACGCAACATGGCGTGCGCTAACAATTTGAGCCGATTTTCCATTCAATTTGTTAGTGGACACCATGTCGCGTTTGGCGAACCCGTGATGTGCCTAAACAGTGGAGCTCCCCCACAAGTGACCCCATTTTGGAAACTATACCCCTCAAGGATTTTATTAAGGTGTATAGTGAACATTTTGAACCCAGAGGTACGACACAGAATTTGTTTACATTAGGTCATCATATTGAATAAGTTGTCATTAGTCTTGAGCGCAAGTGCTCGCTACTTGAGTTTGCATCGGGTGCTCAGGTATGCACCATGTACAGCGTGTGCTCGAGTGACATGCTCGAGTCCCTGCTCCGCATGTTTCACGGTTATTAGACACCCAAAAAAAAACATGCGGGGATCGCTCGTGCATGGCAGGCAATCCCCGTAAAGTTTTTTTGGCTGCGAAGCATATAGGGCAGAGACTCGAGCATGTCACTCAAATACCCACAATACTCAATGCATACCAGAGCACCCGATGCAAACTCAAGTAGCGAGCACTTGCGCTCAACACTAGTCGCCATATCGTCATCTTTTTTTCTTACTTTTGAAAAAAATCCCAACCCCATCACAACCCTAACCCCAACCCCAACCCTAACCCCAACCCCAGCCCTAACCCCAGCACAACCCTAGCCCCAGCACAACCCTAGCCCCAGCACAACCCTAGCCCCAGCACAACCCTAGCCCCAAACCCAGCCCTAACCCTAGCCCAATCCTAACCCAAGAGTTTATTTTTGACGCCGTTCCTTGTGCGGTATAAGTGATTAGACGACTTTATTCTTCGGGTCGGTGTGATTACAGCAATGCCAGAATCATATGGGGTTTTTATGACTGACAGCTGTCACACACTAAAAGACGCATTTTTTGTAAAATCTAGTTTTTGCATCGCCATATTTTGAGAGCTATAATTTTCCAGATTTTGGCAGACAGTCATGTGACGGCTCGTTTTTTGCGGGATGACTTGACGTTGTTATTGGTGCCATTTTCAGGCACGTGACATTTTTTGATCGCTTTCTATTCCGATTTTTGGGAGGCAGAATAAACAAAAACCAACAATTCAGGAATTGTTTTTTTTTTTTTTTTTTTTTTATTCTGTTCCGCGTGTAGTAAAATTAATGAGGTAGCTTTATTCTTCGGGTCAGTACGTTTACAGCGGTACCACATTTGTATCATTTTTCTATGTTTTGGCGCTTATACACAATAAAAGCTATTTTATAGAAAAAAATATTTTTTTGTATCGCTTTATTCTGAGAGCTATAACTTTTTTATTTTTCGGCTGATGGAGCTGTATGGCGGCTTGTTTTTTGCGGGACGAGATGACGTTTTCAGCGGTATCATTTTTATTTATATGCGTCTTTTTGATCGCGTGTTATTCCACTTTTTGTTTGGCGGTATGGTGATAAAGCATTGTTTTTTGCTTCGTTTTTTTTTTTTTTTTTTTTACCGTGTTCACTGAAGGGGTTAACTAGTGGGACAGTTTTATAGGTCAGGTTGTTCCGGACGCGGTGATACCAAATATGTGTACTTTTATTGTTTTTTTTTTATTTTTTTTATAATAATATTTATTGATGGGTACATTATATTTTTATTTTTGGTGTATTATTTTTTTTATTTTTTTATAATATTTTTGCACATTTTTTTTTTTTTTTTTTCCACTTTCACACAGTTTATACACTTTATTACTTTGTCCCACTCTGGGACTTTCACTTTTTTTTTTCTGATCGCCCGCATGGCACAGGAATGGAGCACCATCCCTATGCCATGAAGGCTGTCAGAAGTGCACAGTGTGAAGATTGCTTGGAGATGCACTGCGCATGTCCAAGCAATCTTCCTGCTCTCTGGTGACCCGGATGTTGTCATGACGACATCGGGTCGTCATGGCAACACCCGGGAAGCCTTTGCAGACTGAGCTGGAAGCCGGAAGAGGAGGTGAGTATCGCCGATCACCTCCCCTTGACCCCGCAATGCCGCGATCGACTTCGATCGCAGCATCGCGGGGGTTAATGTGCTGGGAACGGTGCAGGACCGCTCCCTGCACATAGTACCGGGTGTCAGCTGTGACAATCAGCTGACACCCGGCGGCGATCGCGCCCGCACAGCCTGTGTGCGCGCGCGATCGCGATGACGTACTAATACGGGTCTGGCTCTTAAGTCCCAGGGCACAGACGCGTATTAGTACGTCAGATGTTATTAAGGGGTTAAAAGGACTGTTAGTGTAGATTTGTAATGCTGTGAAATACCTCACACAGAAACAAGCACCAATTCTCTTTGTCGCTAAGCAGCACCTCTCCCTACTCTGCCTGTGTCCAGAGTAGACTGTGGTGAGCATACGGCCTTTTTTTTAAATGTTTTTATCATGTCTTGTTCAATAAACTTTTTTTCATACTTTTCTATACTGGAGGTGTGCTCGTCTACTATGTAGTGTCTTTTCCTCCCATAAACTACTGTGGTGAGCATACGGTCTCAGATCTTAAATCGACCCGATGACGCTGTGCGGCTAGCCAATCACTGCAATGCCACAATCAACATGGCTACTGCATTACAGTGACTGGCAAGCAATCCATGCAAGTTAATTGGCTGTCTAAACAGCGCCAAAAGTGCGGGACGGGGATCTGCGCTCCCGCCCGAGGATTCCAAAAATACTCGTCGAGCACCGAACTTCTCGAGCACTGTGAGGCTTAGGTGAGTACCAAATAGTGGCGAGCATGCTCGCTCAGCACTTATAGTCACATGACAACTAGCTTCTCTTCCTGCTTCTCTAAGTTTTTACCTGAACATTGAGAGAATTAGGGAGAGCAGCTTGTTGGCACGAGACTAAGTTTGCAAATCAAATATGTGCTTGGTGGGAGGCATCAAACTGAATTTTTGCCCCTGGTGCCAGAAAACCTAACTACACATCTGGATCAGACAGTGTTCCTGTAAGATCAGACAAAGCCATTACTCAGAACACAGCAGGTGCATATTTATAATCTCAGCACAGGAACATTTTTTTTTTTTTTAAAACATCCAGTTGTGGAAATTATTAATTAAATTAATTATTGATTAAAATGAACTATTATTTGTGGGATATCCCCTTTAACTTGGCTTTGTTAGAACTCTCCTGTTAGGTTTTTTTTAGTTTGCTGGTCACATGACCATTTTTGCCTATTTAATCCGGCTCCGCCCTCCTGGCCTTGCTGGACTTCATTGTATTTACTTCTCTTGAGCTAGCTTAGTGCTCTGTTGCCATTCTCTGTTAGTTTTGCTAGGTCTTCTGACCTCTATGCTTTTTGTTGTGTGTTTGTCTTTGACTGCTACTATTTCTGCTAGGAGGTGTCCAACTTATCCCAGTCCCTAGTTCTTGTAGGGATCCCTCCCTCACATCTATAGGTCTTCGTACAGACTAGCCGAGGACTTTAGCGGGTCTGATCGCAGGATCAGGTTCCCCTTACATCGTAGGGGTCTAGTTTAGTTCTGTTGTAGGGACAGATCTCCTGTCTTTCCTTAGTCCCTGTAGCAGATCATAACAGTAAGTCCAGCCCTAAAAGAAAAAAAAAAAAATTTCTCTAAGGAAAGACCTCCAGTTTTCCATCATGGTCTCGGTTCAAGATTTGGCTCAATGCTTGCAGGGACTCTCTCTGGAGGTGGCCAAGCTCCAACAACACGTGAGTAGCTGTTCTGGAGCACATTTTGTGGAACCAAAGGTATGTCTGCCTGATTTATTTTTTGGCGAACAACAAGATTTTTTTTCTTTTAAAAATGCTTGTTTATTGTATTTTCGTTTGAGACCCGGATCCTCTGGTGATGAATCACAGCGCATAGGGTTCATAATGTCACTTTTGCGCAAAGATCCTCAGGGATGGGCCTTCTCTCTCCAACCTAGTGATCCGTGCTTTAGATCAGTGGATAGCTTTTTTTCTGCTTTGGGTTTGTTGTACGATGATCCTGATCGTGTCTCATCTGCTGAGTCTGAATTGAGACGTTTGAGGCAGGGATCAGGTAATGTGGAAAAATATTGTTCTCACTTCCGTCGGTGGTCTGTCCAGGTGGGGTGGAACGATTCAGCTTTGAAAAGCTTGTTTCTTGCATGGCTAGGTGAAAGGGTTAAGGATTTACTGATTGCTTATCCCACACCTGAAAACTTGCAGGAGGCAATGCAATTAGCTATACGGGTGGACAGGAGACTGCATGCAAGGGTTAATGAGAGCAAATCCTCTGCTATGTCAGCTCCGAGTCCTGAGAGGGTCTGTGCTGACAATGGAGAGCCGATGGAGATTGGGGCGATGGCACCCCGCTCTCAGGAAAAAGACCGCAGGCTTTCTGAAGGCTTGTGCTTCTATTGCGGAAATTCTGGTCATTTTATTAAGAACTGTGTGCTTCGTATGAAGAAAGAAAAAAAAAATGGTCAGTCATGCACGTATTGCCTGTTTAAATTCTAAGGGAGTATTCCTATCTGCCACTACTGCTGCTCAGGATGAATTAATTGAATTTCGGGTATTTGTGGATTGTGGTTCTACTCTGAATGTGATTGATGGGGGATTCTTGGAAAAACTTAGATTAGAACCTAAAACTTTGTCATCCCCTATTGCTGTCGTTTCTGTCGATGGCTCTCCCTTGAAGAGTGTTACTCATTAGGTCTGTGATTTTCCCCTCACTATTAATGGTATTCATCAAGAGAATTTGGATTTGGTGGTATTGGATAATTTGCCTTCTCCAGTAATATTGGGGTTACCCTGGTTAAAATTGCACAATCCTGTACTGGATTGGTCTACCAATGAAATTAAGTCTTGGAGCCCTAAGTGTTATGACAAGTGTTGTAACGGACGTATTGCTGCGGTGGAAAAAGGGGAATTACCTGTACCTATTCAGGATTTTTGGAGAGTTTTTTCTGAGGAGGAGTCACAAATTTTGCCTCCCCATAGAGACTATGATTGTACCATTGAATTTGTCCCTGGAGCGACTCTTCCTAAAAGTCGTTTATTTAATCTTACTATTCCTGAGAGAAAGGCTTTGGAGGAATACATACAGACAAGCTTGGCCGCCGGTCACATTAGGCCTTCCAAGTCTCCTGTGGCTGTTGGATTTTTTTTTGTAAAAAAAAAAGATGGCGGTTTACGTCCTTGTCTGGACTTTCGTGAGATTAATAAAATTACTGTACACAATCCTTACCCACTGCCATTGATTCCTGATTTATTTAACCAGTTAGTGGGGGCCAAATGGTTCTCTAAAAGTGATCTCCGGGGGGCATACAATTTGTTGCGCATGAAGGAGGGTGATGAATGGAAGACTGCTTTTAACACTCCTGTGGGTCATTTTGAGAATCTGGTGATGCCTTTTGGTCTTACCAATGCTCCAGCATTTTTTCAGAATCTTATTAATGACATCCTTAGACCTTTAATCGGCAAAAATGTGGTTGTGTATTTGGATGACATTCTGATTTATTCGCCTGATCTGGAGTCTCATTGGCGGAGCGTACGTGAGGTATTACAGTTATTAATGGACAATTTGCTTTTTGCTAAGCTGGAGAAATGTGAGTTCGCTGTACAGAGAATTAGTTTTTTGAGCTACATTATCTCCAGTGAAGGTTTTGAGATGGACCCGGTTAAAGTTCAAGCTGTGCAGGAATGGCCTAGGCCTATTGGTTTGAAATCGATACAGAGGTTTTTGGGTTTCGCCAATTATTACAGAAAATTCATAAAAGTTTTTTCTATTATTGTCAAACCGCTGACCGATCTCACCAGGAAAGTTGCTAATGCGGTTCATTGGACTTCTGAGGCCATTGAAGCTTTTGTGTTTCTAAAGGAGAGGTTCACCTCTGCTCCCATCCTTATGCAGCCTGATGTGACTAAGCCGTTTTTGGTTGAGGTTGATGCTTCTTCGGTGGGGGTCGGTGCGGTGTTGTCTCAGGAAAACAAGGATGGAGTACATCCCTGTGCCTTTTTTTCAAAAAAATTTTCTGAGACTGAACTTAATTACGATATTGGTAATCGGGAATTGCTGGCGATTAAACTCGCATTTGAACACTGGCGTCACCTCTTGGAAGGTGCTGAATTTCCCATTCAGGTTTTCACTGATCATAAAAATCTGATCTATCTTGATGCTGCCAAGCGCTTGAATGCCCGTCAGGCTAGGTGGGCACTTTTTTTCTCGCGGTTTAATTTTTCCGTTACTTACATCCCGGGTACCAAGAATGTTAAAGCGGATGCTTTGTCTCGCAGCTTTTCTCCCATGGTCGGTGTTGAGGAGGAAGAGGAGAGCATTTTACAAGAAGGTGTTGTGATTGCTGCTTTGGACTCCGTTTTGGAGGATGAGATTCTTAAAGCTCAGGAGAATGCCCCATCTAACACTCCCCATGGGAGGTTGTTTGTGCCTAGGACCTTTAGGAGAGATTTGTTTGTTGAGTGTCATGAGTCTCGGTTGACAGGTCATCCAGGAATTTCTGAGACCAAGAGACTTGTGGGTCGCAGTTTTTGGTGGCCTGGATGGCAGAAAGAAGTCATTAAGTGGGTGCGCCAATGTACTGTGTGTGCTAGATCCAAGTCTTCGCATGCTCCTGCTGCGGGGTTGCTTTGCCCTCTGGAGGTTCCTAGTGCACCTTGGACACATCTGGCTATGGACTTTATTACTGACCTTCCCCCCTCTGAAGGTTTCACGGTCATCTGGGTGGTCGTGGACCGTTTTAGCAAGATGTGTCACTTGGTTCCCTTCATCAAACTGCCTTGCGCTAAGACACTCGCTAAGGCCTTGTCAAGGAAATTGTCAGACTACATGGTGTTCCTACTGACATTGTTTCTGATAGGGGACCTCAGTTCGTGGCTCATTTTTGGCGTGCCTTTTGTGACAGGTTGGGAGTTCATTTGTCGTTTTCATCCGGATATCATCCTGAGTCTAATGGCCAGACAGAAAGGAAGAACCAGGATGTTGAGCAGTTCTTGCGTTGTTTTGTGGCAGACAATCAAGAGGGGTGGTCTGAGTTTCTGCCACTTGCTGAATTTGCTCTTAACAACCATACATCCTCTTCTGCTGGGTGTTCGCCTTTTTTTTGTTGTTCTGGGAGACATCCGTGTTTTGGGTCATTCTCCAAATTGGTTTCGGCTGTGCCTGAGGAGGAGAGTTTTTCTGGTGATTTGGAGAGAGTTTGGACGGATATGCGTGGTAATCTTCAGGAGGCTAACAAAAAATCTAAGAGGTACTTTGATAGGAAACGGCAAGAGGTTTTGTTTGCTGTTGGTGACATGGTTTGGTTGTCCTCTAAGAATCTGCGATTGAGGATTCCTTCTAAAAAATTGGGTCCCAAGTTCGTAGGGCCCTTTAATGTACTTCAGATAGTTAACCAATCTGCTGTTAGGTTGGAGGTTCCTACGTACTGGAATATTAACCCGGTGTTTCATGTTTCTCTGTTGAAAAAATCTGATGTGTCGGATGGTGACGCCTCTGCCACTGTTCCTCCGGTGGTGGAGGACGGGGAATATGAAATTTCCCGCATCCTAAATTCTAGACGGTATAGAGGGAGTTTGCACTATCTCGTCGCTTGGAAGGGTTTCGGACCTGAGGATTACTCATGGGTGAGGGCAGATGATGTTTCTGCTTCCAGACTTGTCAGAGCGTTTCACAGGAGGTTTCCTGGTAAGCCTGGGCCTAGGGGATCCGGAGGATCCTCTTAGAAGAGGGGGTACTGTTAGAACTCTCCTGTTAGTTTTTTTTTAGTTTGCTGGTCACATGACCATTTTTGCCTATTTAATCCGGCTCCGCCCTCCTGGCCTTGCTGGACTTCATTGTATTTACTACTCTTGAGCTAGCTTGGTGCTCTGTTGCCGTTCTCTGTTAGTTTTGCTAGGTCTTCTGACCTCTATGCTTTTTGTTGTGTGTTTGTCTTTGACTGCTACTATTTCTGCTAGGAGGTGTCCAACTTATCCCAGTCCCTACTTCTTGTAGGGATCCCTCCCTCACATCTATAGGTCTTCGTACAGACTAGCCGAGGACTTTAGCGGGTCTGATCGCAGGATCAGGTTCCCCTTTACATTGTAGGGATCTAGTTTAGTTCTATTGTAGGGACAGATCTCCTGTCTTTCCTTAGTCCCTGTAGCAGATCATAACAGGCTTTTCAGAATTTACCATAGGTTTTTTGATTGGGTTCAGATTAATTCTTGCACACTGAATCTCTTTCACCCTGTTCTTCTTCAGAAAGGCAACATGTGTGTTTTGGATCATTGTCATGTTGGAAACTTGTATGTCTACCATGGGCACAGAGTTTTGGTTGCATCTTTTCTTTCAATATAGGGCAGTACATCTTTGAACTCATGATAGCTTCAATGAAATGTAGCTCCCCAACACCAGCAGTACTCATACAGCTCCACTTAAGGACACTGCTGCCACCATGTTTACTGTAGTCATTATGGATTAGGAAATATGAATTTAGAAAAATGCATGATGCCTACAGTGAAACATGTTGGTGGCTGCAGTGTCCTTATGTGGGGCTGCATGGGTGCAGTTAATGTCGGGGAGCTTCATTTCATTGTAGGCATCATGACTTCATATTGTACTGGTCTATATTGAAAAAGTAGATGCTACCACAAGTTCTTACTAGACATACATTTTTCCAACATGGCTATGATCCAAAACACACATATGTTCATATGTTGCACTTTTGAAGAACAGAGTGAAAATGATTCAGTGACCAAGTATGTCTTCTAGTATATATGATATGCCAGGTTCCACAAGACTGTGTATAGTGATACTCTAATATTTGCATTTATAGTGGGAAATAATTACTACTGTGTAGGTATGTCCATATCTCTAGACTCTGTTATTTTTTAATACATATGATACTATTCTTGCTGTTCAGGATTTGCTAATATATATGAAATTATTCTAATTGTTCATTATTTGAGTCTTCTCTCTACAGCATTTCAAAACCTTTTTATATTTTGTTTTGACTACTTGTTGGGTACATCTAATGGAGCATTGGAGCTACATTGCGTTACCTTGAGTTTGAATCTATATCCTTGATTATTATAGGGGCAAGATTCTTCTGTGTATATATGTTTGTTTTTTTAAATGCTTTTAAGCGTATAGTATGTCTTTATATTTCTTGGAATAAAGATTTTGTATATTTATCATATGATTAGGAGGTGTGCTGGTCATTCGATGTGGTTCTTTCTCTCCACTTGTGTGCAAATATGTCTTCTAATCTGAACCCAAATGAAACACCTATGGGGAATTCTGAAGAGATAAGTTGAGCATCACGCTGCATGCAGCATCCAGGCTCTAAAAAGGTCATTTTTTTGTCGCTAAGTTGTTTATTCAACTCCTAGATGACTTTCTGTCTTTAGAAATCATGAAAGTCAGGCAAAATACTAGATGTAGTGTTTTTTTATGTGGGGTGTATTCATGTTTGCATCAACTAATTTGAGTACAACTGAAGATTTTGTCATGAAAGTTATAATATTAACCTTACTTTCTTGTTTTGGGTATAAAAAAAATGTTCGTATTTTACAAGAAATTAGACTCTGTAAACTTAAAAAATACCTTTTAATGATTCAGGATTAAAAATTCCAAATGACATACTGTATATAACACATGGACAAATAAAGTGCTATTAAAAAAGTGACTCAGCGCCAGCTCCACATTACAGATAGATTCACATACCAATGTGAACAAAGTATCCCTACAAAAATGTTCTGTGACGCTTAGTCTTGTCAAAATGTTTGAAATTGTGACTTTTCAAATGGTGTCTACTCATTTATGGTGAGCATGAAATATATATGTATATACACTATATATATATATATATATATATATATATATATATATATATATATATATATATATATATATATATATATAGATAATATGCATACATAGTATATATACCTTATTTTTCGGACTATAAGGCTGTGTGCCCACTATGCGTTTTTTAAGCTTTTCTGCAGCAGCAATTCCGCCGCGGAAACCCTTAAAAAACGCTTGGTAGAAGGTCTGCAATGGTCCCCAATGATAATCCGCATGTGCTGTGCACATGCTGCGGAAATTTCCGCTGCGGCTTATTATTGCGGAAAAATCCACAGCACATCCATTAATTTTGCGGAAACGTGGCGTAATTGCCGCCATTGACTTGCATTGAATCGCATAATATCCGCATGACTACATGTACACATGCGGATATTGAGCGATTCAATGCGCGGATGGTACCCAGGTCTGGAGAAGAGGAGACTCTCCTTCAGACCCGGGTACCATAGCACCTGTAGTTAAAAAAGAATTAAAATAAAAAAGAACATTATACTCACCTTCTGATGGCCCCCGGTCTCCTTTACGGTGTCCGGTGTCTTCGGCCGCTTGCGGTGGTGTAAAAGGACCTTCCATGACGTCATTTACTCATGTGACAGGTCATGCGACCGCTGACGACACCACCACGAGCCGTCGAAGACACCGGAGAAAGAGATCGGGGGCCATCGGAAGGTGAGTGTACCATTTTATTCTTTTTTTTTACTATTGATGTTGCATTTGGAGCATCGTAACTTGGTCACACTATATAAATCCATGCCGGTTGCATGGATTTATATAGTGTGATCAAGTTTTCAAGCACTTTTCCAAGTGATGCTAAAATCTCTTGGTAAAGCGCTTTACGACCCGCATGTGGAAACGCATGCAAAAACGCTTCACAAACGCTTCTACCTGGCAGGAAAAACGCATGTAAAATCCACATGCGTTTTTCCTGGCAAGGAGATGCAGATAAAATCCGGAGCATTTCTGCATCGTGGGCACTTAGCCTAAGACGCATCGGAACATAAGACTCACCTAGGTTTTAGAGGAGGAAAAATAGAAAAAAAATTTAAGCAAAAAATGTGGTCATGATGCACTGTTAAGGGGGAGGGGTTCTGCTGTCGGCACTATTATAGGGGTAATGTTCCCCAATTCTGTTAATATCCCCCACCCTGGTATACATGGCCCTCTCCTTCCTGTTATACATGGCCCACATCCCCATCCTGATATGCATGTCATCCCTCACCCCCATCCTGATATGCATGGCATACCTCACCCCCATCCTGATATACATGGCACCCCTCATCCCCATCCTGGTATGCATTGCACCCCAATCCCCCATCCCGGTATGCATGGCACCCCAATCACCCATCCTGGTATGCATGGAACCCCTTGATCCCCATTCTGGTATGATAGGCACCCCTCATCCTGATATGCATGGCACCCTTCATCCAAGTATGCATGCACCCCTCATCCTGGTATGCATGGCACCCCTCATCCTGGTATGCATGGCCCCCCTCATCTTAGTATGCAAGGCACCCTTCATCCCTCTTTCTGGTTACATGGCATCCCTCATCCTGGTATGTATGGCACCCTTCATCCCTTTTCCTGGTATGTATGACACCCCTTATCCCTCTTCCTGGTATGCATGCCACCCCTGATCACCATCTTGGTATGCATGGCACCCATGATCCCCATTCTGGTATGTATGGCACCCCCTCATCCCCATCCTGTTATGCATGGCACCCCCTGATCCCCATCCTGGTATGAAAAGCACTCCCTGATCCCCATCCTGGTATGCTTGGCACCACTCCATCCTGGTATGCTTGGCACCCCCTGATCCCCATCACGCTGCACACACAAAAATAAACAATCACACTCACCTCCTCTTTCCTTCAGTGCTTCATCTCGCTCTTCTTCCGACACTCACTGTGTGAGCCGCACATGGCGTCTCTTCCATGTGCCCTCAAACAGTGATATGCTGTGCCAGAATAGTCACTGCTCCCCGCGCTGGGATTCTGTGCGTGGGGAGCAGTGACCATTCACTCTCCTTAATAGCGCACACACTGTACCTGCAGCGCGGCTCCTGTTGCGGCTGGCTTTCAGTGTGCCGCTATTAAAGACCATGAATATTCACTACAACCCATGGGAGTGGATTGTAGTGAATATTCATGGACTTTAATATCGGGCACACAGACCGAGCACAGCAGGAGCCGGTAGAGTGTATGCGCTATTAAGGAAATTGAATATTCATTTTCTGTAGCAGCGGGCACAGTGGAGGCTGCAGCAGGCAGCTGCTGCCTCCTGTGCCCTGCTGCCTTTGCCCCCACATCCCCCACCACCCACAGCCATAGTTATATAGTATGGGACACAGTTTGGACTATAAGACGCACCCGCCACTTTTCTCCAAAATTTTGGAGGAAAAAAGTGTGTCTCATAATCCGAAAAATACGGTATATTTTTTTTTCACCCTGACTAATAAGTGTTTCATTACTTTACAGAGGAAGAGGAAGAGGACCCTTCACCAATAGGTATGTACTGTACATTATCATTCCATGTTTCTTAACCCTGTCTTGTAATCAGCATTAACCTTCCTGACAGCCCCATTTTTCAAGTCTGACACGTCACTTTCTGTGGTAATAACTTTAAAATGCTTCTGTCAGTGATTCTGAGATTGTGATTTTGTTTTTGTAAAACATTGTACCTGTTCGTACTGGATCAGTTGTTTAGTCGTTATTTATTAAAGTATTCCAAATTTTCTGAAAATGTAGAAAAATGTGCAATTTTTAAACTTAATTGTATACCCTTAATGAGATGTAAATATATGCTCTATATGGGGTAATGCTGCGTTCAGGAGAAATTGCATAGTACATTGTGCAGGCTAAAATTTGGGTCTGAAGTAACATTCTATCTGAATGGAATTTGACTTAATGGAATTTTTCATTTTTTGATTCCATTTTGCATTAATTAATGTAAAGCACCTTAAGGATTAGCAAATTTGAATACTTTGAAGCCTCCATTCATTGAACTGGGGTAACTTTTAGGATGTTACAATAAAGAGGCCCTTCAAAGTCACTTCAAAGGCCCTAAAATGCAGTATATTTTAAATTTCCTTGAAAATATGAAAGACTATGTACTTTGACGTAAGGCTATGTTCACACGTTACAGTTTTGCTGGATGTTTTTTTTTGCTGTGCTTTCCAGAATCCCAAAGTTCACCTTTGCTTCTATCACAGAAGCATGAACAATGGAAGGTGTTACGTCAGCAATGCAATACATATGTGAAATCATAAAACCATTTTTGGAAAAAAGGTTAATTTGCTGAAACTATTTGGGATAAAAAAAGATTTTTATGTCTGAAAAAAAAAGTGACTACTCTGAACAAAAAAGTTCATATGAGTTACTGAAAAATGCACAATTGCAAATGTAACCGCCTGGAAAGTTGTATTGGTCAGGTATAGTTTATCTAAGACATTAGCTGTCACGGGTGTGTCAGAGTGACAGACAGTCGCCCTGCAGTTGGTTGCAGGAGATCTCTACGTTTGGCATTACAGACATCTTCTTAGAGGCTGTCTCTAGGACCCAGCGGCTACCTCCGTCTAATTAACACCCTGCCTGTCTGTATAAATACCTGCTGTGCTTCAGAGGGAGTTGCCGATGATATTCATTACTACTTGTGAAGGTTTAGCAAGAGTAGTACTTAGTCCTCTCTGTAGCTTGAGGACGCATGCGCATTTGTCTGGAGTCGTCTAAAGCTAAGCAATTTCCCCCTGTTTGTGTACCCTTATTGTATATAGTGTTTAGTGGAGACCGACTAGTGCTCATCTCCTTCCTTCCCTAGCCATAGCCATACGCCAGGGAAAGACAGGGCGAGGCACGCGTACGGCGATTGGTGCAGAGCCAATACAGGGACATTAAGGGAGACAGGGTGACACTAGATAGATATGATGCTGCAGATAGGAGGTCTCCACTTCCCCCCTTTACCTAGAGTCTGGGCTCCCTTTCCCTCTTCCCTTTGTGTTGCACTATGTCTTTCCCACACTTGGTGTGACATTATCACCAGCCAAGCACATTTTGAAAGGAAAAAAAAAGAAAACTGACACTTTGTTGTTTTTAGGCATGTACTTTTTTTCCCTTTCTCCCTTGGTATGAGTTCAGTTGCAGAGCTCACCGTGCGGCTGCACAAGTTGTCCCTGGAGGTGAATGACCTCCACGGTGAGGTACAGCAGCAGCACCAGCGGCTACAGGTCGCCGATGTGGGGGTCTCTTTAGGTAGGCCTGTCCAAACTGAACCCAAAGTTGCCCTCCCGGACAGGTTTTCTGGAGGTAGGAACAAGTTTTTTGTATTCAAGGAGGCATGCAAACTGTATTTTAAACTTCGTCCTTACTCCTCCATAAATGAGGAGCAACGAGTTGGAATTGTGATCTCTCTACTGCTGGAAGATCCTCAGTCGTAGGTGTTTTCTTTACTGCAGGACTCGGTTTGCCTCCAGTCTGTGGAGGGTTTTTTCGGGGCTCATCTATAATGACCCTGACCGAGTCGCCTTGGCTGAGTCTAAGCTACATCGCCTTGAGCAGGGGAATTGGTCAGTGGAAACGTACAGTTCGGAATTCCGTAGATGGGCAATGGATTCCAAATGGAATGACTCAGCCCTTAGAAGTCAATTTTGTGAGGGGCTTACTGAAAGGTTGAAAGATGCCTTGGCAGTATATGAAACCTCTCAGTCGTTGGAGGCAAACATGTCATTGGCCATACGTCTTGATACACGCCTTTGGGATAGACGGGTGAGACCGGCCTTCTCTGGGGCCTTCTTGTCGGAGTTGTGTACCTCTGCCGGGGGAGCGGTCTGGAGGTGAACTAGTACTGGGGGAGGTGGAGGAACCATGCAGTTAGGGGGTGTCTCTGCATCATACATCTCTCTGGAGATTCACAAGAAAAAAGGTGTCTTTTTTTTGTGGGAAAAAAGGACATTTTGTTGGGACCTCTCCTTCAATTTCTAAACAAAAGGAGACTCTATTAACTCTTGCTAGTCTGGAGTTGGATAAACAAGGGGTGCATTTGTGACCAAACTGCAGTTTCCAGTTTGTCCTGACAGCAGAGGTGGTACTAGAGAGCAAAACCGAGAAAATGTCTCTGCTTCTTGACAGTGGAGCTGGAGTCAGCATGGCTGATGCTGAGTTTGTGAAGATTCATGGTCTTGCTTGCTGTATTTTAGATAAACCTATTTCCAGTTTTGACATCGACTCAGCGCCACTTGCACAGAAAGCATTTACTCAGATTATATATAATGTAAAACTGAGGGTGGGGTCAGTTCATTGTGAAATAATTCCTTGCTATGTCCTGGACAATCTTCCCACACGGATTGTTTTGGGTATACCTTGGGTTGTTAAACATAATCTATTGGTGGATTGACAAACCGGCGAGATTATTGAATGGGGAGATTACTGCCATGAAAACTGTTTAGATATCTCCCTTGCTACTGTCTCTACGGAAATATTACCTGCTTTTTGGTCTGTTTTTGAAGATGTTTTTTCTGTGAGCTGGTGTCAGGTTTTGCCTCCTCATCGAGCTTATGACTGTCCTCTATTAACCTGACCCCCGGAGCTAAACTACCGAAGTCCAGACTGTATAACCTTTGTGCCCCTGAGAGACAAGCCATGAAGTATTTCATTGCGGAAAGTCTGGAGAAGGGACATATCAGACCCTCATCTTCGCCCATGGCGGCAGGGTCTTCTTTGTGAAAAAAAAAAAAGATGATGGCCAACATCCCTGTTTAGATTTCTGGGAATTAAATCAAATTACTATCCGCGATCCATACTGTCTTCCTCTGATTCCTGATTTGTTCAGCCAGGTTGAGGTAGCTAAGGTTTTCTCCAAGTTGGATTTAATGGGAGCCTATAATCTGGCAAAAGTATTGTCTGATCTCATCAGACAGTACTTACAAGGTGGATACCACCAAAATTACAAGTAGCAATAGGGAAAGGGAAAAGGGGGGAAAAGGGTGTGAGTAAAATTAATAAATCTTTATTTAATAGTGTTAAAAACCTAATAATCCGTACATTGAGGATGTATATTGAATCACGGTTAATATGAATTATAATCCTATAAACTATGATCCACTAGATTTCTGATAGGGTCAGACAGTGAATCAAATTATAAATAGAATAAATCCCTAGCCAATGTCACTTATAATTAACCCCTTCCCCACATACGCCGTACATGTACTGCTCTGCGGGAGCGCCGCCGCGATCACATGCGGGTGTCAGCCGATCGCGGGCATTTAACCCCTGTGATGCCATTGTCAGTAGTTACAACGACATCGCAGGGCATCGCAGAGGGAGTGGGCTCCCTCTGTGATCCCATCAACACAACGCGATGTGATCGCGTTATGTTGATGGTCTCTTTGGTGACCCCCGGTCCCAAGATGGCCGCGGGGTCTTTCAGGGTCCTGCAGGAAGGTGGCCTGTCAGCACCTGCTCAGAGAGCAGGAGCTGAGACGCCTCTTTCCTTCCTGTCAGACGCTGCTCTGATGCTCTGCAGTGCAGATGCATTGCAGAGCATCAGATCAGCGATCTGACAGTTTGAAGTTGATGTCCCACCCTGGGACAATGTAAAAAAAGTAATAAAACATTTAATAAAAATTCGAAAAATATTTTTTTTAAAAATCACAAAATAAAGAAAGAAAAGAAAAAATATTAATCCAATAAATATATTTATCTGTGTAAAAAAAACAATAAACGTACACATATTTGGTATCGCGTCCGTAACGACCCGACCTATAAAACTTTCCCACTAGTTAACCCCTTCAATGAACACCATAAAAAAAGGTATAAAACACGGCAAAAAATTGTTCTTTTTCATCATACTTCCGAACAAAAAGTGGAATAAAACGTGATCAAAAAGACGCCTGTAAAAAAATATTGTACCACTGAAAACATCATCTTATCCTGCAAAATACAAGCCGCCATATAGCTCCATCAGTAGAAAATAAAAAAGTTACAGCTCTCAGATTAAAGCGATGCCAAAATAATAATTTTTTTCTATAAAATAGTTTTAATTGTTTAAAAGCGCCAAAACATAAAAAGAGATATAAATGTGGTATCGCTGTAATCGTACTGACCCGAAGAATAAATCTGCCTTATCAATTTTACCACACGCGGAACGGCATAAAAAATCCCCAAAAAAACAATTCCTGAATTGCTGGATTTTGTTCATGCAGCCTCCAAAAAAATGGAATAGAAAGCGATCAAAAAATGTCACGTGCTCGAAATTGTACCAATGAATACGTCAACTCATCCCACAAAAAACAAGCCCTTACATGACTCTGTTGGCCAAAATATAGAAAAATTATAGCTCGCTAAATATGGCGATGCAAAAACTTGTTTTTACAATAAAAAGCGTCTTTTAGTGTGTGACAGCTGTCAATCATAAAAACCTCATATAAATCTGTTATCCCTGTAATCGCACCAACCCGAAGAATAAAGTCGTCTAATCACTTATACCGCACGAGGAAAGGCATAAAAATTATATAAAACCTATTCTTCACATGCTGTTGATTTATTCATTCTGCCTCCCAAAGATTGCTCAGCATACATTTATCCGGTGGACTGTGCTGAGCGTTTACACCGGGGTTTCTGTGTAAATCTCTGAAATATGTGATTGAGACGGAACCCCCGGCGGAAGATTCCCTGTAATGAGACAGATGGAGGCACTGTGGACGCCATAGGACCTGTGATCCCACGGTGTCCGTCTTTTTATTAGGCATGCATAAAAGTGCCGTCAGCCAGAGTTCTATACACTTCTGAAAAGAAAGACGACGCTGAACAGAGGCCAGACGGAGTCCAGACGAACTCTGCTGCCTCATTATAGTGGAGCGCACGAAAAACATGATCCAAAATGTTATGTAAAATGTTCCCAATAAAAGCTTCAGTTCCATTTACAAAAAAGCTCCCACTCAGGTCCGTCATCTGTTAACAATAATATAGGGGCTTCCACAATATTGGTAGCACAAAGGCTCTGGAAAAACAAAATGGCTCCTCGCCCTCCAAAAGAAATCCAGCGCTCTCAAATCCAAATGTCCCCCTCCTTCTGAGCTCCAGGATGTGTCTAAACCGCAGTTAGCGTCCACATGTTTGGCATTCCTGTAGCAATGAGAGACTGCCTAATTAATGGGTGCATGTCTTCAGAAGAACGAGCTGGGCATAATGTACTGGTCACTACAACGTACTGTTCACTTCAGTGTACTGGTCACTACAACAGCAGTTTGCAATCTTCACTTAGCAACATCCACTATGCTTGTTTCTGGAAAACACACATGGAGTCAAAATCGTCACTACAACTGTAGATAAATTCACAAAGGGGTATAATTTCCAAAATGGGGTCACTTGAGGGGGATTCTGCTCTTATAGGGTCTCTGTATATGGAATCCGCAAACTATTCTAGGAAAATCTGCTCCCAGGAGGCAAAATGTGATCCGTCCCTCCCGAGTCTTACCGTATGGCCGTATGGCTAAGCAGTACTGTACAGCCATATATGGGGTATTTCTACATTCTGCAGAAATTGTGGGACAAATTTTGGTGTCATTTTTACCCATTTTCCAGTGTGAAAATGTAAAATCTGGGGCTAAAACAAAATTTTAGTGGTAAAACTGTAATTATTTTTTCTTCACTGCCCGGTGGTATAAAATTATGTGACACACCTGTGGTGTCAATATGATCACTACACCCCTAGATGAATTTATTGAGAGGTGTAGTTTGTAAAATTAGGTCACTTATGGGGGGGCTCAGCTGATCTGGCACGTTAGGGGCTCTACCAATGTGACATGGCACCCACAAACTAGTCCAACAAAATCTGAACTGTAATATGGTGCTTCTTCCCTTCTGAGCTTTGCACCAGGGCCGGCGTCAGCACCCGGCGTACCCGGGCAAGTGCCGGGGCCCTGGAAAATTAGAGGGGCCCAGCCGCCCACTCACTGTCGGGGCCCGGGCCCACACACCCACCCGCCCACTCACTGTCGGGGCCGGGCCCACACACCCACCCGCCCACTCACTGTCGGGGCCGGGCCCACTCACCCACCCGCCCACTCACTGTCGGGGCCGGGCCCACACACCCACCCGCCCACTCACTGTCGGGGCCGGGCCCACACACCCACCCGCCCACTCACTGTCGGGGCCGGGCTCACACACCCACCCGCCCACTCACTGTCGGGGCCGGGCCCACACACCCACTCACTGTCGGGGCCCTGGCCGCTTCCTCGGCACCTGTTCAGTGACGCAGGCGCTGCTTGATTGCCGGCACTCCCCCCAGACATGGCCGCGCGCTGTCCGGCTGTGTCTGCTAGTAATGACGCAGCAGGGTCGACGGCACTGCACCTTTAATTGTGCTTGTGTGTCGCCCCTGCCGCGTCATTACTAGCAGACACAACCGCACAGCGCGCGGCCATGTCTAGGGGAGTGCCGGCAATCAAACACCGTCGGAGGTCCTGCACAGATGGGCGGGAGGGGCCCGGACCCGAGAGCAAGTGGGCCCCTCTGATGTTCCAGGGACATGAAGTGTGTGACACGCCGGGGGCCCTGCACTGCCCCATACCTGAGGAGCTGCTGGACAGGACACTGGACCGGGGACAGGTGAGTGAGGCTTCCCCAATCCCCATATTAAAAATATTAGTAATGGGTCTGTGTGAGTGCATGTATGTGAATGTCAGTGTATATGACTGTGTATATATATTTGTCTGTTTTATCTATGTGTATGTCTGTATGTGTACATATGTCTGCGTACCGTGTGTGCGCGCGCATATGTCTGCGTACCGTGTGTGCGCGCGCATATGTCTGCGTACCGTGTGTGCGTGCGCGTGTCTGTGTACCGTGTGTGCGCGCGCATATGTCTGCGTACTGTGTGTGCGTGCGCGTGTCTGCGTACCGTGTGTGCGCGCGCATATGTCTGCGTACTGTGTGTGCGTGCGTGTCTGCGTACCGTGTGTGCGCTCGCATATGTCTGCGTACTGTGTGTGCGTGCGCGTGTCTGCGTACCGTGTGTGCGCGCGCATATGTCTGCGTACTGTGTGTGCGTGCGTGTCTGCGTACCGTGTGTGCGCGCGCATATGTCTGCGTACTGTGTGTGCGTGCGCGTGTCTGCGTACCGTGTGTGCGCGCGCATATGTCTGCGTACTGTGTGTGCGTGCGTGTCTGCGTACCGTGTGTGCGCGCGCATATGTCTGCGTACTGTGTGTGCGTGCGCGTGTCTGCGTACCGTGTGTGCGCGCGCATATGTCTGCGTACTGTGTGTGCGTGCGTGTCTGCGTACCGTGTGTGCGCTCGCATATGTCTGCGTACTGTGTGTGCGTGCGCGTGTCTGCGTACCGTGTGTGCGCGCGCATATGTCTGCGTACTGTGTGTGCGTGCGTGTCTGCGTACCGTGTGTGCGCTCGCATATGTCTGCGTACTGTGTGTGCGTGCGCGTGTCTGCGTACCGTGTGTGCGCGCGCATATGTCTGCGTACTGTGTGTGCGTGCGTGTCTGCGTACCGTGTGTGCGCTCGCATATGTCTGCGTACTGTGTGTGCGTGCGTGTCTGCGTACCGTGTGTGCGCTCGCATATGTCTGCGTACTGTGTGCGCGCGCATATGTCTGCGTACTGTGTACACATCTCTCTGATTTAAGTACATAAAGATTAAAATTTTGAAATTTGCAAAATTTTCACCAAATTTCCGATTTTTTCACAAATAAATGTAAGTCATATCAAATAAATTCTAACACCATCATGAAGTACAATATGTCATGAAAAAACAATCTCAGAATCAGGGGGATCCATTGAAGCGTTCCAGAGTAATTACCTCATAAAGTGACAGGGGTCAGAATTAAAAAAAATGGCCCGGTCAGGAAGGTGAAAACAGGCTTCTGGGTGAAGGGGATAATGGCTGGGTTTATATTTTCAAAGTAAATGCCGTAAATTATATCAAAGTGCACTAGATTATTCTAGTATCTTCATCCAGGAGAAGGTTTTTGTCAAATTGAAGGCTCATATAGCCAATATATAATTAATAATAAACACATTATCCTAACCCAAGGAATACACTCCCCATATTATATGCAGGAAGTGTAAGACTATGTGCACACGGTGCAAATTTTGCTGCGGTTTTGACGCTGTGTGTTTATTCAGCGTCAAAATCGCAGCGGCCAGATGTTACAGCATAGTGGATGAGATTTCAAGAAATCCCATGCCCACTATGCATTTTTGTGCACCTGCGGAAGCTGACATGAGGTGCGTTTTTCAGATCCGCAGCATGTCTATTTCTCTTGCGGAAATGCATGCGGATTTTCCCCATAGACTTGCATTAGATGAGGAAAATCCGCATGCTTAAAAACCACATGTGTGTTTTATGTGCGTTTTATGTGCGTTTCCACAGCGGAAACGCACACAGAAACGCTACATGATGATCAATAAAGTTTGTTTAAAAAAAACCTATTCTCTAATTTCAACATGAAGACATGAAAAACGCATGCGGCAAAACCGCATCAAAAAATGCATGCAGCAAACCGCATGTAAAAACCGCAAGTAACCTAATTTGCATATTAGGTGCAGAAATGGTGCAGAAATTCTGCAGCGTCAAAACCGCAACAAATCCGCACTGTGTGCACGTACCCTAACAGGTCTAATCGATGTGATTATAATGAGCCTTTATACAATGATTTATTTCTCAGGACACACTATTACACCTAACTGTGTCTGTGTGGTTGATCTTAAATTATGCCTGAAGCTCCTTTATTGCGGTACGCAGTAAAGATAAGGAGGCATTAACACAGGCTTAGCCGGCTTAGATACAGTTATATGAAAAAGTTTCGGCACCCCTATTAATCTTAAGCTTAATGTTTTATAAAAATTGGTGTTTTTGCAACAGCTATTTCAGTTTGATATCTGTAATAACTGTTGGACACAGTAATGTTTCTGCCTTGAAATGAAAATGTGCAATCTGCATTCAAACAAAATTTGTCAGGTGCATTAGTATGGGCACCTCACCAGAAAAGTGACATTAATATTTAGTAGATCCTCCTTTTGCAAAAATAACAGCCTCTAGTCGCTTCCTGTAGCTTTTAATGATTTCCTGGATCCTGGATGAAGGTATTTTTGACCATTCCTCTTTACAAAACAATTCCAGTTCAGTTAAGTTTGATGGTCGCCGAGCATGGGCAGCCCTATTCAAATGATCCCACAGATGTTCAATGATATTCAGGTCTGGGGACTGGGATGGCCATTCCAGAACATTGTAATTGTTCCTCTGCATGAATGCCTGAGTAGATTTGGAGCGGTGTTTTGGATCATTGTCTTGCTGAAAGATCCATCCCCGGCGTAACTTCAACTTTGTCACTGATTCTTGAACATTATTGTCAAGAATCTGCTGATACTAAGTGGAATCCATGTGTCCTTCAACTTTAACAAGATTCCCGGTGCCGGCATTGGCCACACAGCCCCAAAGCATGATGGAACCTCCACCAAATTTTACTGTGGGTAGCAAGTGTTTTTCTTGGACTGCTGTGTTTTTTTGCCGCCATGCATAATGCCTTTTTGTATGACCAAACAACTCAATCTTGGTTTCATCAGTCCACAGGACCTTCTTCCAAAAAGAAATTGGCTTCTCCATATGTGCTTTTGCATACCTCAGCCGACTCTGTTTGTGACGTGCTTGCAGAAACGGCTTCTTTCGCATCACTCTCCCATACAGCTTCTCCTTGTGCAAAGTGCGTTGTATAGTTGACCGATGCACAGTGACACCATCTGCAGCAAGTTGATGCTGCAGCTCTCTGGAGGTGGTCTGAGGATTGTCCTTGACTGATCTCACCATTCTTCTTCTCTGCCTTTCTGATATTTTTCTTGGCCTGCCACTTCTGGCCTTAACAAGAACTGTCCCTGTGTTCTTCCATTTCCTTACTATGTTCCTCACAGTGGAAACAGACAGGTTAAATCTCTGAGACAGCTTTTTGTATCCTTCCCCTGAACAACTATGTTGAATAATCTTTGTTTTCAGATCATTTGACAGTTTTTTTTGAGGAGCCCATGATGCCACTCTTCAGAGGAGATTCAAACAGGAGAACAACTTGCAAGTGGCCACTTTAATTAGCTTTTCTCATGATTGCATACACCTGGCTATGAAGTTCAAAGCTCAATGAGGTTACAAAACCCAAAAAAGTGCTTTAGTAAGTCAGTAAAAAGTAGGTAGGAGTATTTAAAACAAGAAAATGATAAGGGTGCCCATACTTATGCACCTGTCAAATTTTGTTTGAATGCAGATTGCACATTTTCTGTTAGTACAATAAACCTCATTTCAAGGCAGAAACATTACTGTGTCCAACAGTTATTACATATATCAAACTGAAATAGCTGTTGCAAAAACACCAATTTTTATAAAACATTAAGCTTAAGATTAATAGGGGTGCCCAAACCTTTTCATATAACTGTATACGTGCGGCTCAGCTATGCCGCAGGCAGCCTCTCACGCTGTTCGCACACAAATTACCGGTCAGCAGGGGAGGCAGATAATATATATGGATCATGATCCCCTGGTTGTACAGGGGATCCAACAAACAATCTGCCTACTTTGATCTCAGATTCGACTCACATGTGCAGCTGTCGGATTCTCCCACACTGTCAACAAATGTGTAAGTGCGATCAGCGGGAGAGGCAATTTCGAAGTTCAACTATGTCTGCGATCTTTCAGGTCTAGATAAAGCTGACAACTAAAATGGGGTAGATATGTATCGTGCAACGTTGTAACACTGCACTCTGCAGCATGCGGTCAATTATTAGGCATAATAATTATAATGGACATTGGCTAGGGATTTATTCTATTTGTAATTCGATTCACTGTCTGAACCTATCAGGAATCTAGTGTATCATGGTTTTGTAGGATTATAATTCATATTAACCGTGATTCAATATACATCATCTATGGGATGTACGGATTATTAGGTTTTTAACATTATTAAATAAAGATTTATTAATTTTACTCATACCGTTTTCTCCCCTTTCCCAATTTGCTACGAGCCTATAATCTGGTTTGAATCACAGAAGGTGATGAATGGAAAACAGGAGATTTTGAGAGTTTGGTTATGCCTTTTGGTTTGACCAATGCACCTACGGTATTCCAGCATTTCATAAATTATATTTTTCATCATTTGGTGGGGAGGTTTGTGGTGGTCTATCTGGACTATATTTTGGTTTACTCACCTGATTTTGAGACACATCGGTGGCATGTTAAGCAGGTACTCCAGATATTAAGGGATAACAAACTTTATGCTAAACTGGAAAAATGTGTTTTTGCTGTTCAGGAGGTGCAGTTTTTGGGGTACTTGTTGTCTTCAGGTTTCCGGATGGAACCGGTGAAGATCCGTGCAGTCCTTGATTACTTGTGAAGGCTTAGCAAGAGCAGTAGTTCGTCCTTTCTGGAGCTTGAGGACGTATGTGCATTTATCTGGAGTTGTCTAAAGCTAACCAATTTCCCCGTTTGTGTACCCTTGTTGTCTATAGTGTTTAGTGGATCTAGTAGGGCTCATATTCCTTCCCTAGCCATACGCCAGGGAAAGACAGGGCGAGGTACGGGTGCGGCGATTGTTGCAGAATCAATACAGGGACGTTAGGGGAGACAGGGTGAAGCTAGCTCAACCTAAGAGGTCTCCACTTTCCCCCTTTCCCTAGAGTCTGGGATCCCTTTCCCTCTTCCCTTTGTGTTGTACTAAGTCTTTCCCACACCTGGCGTGACATTAGCAGAGCATTGAGTTTTTAGCACACTGTTTAATTTCATGCATTGGTCGGCCCTCCAGTTGGTCAGGTAATGTTCAATTTCACATCTTGGTCAGTGTTACGCTCGCGCCCGGACTGACTGGCATGAGCGTGATTAGTGATCCCACTGTATAATGAACCGAGAAGTGCCTGGAGGGGCGTAACTAAGTATCTACCTGATCCGACCAAGGTCGCATGGCGGCTAACGACTCCATGAACCAAGGAGGAACCGAGCAGAGGGACCAGGTGCTACTCCAGGTCAGATCCCGGTCACAGCTCTTGACCCACACCAGGGAATGCAGGAACAGGCAGGTTAGGCTGTCATACAGACAGGTGGGTATTGGCAGGCATGGCTGGTATGCTGACAGGGGGTTACTGGTAAGCACGGCTGGTATGCAGACAGGTGGGTACTGGCAAGCACGGCTGGAGTGCAGACAGGGAAATACTGGCAAACATGGCTGGAGTGTAGACAGGTGGGTACTAGCAGGTTGGAGCGCAGGCTGGATAGAGTTCAGTACAGACTAGGAGACAGGAACAGAGCCGCAGATGCGGTAGACAAGCAGAGTAAAGCGAAACCGCCGGAGCGGAGGACAAGGCAGAGCAGAGTGGTACCGCAGGTGCGATGAACATGGCAGAGCAGAGAGGAACCGCCAGAGCGGTAGGCTAGGCAGAGCAGAGAGGAACCGCCGGAGCGGTGGGCTAGGCAGAGCAGAGGGGAACCGCCGGAGCGGTGAGCAAGCAGAGCACAACTAAACCGCAGGAGCGGTGAACACGGCAGAGCAGAAAGGAACCGCCGGAGCGGTGGGCTAGGCAGAGCAGAGGGGAACCGCCGGAGCGGTGAGCAAGGCAGAGCAGAGGGGAGCCGCCCGAGCGCTGAGCAAGGCAGAGCAGACAGAAACTGCTGGTGCAGTGAGCAAGGCAGAGCAGAGAAAATGGGCAAGTCAGAGCAGGGAGAAGCCGCCGGAGCGGTGGGGAAGGCTGAGCAAAGGGAAGCCGCTGGAGCGGTGGGCAAGTCAGAACAGAGAGAAACCCCAGGTGCGGTGAGCAAGGCAGAGCAGAGAGAAGCCGCCGGAGCGGTGGGCAAGTTAGAGCAGAGAGAAACCTCTGGTGCGGTGAGCAAGGCAGAGCAGAGAGAAGCCGCCGGAGCGGTGGGCAAGTTAGAGCAGAGAGAAACCTCTGGTGCGGTGAGCAAGGCAGAGCAGAGAGAAGCCGCCGGAGCGGTGAGCAATTCAGAGCAGAGAGAAGCCGCCGGAGCGGTGGGTAAGGCAGAGCAGAGGGAAGCCGCCTGAGCGGTGGGCAAGTCGAGCGGAGCGAAACCGCAGGTGCGGTGGACAAGGAAAATACGGGAAGATATGAAGGAAGGGAAAAGGGACTAGCAGAACCAGATACACACAAGGTACTTCCTATGAAGTAGCGAGTGGACACAAAACTCACAAACAGAAGTACAGAGACAACGAGTTGGAGTTAGGTGCAGGTTCAGACACTGCAGGAAAAGGGAGGGTACGGACATAGAGACAAAACAGGTAACAGGCTAAGAGACAGTTCAGACTGGAACTGATACTGCAACGAGATACAGGAACGAGCCTGGGTATACGGCCCCCAGAGTGGCGGAAACATACTAGAAGTCACAGATAACAGGTCTGGGAATGCAGCCCCCATAGTGGCGGAAACAGACAAGAAGCAGAACTGGACCTGGCAACTTCAGAGTCAAGGAGCACACTGAATGTTAGTGTTGCTCAGGCACCTCCTTCTGGGTGGAGGGGGTTTAAATATCCAGTGACTCACAGCAATAGGCTGGAGACGCATTAGGAGTGTGCCCACAGCAGCTATAAGAATCAGGAAGTAACCGGGCCGCCGCCCTAAGCAGTCAGTCAAAAGATATGCACACAGCATGAACTGGATGAAGCAAGGTTTGTAGGCTGGACTGACAGGTAAGATTGCAGTCTTGCATAGTGGGAGGTGGTGCACTATGCAAGCACGCCGCCAGGGATGTTACAGTCAGGCAATGTTTACTTTACACACATCAGTAATTTAATTAAACTTTAGTAATCCTAACTGCCATTCTGAGGTGAGGCGACTAAGACATTATGGTTTAAACTTGGGAAAATCTTAAAAATGATAGCAGCTTCACATCTCCTGAACAAACTATTAAAGCAAGTAAAAAAAAAAAAAAAGTTTAAAAAAAGATCATATAAAAGTACAAATCACCCCCCTTTTTGTCCCATTCAAAACAAAACAATAAAAAATACACATATTTGGTATTGCCACGTTCTGAAACGCCCGATCTATCAAGTAGAGAATTAATCTGATCAGTAAACGGCGAAATGAGAAAAAAATTAAAATGCAATAACAGGCGATCAAAACATTGTATCTAACCCAAAATAGTATCAGTAGAAACGTCAGCTTGGCACGCAAGCAATGAGCCCTCACCCGGGTCCAGATCCCGAATAATGGAGACACTACAGGTCTCGGAAAAAATTTTTAAATTGTTTTTTTCACCACTTAAATAAATAAGAATGCACACATGTTTGGTATCTTCAAGCTCGTAATGACCCGGATAATCTTAATGTCAGGTTAGTTTTACCATTCAGTGAACATGGTAGAGAAAAAAGCCCAAAACATTTGTGGAATTGCACTTTTTTGCAGTTTCACTATACTTGGAAGTTTTTCCCTGTTTTCCAGTACATTATATGGTTAGTGATGGGTGAACCTGTCAGTGTTAAGAGTTCGGCTAATATAGTCAAACACCGAACAGTTTTTTTAAAGTTCGGGTACCAGAACAGTACCCAGACCCCAAACACGGACCCCATTCATGTGAATGGGGGATCCGAATTTACCTGGTATCCAGCACTGTCATTTGCGTGGCAGCACAGGAGACACAGGCTCTGATCGGCGGTAATTGCAGAGCGCTGTGGCAGTGACCCGGCGGTAAAAAGCTTACCGCGGGTCATAGGTGCCAGCTGATGGTACTACCACCATTAGCTGGCACCTCCTGCCATAGGAAGCAGCAGATACAGACGCCGCTGGATGGGAGCAGTAGTCTCCAATCCACTGGCGCCTGTGCTCTGCTGTAAGTAAAAAAAAAATTAAATTATTAAAAAAAATATTATAATAAAAATAAAACACATTATACTTACCTACACCTTTATTCCCGTTCAACTCATTGCACGCGTGGGAAAATACTCACTGCGCATGTGGTGACCTGTTTTGCCGGGAATACACTGAGTCAGTGTATTGCCGGCAAATGAACAGAGCAGTCACATACTATGTGGCTGCTCTGTTCATGGAATCTTCGTGGGACACTTGTTGTTTGGACTGCGTCGGAAATGTAAGGATGAGGTTGGTTTATTTTATTTTGTTACAGGGGACGTTGGCTTCAGCTGGAATGGCCAAGATGGTAAGTATGGTTTAATTTAGAATATTACAGGAATCCTGTCTTTATTTCAAATAAAATATTTTATTCTGGTTGTGAGTGTTTTTATTTTACATTTTACCTTCACTATGGGGTTAGTAATGGGGGGGCCTCTGCAATACTAACCTGGGTTTGATGTCAGCTGGCATTATAAGCTGATATCAACCCCAACCCTATAACCCCACCGCCACCGCTACAGGGCAGTGGGTAGAGCGAGGCTAAGTGCCAGAATTCTGGGACGGCTGAGGGCTTCTCTTTCTAGCCTCGGAGGGGGCCAATATTCATGGTCCCTTCCTAGGCTTTTAATATCAGTCCACAGATGTCTGCATAGCCTTTGCTAGCTGTTAAAATAGGGGGACCCCGTGTCATTATCTATCTGTATATCTATCTATTATATATTATCAACACACATAGTCAAAATTGTTGGTACCTCTCGTTTAATGAAAGAGAAACCCACAATGGTCACAGAAATAACTTGAATCTGACAAAAGTAATAATAAATTAAAAATCTATGAAAATGAAAAAATGAAAGTCAAACATTGCTTTTCAACTCTGCTTCCACGGAATTTTTTTAAAACTTAAACTCATGAAATAGGCCTAGACAGAAATGATGGTACCCCTGAAAATAATGTGACAAAAGGGATATGTTAAATGAAGTTGTGTCCACTAATTAGCATCACAGGTGCCTACAATCTTGTAATCAGTCAGTGGGCCTGTATTTAGGCCTACTCACTGTGCTGTTTGGTGACATGGTGTGTACCACACTCAACATGGACCAGAGGAAACAAATGATAGAGTTGTCTCAGGAGATTAGAAAAAAAATTATAGACAAGCATGTTAAAGGTAAAGGTTATAAGACCATCTCCAAACAGCTTGATGTTCCTATGACTATAGTTGCACATATTATTCACAAATTTAAGATCCATGGGACTGTAGCCAACCTCCCAGGACGTGGCCGCAGGAGGAAAATTGATGACAAATCAAAGAGACGGATGATACGAATGGTAACAAAAGAGCCCAGGAAAACTTCTAAAGAGATTAAAGGTGAACTTCAAGCTCAAGGAACATCAGTGTCAGTTCGCACCATCCTTCGTTGTTTGACCCAAAGTGGACTTCATGGGAGACGACCAAGGCGAACACCATTGTTGAAAAAAAATCAAAAAAGCCAGACTGGAATTTGCCAAACTACATGTTGACAAGCCACAAAGCTTCTGGGAGAATGTCCTATGGACAGATGAGACAAAAATGGAAGTTTTTGGCAAGGCACATCAGCTCTATGTTCACAGATGGAAAAATGAAGCATATTAAGAAAAGAACACTGTCCCTACTGTGAAACATGGAGGAGGCTCTGTTATGTTCTGGGGCTGCTTTGTTGCATTTGGCACAGGGTATCTTGAATCTGATTAGGCTACAATGAAATCTCAAGACTATAAAGGGATTCTAGAGAGAAATGTGCTGCCCAGTGTCAGAAAGATTTGTCTCAGTTGCAGGTCATGGGTCTTGCAACAGGATAATGACCCAAAACACACAGCTAAAAACACGCAAAAATGGCTAAGAGTAAAACATTGGACTGTTCTGAAGTGGCCTTCTATGAGCCCTGATCTAAATCCCATTGAGCATCTTTGGAAAGAGCTGAAACATGACGTCTGGAAAAATCAACCTTCAAACACGAAACAACTGGAGCAGTTTGCTCATGAGGAGTGGGCCAAAATACCTGTTGAGAGGGGCAGAAGTCTCATTGACCGTTACAGGAATCGTTTGATTGCAGTGATTCCCTCAAAAGGTTGTTCAACAAAATATTAAGTTAAGGGTACCATCATTTCTGTCCAGGCCTATTTCAGGAGTTTAATTTTTTTAAAACTTCTGTGTAAACAGGGTTGAGAAGCAATTTCTGACTTTCATTTGTTCATTTTCATAGATTTTTAATTTATTATTACTTTTGTCAGATTCAAGTTATTTCTGTGACTATTGTGGGTTTTTCTTTCATTAAACGAGGGGTACCAACAATTTTGACCATGTGTGTATATATCTAGCTATCCATATATCTATGGATCTATTATCTATTTATTTATCTATCCATATATGTATTTATTATCTGTTGACCTATCTAATTATCTAAGATAGATAATAGATAGATATATGGATATATAGATATACTGATATCTAGATAGATAATAGATCGATAAATAGATATGTAGATAAATAGATTTATAGATAGATAATAGTTAGATATATGGATATATTGCTAGATAATAGATATATGGATAGATACACAAATAGATTAATAGATATACGGATAGATAGATATATGGATAGATACATAGGTAAATAATAGATATATGGATAGATATAAAGATAGATAAATAGATTCATAGATAGATAGAGAAATATTTAGATTTGAGAGTCCTCAGTGGTTGATACCTTTTAACCCCTTTCCGACGAGGTCAGTAATAGTACGTAGCTGCGCCCTGGGACTTATGGACCAGATACATACTATTACGCATGCGCCGATTGCACCCGCACCGCTCCCTGCATATTAAGCCCCGCAATGCTGCTATCGAAATTGATCCCAGCATTGCAGGGGCAAGGGGGGAGGTGATCGCTATACTCATCTCCTGCCGGCATCCACCGATGTCTGCGGCAGCTTCTGGATGTTGTCATGACGACCCGATGCAGTTATGACAACATCGGGGTCACCCGGAGGCAGGACGTTACCTTGGTCATGCGCAGTGCATGAGCCCTGTGTGCAGCGCTGACAGGCTGCATGGCATAGGGAGCTGCTGCTCTCTATAGTCCCATAGTGGGACAATGTGTAAAAGTAAAAAAAAGTGCAAGAAAGTGAAAAAAAAAAAAATATAAAAAATATTTAAAAAAATGAAAAAAAAATCCCCAAAAAATAAAAATATATTGAACCCATAATATTTATTTATTATGAAGAAAAAAACAACCAATAAAAGTACACATATTTGGAATCGCCACGTCCGGAACGACCTGACCTATAAAACTGTGCCACTAGTTAACCCCTTTAGTAAACACAGTAAAAAATAAAAATAAAAAATGAAGCAAAAAACAATGCTTTATCATCATACCGCCAAACAAAAAATGGAATAACTTGCGATCAAAAAGACCAATGTAAATAAAAATGGTACCGCTGAAAATGTCATCTTGTCCCACAAAAAACAAGCCACTGTACAGCTCCATCATCCATAAAATAAAAAAGTTATAGCTCTCAGAATAAAGCGATACAAACATTTTTTTTTTTCTAGAAAATAGTTTTTATTGTGTAAAAGTGCCAAAACATAAAAAAAATTATATAAATTTGGTACCACTGACCTGAAGAATGAAGCTGCCTTATCAATTTTACCACACACGGAGATGCATAAAAAAAAAACCCATAAAAACAATTCCTGAATTTTGTTTATTCTGCCTCCCAAAAATCGGAATAGAAAGCGATCAAAAAATGTCACATGCCCGAAAATGGTGCCAATAAAAATGTCAACTTCTCCCGCAATAAACAAGCTGTCACATGACTCTATCGGCCAAAGTATGGAAAATTTATAGCTCTCAAAATATGGTGATGCAAATACTAGTCTTCGCAAAAAAAAAAAAAAGGGCTTTTTAGTATGTGACAGACGTCAATCATAAAAACCTGATATGAATCTGTTATCGCTGTAATCGCAACGACCTGAAGAATAAAGTAGTCTAATCACTTATACCACACGAGGAACGGTGTAAAAAAATAAACTTTAGGGTTAGGGTTGTGCTAGGGTTAGGGTTGTATTAGGGTTGGGGTTAGGGTTGTGCTAGGGTTAGGGTTGGGCTAGTGTTAGGGTTGAGCTAGGGTTAGGGTTGGGCTAGGGTTAGGGTTGAGCTAGGGTTAGGGTTGGGCTAGGGTTGGGGTTATGGTTGGGCTAGGGTTGGGGTTGTATTTTGGTTGGGGTTAAATTTTGGATTTTTTCAAAAGTAAAGAAAAAAAAAATGATGTCGATATGGCGACCAGTGTTGAGCGCAAGTGCTCGCTACTTGAGTTTGCATCGGGTGCTCGGGTATGCACTGAGTATCGCAGGTGTTTGAGTGACATGCTCGAGTCTCTGCCCCATATGCTTTGCGGCCAAAAAAAACATTGCTGGGATCCCCTGCCATGCATGAGCGATCCCCGAATGTTTTTTCTTGGGTGTCTAACAACCGTGAAACATGCAGGTACTCGAGCATGTCACTCGAGCACCCGTGATACATGGTGCATACCCGAGTACCCGATGCAAACTCAAGTAGCGAGCACTTACGCTCAAGACTAATGACTTATTCAATATGATGACCTAATGTTATCAAATTCTGTCTTACCTCTGGGTTCAAAATGTACACTATACCCCTTGATAAAATCCTTGACGGGTCTAGTTTCCAAAATGGAGTCAGTTGTGGGGGGGGGGGGGGTTCCACTATTTAGGCACATCAGAGACTCCTGAAATGCAACATGGCGTCCACTCTTGATTCCAGCCAATTTTGCGTTCAAAAAGTCACACAGTGCTCCTTTCCCTTTTGAACCCTGATGTGCGCCCAAACAGTGTATTTTCCCCACATATGGAGTATTGACGTACTCAGGAGAAATTGCACAACAGTTTTTAGGTCCTATTTTCTCCTCTTACCCTTGTGAAAATAAAAAATTTGGGGCTAAAAGATCATTTTTGTGGAAAAAGTTAGATTTTTTTATTTTCACGGCTCCATGTGATAAACTTCTGTGAAGCACCTGGTGGTTAAGGGTGCTCGCCACACATCTAGATAAGTTCCCTGAGGGGTCTAGTTTCCAAAATCGTATGACTTGTGGGGGTTATCCACTGTTTAGGCACATCAGGGGCACATCCGCTAATTATTCAAGCAAATTTTACATTCAAAAAGTTAAATGGCGCTCCTTTCCTTCCGAACCCTGCCGTACGCCAAAGCAGTGGTTTTCCCCCACTTATGGGGTATTGACTTACTCAAGAGAGATTGCACAACAAATTGAATGGTGCCATTTCTCCTGTTACCCTTATGAAAATGCGA
Organism: Phyllobates terribilis; assembly: GCF_046119375.1. Lineage (NCBI taxonomy): Eukaryota > Metazoa > Chordata > Amphibia > Anura > Dendrobatidae > Phyllobates > Phyllobates terribilis. The sequence continues at coordinate 30,961,211 of NW_027362775.1, forward strand.
AACTGGGAGCTGAAAAACATTTTTGTGGGAAAAATGTGAAAATTTTATTTTCATGGCTCCATGTTATAAACTTCTGTGAAGCACCTGGGGGTTCAATGTGCTCACCACACATCTAGATAAATTCCCTGAGGGGTCTAGTTTCCAAAATGGTGTCACTTATGTGGTGTTTCCACTGTTTAGGCACATCAGGGGCTCTCCAAACGCAACATGACGTCCGCTAATTATTCAGCAAATTTTACTTTCAAAAAGTCAAATGGCGCTCCTTCCCTTCCGAACCCTGCTGTACGCCAAAGCAGTAGTTTTCCCTCACATATGGGGTATCGGCTTACTCAGGAGAGATTGCACAACAAGTTGCATGGTGCAATTTCTCCTGTTACCCTTATGAAAATGCAAAACTGGGGGCTGAAAAACATTTTTGTGGGAAAAATGTGGACATTTTATTTTCACGGCTCCATGTTATAAGCTTCTGTGAAGCACCTGGGGGTTCAAGGTGCTCACCACACATCTAGATAAGTTTCCTCATGGGTCTAGTTTCCAAAATGGTATCACTTATTGGGGTTTTTCACTGTTTAGGCACATCAGGGGCTCTCTAAACGCATCATGGCGTCCGCTAATTATTCAAGCAAATTTTACATTCAAAAAGTCAAATGGCTCCTTCCCTTCTGAGCCCCGCTGTGCGCCCAAACAGTGTTTTTTCCCCACGTAACGGGTATCTGCGTGCTCAGGGGAATTTTGACATAAAATTTTGGGGTCCATTTTTTCTGTTACCCCTGCAAAAATAAAAACATTTGGGTCTAAAGTAACATTTTTGTGAAAAAAGTTAAATCTTCATTTTTTTCTTCCACATTCCAAAAATTCCTGTGAAGCACCTGAAGAGTTAATAAACTACTTAAATGTGGTTTTGAGCACCTTCAGAGGTGCAGTTTTTAGAATGGTGTCACTTTTGGGTATTTTCTGTCATAAAGGCCCCTCAAAGTCACTTCAAATGTGATGTGGTCCCTAAAAAAATGGTTTTGCAAACTTTGTTGTAAGAATGAGAAATCGCTGGTCAACTTTTAATACTTTTAACTCCCTAACTGCTGATGTAAAGTAGACATGTGGGAAATGTTATTTATCAACTATTTTGTGTGATATATTTCTCTGATTTAAAGCCATAAAAATTCAAATTTTGAAAATTGTGAAATTTTCAAAATTTTCGGCAAATTTCAGATTTTTTCACCAATAAATGCAAGTGATATAAAATAAATTTTACCACTATCATGAAGTACAGTATGTCACGAAAAAACAGTCTCAGAATCAGCAGGATCCATTGAAGGGTTCCAGAGGTATTGCCTCATAAAGTGACAGTGGTCAGATTTGTAAAAATTGGCCCGGTCATTAACGTGCAAACCACCCTCGGGGGTAAAGGGGTTATTGGCTAACTGAAAAGATGGTAACAAGTTGCAAGCTTTTGAGACTACTCAGTTCTCTTCATCAGGCTAGTATACCCCAAAATATGAAGTCAAATATTTATACACAATAGGACACAGAAATAATGCAGTAGATGAGAAAGGTGATGAAAAGCAGAGCTATTACTAACAGTTCTGCGTGTAAATATTTTAGCAGTTCATAGATGAGGAGTGTGAAGGTTTTATTGTCCTGTGACTGGGTCTAGTGTTGTGATGACCCCACAAGTCTAATGGGCACATTCCTTAGTTGATGTAGAATGACATAAATCCATACAACACATTCATTCCTGCTCTGAAGGTGTCAAAGGTCACCATTAGTTTATATTCCCAGACTCTTCTGTCTCTCTGAGATTTGAAATTACCTTTTAATACCAGTAATTTCATGTCCTTGATGCTGTGATCAGGGAGACAAAAATGCTTGGACACAGGCAGATCTATTCTTTTTTCTTTTATTGTGTGGCGATGATTTATCCTTGTGCTAAGTTTTTGCCCTGTCTCGCCTACATACAGACCCCAGTTGGTACATATAATTAAGTACACTACATTAGATGTGATACAGCTGAAAGTACCTGGGATATTGCAGTTCTGATGTGAATTGGGGATTTTATCTTGTCTATGGTCATTATAAACGGACAGATTTTACATTTTTTATGGTTGCAGGGAAAGGTACCTGTAGCTGGTGGAGATACAGGGAGCTTCTGACAATGATGCTTCTTTGATTTGGGGGCTGCCTGAAACACAAAAGTGGGGGGTCTGGAAATATGGATTGTAATCGGGCATCTTTTTGTAATAAGGGTTGTAGTTTCCATGCATATCTCCTTAGTGCCTCCAGATTGGGATTGTAGGTGACTACTAGAGGAACCTGGTTGCTTTTTTGTTTAGTTTTGTAATGTAGGAGGTGATTCCTTGATATTCTGGTGGCTCTTGTAATCTGGTTCTCAATTTTTTTGGATGGTAGCCCTGATTCAAAAAAGTCTTTGAGGCCACCAAGGTGTTTGTCTCTATCCATAGGGTTGGAACATACCCGATTGCATCTGATGGCTTGGCTGTAGACATTAGATTTATAATTTTTTTATGTGTTTTGGATGGAAACTGTCCCATTTAAAGTATGTTGGACGGTCCCCTTTAATAAAAATAAAATAATAAACCAACCTCATCTTTACCTTGCCAACCCAGTCCAAATAACGAAGGTCCCACAAAGATTGTATAAACAGAGCAGCCACATAGTATGTGACTGCCCTTATCATTTGCCGGCAATACAATCACTCAGTGTATTCCCTGCAAAACAGGTCACCGCATGCACAGTGAGTATTTTCACACGCATACAATTAATTGAACTGAGTTCACCTCATTGCAAGCGTGGGAGAATACTCATTGCGCGTGCACTGACCTCATTTGCCGGGAATACACTGAGTCAGTGTATTGCCGGCAAATGATCAGGGCAGTCACATACTATGTGGATGCTGTGTTCATGCAATCTTTGTGGGACCTTTGTTATTTGGACTGCGTCAGCAAGGTAAGGATGAGGTTGGTTTATTATTTTATTTTTATTACAGGTATGCAATTACCGCCTATTAGAGCCTGTGTTTCCTGTGCTGTCATGCCTGAACCCGAACAGTAACACAGACTTCCATAGGAAGTCTGTGTTCGGAGTCCGGGACCGAACAGTAGATGTTTGGTACGGACACCGAACTTTACTGTTCGGGGTTGCCCAACACTGTATATGGTAAAATCAATGGTGTTGTTCAAAAGTACAACTCGCCCGGCAAAAAACAAGCCCTTACACATCCATATTGACAGAAAAATAAAAAAAATTATGGCTCTGGAAGAAGGGGAACAAAACAACGGAAGTGCAAAAGCAGAAAATGGCCAGTGGGTGAAGGTTAATTTCCATAAAAAACACTAATCAAAAACGCAATGTGTGAACATAGCTTAATACTGACAGGTATAATGCATTGCAGTGTTGGTGCATTTAAATGCATTGTACCAGTAATCAGAGTAATAAAAGTTAAAGTCCCATAGAAGGACTAAGTAAAAAAGTGGAAAAAAAAGTAAATTGTTAAAATATTAAAAAAAAATTAGAATGATAAAAATAAAAAAAATACAAATAAATAGGTATATTTATATATAAACAAAAATAAAAGAAGTACACATATTTGTTATCGTCTCATTCGAAATAAACTGATTTATAAAATTGAAGTTAATGCCTTCAGTGAACAACATAAAAAAATAAATTAAAAACTTTGCAAAAATATGGAAAAGTAAAATTCAGTGAGCTGTTCCCTTTTACACAGAAGGCCACAGCAAAGAAACGTATACTGTACAGTATAGGTTTTCCTTACAGTGCGCCCCTATAGCGGACAGATGCCTTGACACCCATCCTGACTGTGGCCAATTATTATTTATTTATATAGCACCATTGATTCCATGGTACTGTACATAAGAAGGGGTTACATACCAAATACAAACATCACTTACAGTAACAAACAATGATATACTGGTACAGAGGGAAGAGGACCCTGCCCTTGCGGGCTTACATTCTACAGGAATGGGGAAGGCGACAGTAGTTTTGGGGGGTTGCGGTAGCTCCAGTGTTGAGGTGGCAGCAAGCAAGGTCATGGCGGACTGTAAGCTTGTTTGAAGAGGTAGGTTTTCAGGTTCAGTCTCAAGGATCCAAATGTGGAGGCTAATCTGATGTGTTGAGGCACAGAATTCCATAGCATGGGAGATATTCGGGAGAAATCTTGGAGGCGGTTGGGTGAGGAACGAAGAAGTGTGGAGAATAGAAAGAGGTCTTGGGAGGACCGGAGATTACGTAAGGCAATATATTAGAAGATTAGTTCAGAGATGTACGAAGGAGAAAGGATATGGATGGCTTTGTAGGTCAGTGTTAGTACTTTGAACTGGATATGCAGGGCAAATGGGAGCCAGTGAAGGTATTTGCAAAGGTGGGTAAGCAGAGGAGTAGTGAGGCGAGAGGTGAACTAGTCGCGCAGCAGAGTTAAGGATGGACTGGAGGGGTGCGAGAGTCTTAGCAGGTAGGCCACAGAGGAGAGTGTTGCAGTAGTTGAGGCAGGAGATGATGAGGGCATACACAAGCAGTTTAGTAGATTGAGGGTTGATGAAAGGACGGATTCTGGAAATATTTTTGAGCTGTAGGCGACAGAAGGTGGCGAGAGCTTGGATGTGGGGCTTGAAGGACAGGGCAGAGTCAAGGGTTACTCCGAAGCAGCAGATTGCCGGTACAGGGGAAAGTGTGATGTCATTTATTGTGATAGATAGATCAGGTGGGGAAGATATGTGTGATGAGGGAAAGATGATGAATTCACCTTTGTCCACATTGAGCTTGGGAAATTGACATCGTGGACAAGGAGGATGTGACTGATAGACATTCTGGGATTAAGGACCGCAGAGAGGTGACATCTGGGCCAGAGATGTAGATATGGGTGTCATCAGCGTACAGATGGTACTGGAAGCCATGGGATTTTATGAGCTGTCCCAGCCTAAGGGTATAGATTGAAAAGAGTAGGGGTCCTAGGACAGAGCCTTGAGGGACTAAAACTGAGAGGGGGCGGAATGAGGAGGTAGTGTGGGAGAGGGTGACGCTAAGTGCGGTTAGAAAGGTATGAGGATATCCAAGATAGGGCAAGGTCTTTGACCCAAAGAAAGAGAGGATCTGTAGTAGGAGGCAGTGATCAACTGTGTCGAAGGCAGAGGACAGGTCAAGAAGAAGGAGTACAGGGAATTGTCTATTTGCTCTGGCTGTAAGTAAGTCATTAGTAATTTTGGTTAATAATTTTGGTAAGTGCAGATTTGGTGGAATGGTGGGGGCGGAAGCCAGATTGTCAGTTGTCGAAGAGAGAGATGAGAGGTGAGAGGAAAGTTCAGCGTGAACTGAATTGAAAAGGGATGGCCCCCCTCATCCCTCTTCCTGGTATGCATGGCACCCCTCATCCCCTTTCTTGGTATGCATGGCACCCTTCATCCCTCATCCTGGTATGCATGGCCCCCCTCATCCCTCTTCCTGGTTTGTATGTCATCCTTCATCCCTCATCCTGTTATGTATGGCACCCTTCATCCCTCATCCTGGCATGTATGGCACCCCTCATCCTGGTATGAATCTTATCCTTCATCCTGGTATGCATGTCACCCCCCATCCCTCATCCTGGTATGCATGACCCCCCTCATCCTGGTATGCATGGCCCCCCTCATCCTGGTATGCATGGCCCCCCTCATCCCGGTATGTATGCTCTCCCTAATCTTGGTATGCATGGCACCCTTCATCCTGGTATGCATGACACCCTTCATCCCTTCATCCCTCATCCTGGTATGCATGGCCCCCCTCATTCCTCTTTTTCTCCCCTTGTGTGCAAGTATGTCTAAACCCAAATGAAACACCTATGGGGAATTCTGAAGAGATAAGTTGAGCATCACGCTGCATCCAGCATCCAGGCTCTATAAAGGTCGGTTTATGTCGCCAAGTTGTTTATTCCACTCCTAGATGACTTTCTGTCTTTAGAAACCATGAAAGTCAGGCAAAATACTAGATGTAGTGTTTTTTTATGTGGGGTGTATTCATGTTTGCATCAACTAATTTGAGTGCAACTGAAGATTTTTTATAATATTAATCTTACTTGCTTGTTTTGGGTTACAAAAATGTTCTGTGTAACTTAGTCTTGTCAAAATGTTTGAAATTGTTGTGTCCAATGACTTTTCAAATGGTGTCTACTCATTTATGGTGAGCATGGAATATATATGTATATACAGTATGTATATATCATATACATATACAGGTGCATCTCACTAAATTAGAATATCATCAAAAAGTTAATTTATTTCAGTTTTTCAATACAAAAAGTGAAACTCATATTATATAGAGTCATTACAAACAGCGTGATCTATTTCAAGTGTTTATTTCTGTTAATGTTGTTGATTATGGCTTACAGCCAATGAAAACACAGAAGTCATTATCTCAGTAAATTAGAATACTTTATAACAACAGCTTGAAAAATGTTTGTAAAATCCAAAATGTTGGCCTACTGAAATGTATGTTCAGTAAATGCACTCAATACTTGGTCGGGGCTCTTTTTGCATCAATTACTGCTCAGTGCGGCAATGTGGCATGGAGGCGATCAGCCTGTGGCACTGCTGAGGTGTTATGGAAGCCCAGATTGCTTTAATAGCAGCCTTTAGCTCGTCTGTATTGCTGGGTCTGGAGTCTCTCATCTTCCTCCTGACAATATCTCATAGATTCTCTATGAGGTTAAGGTCAGGTGAGTTTGCTGGCCAATCAAGCACAGTGATACTGTTGTTTTTAAACCAGGTATTGGTACTTTTGGCAGTGTGGACAGGTGCCAAGTCCTGCTGGAGAATGAAATTTCCATCTCCAAAAAGCTTGTCGGCAGAGGGAAGCATGAAGTGCTATAAAATTACCTGGTAGATGGCTGTGCTGACTTTGGTCTTGATAAAACACAGTGGACCTACACCAGCAGATGACATGGCTCCCCAAACCATCACTGATTGTGGAAACTTCACACTAGACCTCAAACAGCATTGGATTGTGGCCTCTCCACTCTTCCTTCAGACTCTGGGACCTTGATTTCCAAATGAAAATTGAAACTCTGGGACCTTGTGAATTGTGTTAATGACTGCCTTCTGGACATCTGTCAAGTCAGCAGTCTTCCCCATGATTGTGGAGCCTACTGAAACAGACTAAGGGACCTTTTTAAACGCTTAGGAAGCCTTTGCTGGTGTTTTTTGTTAATTATTTTAATTTACTGAGATAATGACTTTTGTATTTTCCTTGGCTGTAATGCATAATCAACATTAACAGAAATAAACACTTGAAATAGATCACTCTGTTTGTAATGACTCTATATAATATATGAGTTTCACTTTTTGTATTGGAGAACTGAAATAAATTAACTTTTTGATGATATTCTAATTTAGTGAGATGCACCTGTTAACTTTTTGATGATATTCTAATTTAGTGAGATGCACCTGTATATATATATATATATATATATATATATATATATATATTTTATCACCCTGACTAATAAGTGTTTCATTACTTTACAGAGGAAGAGGAAGAGGACCCTTCACCAATTGGTATGTACTGCACATTATCATTCCATGTTTCTTAACCCTGTCTTGTAATCAGCATTAACCTGACAGCCACATTTTTAAGCATGACATGTCATTTTATGTGGTAATAACTTTAAGGCTAAGTTCACACGATGCGTTTTTCATGCGTTTCCGCGGCGTTTTTGCAGTTGCGTAAACGCCGCGGAAACGCATGAAAAACGCATGGTAGAAGGGCAGCAATGTTCCCCAATGGAAATCCGCATGTGCTGTGCCCATGATGCGGATTTTTCCGCAGCGTAAACGCTGCGGTCAAAAATCCGCAGCATGTCAATTAATTTTACGGAAACGCTGCTCTTTTGCCGCCATTGACTTGCATTAGACCGCATGGAATCCGCATCACTGTATATGTTGATGCGCTTTTAATGCGGTCTAATGTGCGGATGGTACCCGGGTGTGGATGAGAGGACTCTCATCCAGACCCAGGTACCATTAAAAAAAAAAGAATAAAATAAAAAATATATATATTCTCACCTTCTGACGGCCCGCGCTGCGTCCTGCTGGCTTCCCGGGCACTTCGCGGTTGAATGAAGGACCTTCGCTGACGTCAGAGTCATGTGACGGGTCACGTGACGCTGACGTCGGAAGGTCCTAAAGTCTTCACTGCCGGCAGCCGGGACCGAGCGAAGCAGGACACCGGGGGCCATCAGAGGGTAAAGTATAGATTTATTTTTTATTTTTTGACATTCACACACTATATAAATCCATGCCGGTTGCATGGATTTATATAGTGTGAAGTTGACAAGCACTTTCCAAGTGATGCTAAAATCTCTTGGGAAGCGCTTGTCAACCCGCATGCGGAAATGCATGTGAAGAACGCTTCATTTCCGCATGTCCCTGGCAGGAAACCGCATGTACAATCCGCATGCGTTTTTTCCTGCCAGAGAGATGCAGAAACGCTCAGGAAAAAATCCTGAGCATTTCTGCATCGTGTGCACATACCCTTAAATGCTTCTTCTTCTGTCAGTGATTCTGAGATTGTAATTTTGTTTTTGTAAAACATTGCACCTGTTCGTACTGGATCAGTTGTTTAGTCGTTATTTATGAAAGTATTCCAAATTTTCTGAAAATTTAGAAAAAATTTGCAATTTTTAAACTTAATTGTATACCCTTAATGAGATGTATATAGCTATAAAATATAAGTGTCTGCTCTATATGGGGTGATCCTGCGTTCAGGAGAAATTGCATAATACATTGTGCAGGCTAAAATTTGAGTCTGAAGTAACATTTTAGCTTAACCGCTTTAGGTTGTGTGCCCACGATGCGTTTTTTAAGCATTTCCGCAGCGGCAAAAACGCTGCAGAAACACTTAAAAAACGCATGGTAGAAGGCCTGCCATGTTCCCCAATGATAATCCGCATGTGCTGTGTACATGCTGCGGAAATTGCCGCTGCGGATTATCATTGCAGAAAAAAACGCAGCACTACCAATTATTTTACGGAAGTGCTGCGTTTTCGCCGCCATGGATTTGCATTAGAACGAATGGATTACGCTTCAATAGATAAGCACATGCGGAATATATGCGTTCAATGTGCGGATGGTACCCGGGTGTGGAGGAGAGGAGACTCTCCTCTGGACCTGGGTACCATAGAAAATTGTAAAAAAAACAATAAAATAAAAAATAAATATGATACTTACCTTCTGGTGGCCCCCGGTGCGCTCGTCCTCTCATGCCGGCAGATCGCGATGGACTGGAGGACCTGCGCTGATGTCATAGTCATGTGACTGGTCACGTGACGCTGACGTCGGCAGGTCCTTCAGTGTACCGCGATCTGCTGGCATGAGAGGACGGAGTGAAGCAAGACTGCGGGGGCCATCGGAAGGTAAGTATAGATTTATTTTTAAACATTCTTTCGGTCACACTATATAAAGTTGACAAGCACTTTCCAAGTGATGCTAAAATCGCTTGGAAAGCGCTTGTCAACCCGCATGCAGAAATGCATGTGAAGAACGCTTCACATCCGCATGTACCTGGCAAGAAAAACGCATGTACAATCCGCATGCGTTTTTTTCTGCCAGGGAGATGCAGAAACGCTCAGGAAAAATTCGGAGCATTTCTGCATCGTGGGCACATAGCCTTACTCCCCCCCCCCCAGGGTGGTTTGCACGTTAATGACCAACCAATTTTTACAATTCTGACCACTGTCACTTTATGAGGTAATTACTCTGAAACGCTTCAACGGATCCCCCTGATTCAGAGATTGTTTTTTCGTGACATATTGTACTTCATGACAGTGGTAAAATTTATTCGATATCACTTGCATTTATTCGTGAAAAAATTGGAAATTTGGTGAAAATGTTGAAAATTTCACAATTTTCAAAATTTAAATTTTTATTTCGTTAAATCAGAGAGATATGTTACACAAAATAGTTAATAAATAACATTTCCCACATGTCTACTTTACATCAGCACAATTTTGGAATCCAACATTTTTTTCATTAGTGCGCTATAAGGGTTAAAAGTTGATCAGCGATTTCTCATTTTTCAAACACAATTTACAAAACCATTTTTTTAGGGACCACATCACATTTGAAGTGACTTTGAGGAGCCTTTATTACAGAAAATACCCCAAATTGACACCATTCTAAAAACTGCACCCCTCAAGGTGCTGAAAACCACAATCAAGAAATTTGTTAACCCTTCAGATGCTTCACAGGAATTTTTGGAATGGGGACGAAAAAAGTGAACATTTAACTTTTTTCACAAAAATTTTACTTTAGACCCCATTTTTTTTTATTTTTGCAGGGGTAACAGGAAAAAATGGACCCCAAAATTTGTTGTGCAATTACCCCTGAGCACGCAGATACCTCATACGTGATTAAAAAACACTGTTTGGGCGCACAGCAGGGCTCAGAAGGGAAAAGGCGCCATTTGACTTTTTGAATGTAAAATTTGCTTGAATAATTAGCGGATGCCATGTTGCGTTTAGAGAGCCTCTGATGTTCCTAACCAGTGGAAACCCCCCATAAGTGATACCATTTTTGAAACTAGACCCCTCAGGGAACTTATCTAGATGTGTGGTGAGCACCTTGAACCCCCCACAGAAGCTTATAACATGTAGCCGTGAAAATAAAATTTTCACATTTTTCCCACAAAAATGTTTTTCAGCCCCCAGTTTTGCATTTTCATAAGGGTAGCAGGAGAAATTGCACCATGCAACTTGTTGTGCAATCTCTCCTGAGTAAGTCAATACCCCATTTGTGGGGAAAACCACTGCTTGGGCGTACAGCAGGGTTCGGAAGGGAAGGAGCGCCATTTGACTTTTTGAATGTAAAATTTGCTTGAATAATTAGCGGACGCCATGTTGCATTTGGAGAGCCCCTGATGTGTCTAAACAGTGTAAAACCCCCACAAGTGACACCATTTTGGAAACTAGACCCCTGAGGGAACTTATCTTGATGTGTGGTGAGAACCTTTAACCCCAGGTGCTTCACAGAAGTTTAAAACATGAAGCCGTGAAAATAAAAAAATCTAACTTTTTCCACAAAAATGATCTTTTAGCCCCAAATTTTTTACTTTCACAAGGGTAAGAGGAGAAATTGGAACCTAAAAACTGTTTTGCAATTTCTCCTGAGTACGCCAATACCCCATATGTGGGCAAAATACACTGTTTGGGCGCATGTCGGGGTTCAGAAGGGAAGGAGCACTGTGTGACTTTTTGAACGCAAAATTGTCTGGAATCAAGAGCGGATGCCATGTCGCATTTCGGGAGCCCCTGATGTGCCTAAATAGTGGAAACCCCCCACAATTGACTCCATTTTGGAAACTAGACCCCTCAAGGATTTTATCAAGGGGTATAGTGTATATTTTGAACCCAGAGGTATGACAGAATTTGATAACATTAGGTCATCATATTGAATAAATTGTCATTAGTCTTGAGCGCAAGTGCTCGCTACTTGAGTTTGCATTGTGTACTCGGGTATGCACCATATATCACGGGTGCTCGAGTAACATGCTTGAGTCCCTGCCCTGCATGTTTCACGGTTGTTAGACACCCAAAAAAAAACATGCGGGGATCGCTCCTGCATGGCAGGCGATCCCAGCAATGTTTTTTTTGACTGCGAAGCATATGGTGCAGAGACTCGAGCATGTCACTCGAACACCTGCGATACTCAGTGCATACCCGAGCACCCGATGCAAACTCAAGTAGCGAGCACTTGCGCTCAACACGGGTCGCCATATTGTCATCATTTTTTTTTTCTTTACTTTTGATAAAATCCCAAATCTAACCCCAACCCTAACCCTAGCCCAACCCTAACCGTAGCCCAACCCTAACCCTAACCCTAGCCCCAACCCTAACCCTACCCCAACCCTAACCACAAACCTAACCCTAGCCCAACCCTAACCCTAGCACAACCCTAACCCTAGAGTTTATTTTTTTACACCATTCCTCGTGTGGTATAAGTGATTAGACGACTTTATTCTTCAGGTCGGTTCGATTACAGCAGTTCAAGATTCATATTGGGTTTTTATGATTGATAGCTGTCACACACTAAAAGATGCTTTTTTGCAAAGACTAGTTTTTGCATCTCCATATTTTGAGAGCTATAATTTTTCCATATTTTGGCCAACAGAGTCATGTGATGGCTTGTTTTTTGCAGGACAAGTTGAAGTTTTTATTGCTACCATTTTCGGGCATGTGACTTTTTTTTATCGCTTTCTATTCCGATTTTTGGGAGGCAGAATAAACAAAAACCAGCAATTCAGGAATTTTTTTTTTTTGCCGTTCCACGTTTGGTAAATTTGATAAGACAGCTTTATTCTTCAGGTCAGTACCTTTACAGCGGTTCCGTATTTATGTTGTTTTTTATATTTTGGCGCTTTTACACAATAAAAACTTTTCTAGAAAAAATAATTTTTTTGTATCGCTTTATTTTGAGATGGAGCTGAATGGCGGCTTGTTTTTTGTGGGACAAGATGACCATTTCAGCGGTACCATTTTTATTTACATTCGTCTTTTTGATCGCGTGTTATTCCATTTTTTTGTTTGGCGGTATGATGATAAAGCATTGTTTTTTGCTTAGTTTTTTTTTTTTTTGATGTGACATCAGCGGATGTCAGAGCAGGCTGCAGCCGGGGGTCACGTGATGTCTAAATGGCTAAATCCCCTGTGGGAGAGAGGAGACCCCCTGGTGTCCGACCTGTCGTCTTTCCTCATGGCATTCCGGAAAGTCTTCGATGAACCAGGACGTAAGACCTCATCAGCCTCCTCTCTGCTATGTCTCCGCCAAGGGAGTCTCACCGTGGGCCAATATGCCATACGGTTCCACACCCTCGCTTCTGAGCTTGCCTGGGATAACGAGGCCCTAGTGTCCATCTTCTGGGAAGGCCTTTCTGGCCGGATTAAAGACGAGCTCGCCGGTCGGGACATTCCTACTACGATGGATGACCTGGTGTCGCTGGCTACCCGGACATCCGGTTTCAAGAGCACACCAAAGAGACCACCTGTGAGAGAAGGTTTCCCTGCCTTGCTCCTACTTTCCAGAGACCTGTCTCCTCATCTGTTACTCCTCGGGTGCACTCACCTGAGCCCATGCAGATCGACCAGACCAAGATGGTCAAATCTCGCCAGGAGTCACGCCGAGCCGAGGGGAGCTGTTTCTATTGCGGCAGTAAGGAGCACCTGATCCGTTCCTGCCCAGAGAGGCCGGGAAACTCCAGTGTCTAGGACCGCTCGGAGAGGTCGCCCTATACAAAAGTAAACCCTCTCCATCCCTGACTATGTCTGTCTCTATCTCCTGGGGAGAGAGCCGTCACTTTGAACTCGCTCACCTGGATTCTGGAGCTGCTGGAAACCTCATTTCCCAGTCCCTGGTTGAGAAATATCATATCCCCACCAAGTCTCTGGCTGAACCATTGTCAGTCGCCTCCGTGGATGGAAGACTTCTTCCGGTGACCATCCTGCTCGTCACGGAACCCATAACCCTGCAGGTGGGAATGCTGCTCTCAGAAAATTTCCTTCCATGTGCTACCTGGACTCTCTCACTCCCTATTGCTAGGCCTACCTTGGCTCCAGACACATGAACCCGTGTTGAACTGGCAATCCGATGAAGTACTCCGGTGGGGGCCGGACTGCCACAAGACCTGACTGGTTCCGGTTCGTCCGGTTCGTCCACCACCTACCCCAGCTAATTTACCCGGTCTTCCGGCTCCTTATTGGTCCTATGCTGACGTCTTCGGTAAAAAAGAAGCAGAAACTTTGCCACCTCATAGGCCATATGATTCCCCACTCGACCTGGTACCTGGCGCCACTCCACCCCTTGGCCGTATTTACCCGTTGTCCGCGGCCGAAACCCCGGCCATGTCTGAGTACATTGAAGAGAATCTGTCTAGGGGATTCATCCGGAAGTCTACCTCCTCGGCCGGCGCCAGATTCTTCTTTGTCAAAAAAAAGGATGGCTCGCTACGCCCCTGTATTAACTATAGAGGACCCAATCAGATCACGGTAAAGAATAAATACCCCCTGCCACTCATCTCCGAGTTGTTTGATCGCCTTAAAGGCGCCAGGATCTTTTCCAAGCTGGATCTACGTGGAGCATATAACCTGGTCCGTATCTGGCAAGGAGACGAGTGGAAGACGGCATTCAATACTCGGGACGGTCACTATGAATACCGTGTGATGCCCTTAGGTCTCTGCAATGCTCCCGTCGTCTTCCAAGAACTGGTCAACGACATCTTCCGTGATCTTCTTTACTCCTGCGTGGTGGTATACCTGGACGACATCTTGGTCTTCTCTCTCCGGATCTTCCCACACACCGGAGAGATGTTCGTCAGGTCCTGCTTAGGCTCAGGCAGAACCACCTCTATGCTAAATACGAGAAGTGCCTCTTAGAACAGACCTCTCTTCCATTCCTAGGCTATGTTATCTCCCAGACAGGCTTGCGAATGGATCCCGAGAAACTCTCTGCTGTCATAAAGTGGCCCCGTCCTAAGGGGTTGAAGGCGATTCCTGGGCTTCGCCAATTACTATCGTCTCTTCATTCCACACTTCTCGTCTCGGACGGCTCCCATATCTGCGCTCACCCGTAAGGGAGCAAATCCCAAGCAATGGTCACCCGAAGCTGAGGAGGCCTTCCTTTCCTTAAAGCAAGCCTTCTCCTCTGCCCCTGTACTGCACCGTCCGGATTGTAATAAACAATTCTACCTGGAGGTTGATGCTTCCTCCTCCGGAGCCGGGGCGGTGCTCACACAAAAATCTTCTTCCGGGAGAATGGTAACCTGCAGCTTCTTCTCCAAAATCTTCTCCTCATCTGAGCGCAACTACTCCATAGGAGACCGAGAATTGCTAGCCGTCAAATTGGCGCTGGAGGAGTGGCGCTATCTGCTTGAAGGGGCTCTATACCCGGTGATCATCTACACAGATCACAAAAATCTGGCATATCTCCAAAATGCCCAGAGACTTAATCCGCGTCAGGCCTAGTGGTCTTTGTTCTTCGCCCGCTTCGACTTCATCCTTCATTTCCGCCCGGCGGACAAGAATGTCAAAACTGATGGCTTGTCCCGATCCTTCCTGTCCTCCGATCAAGAGGAGGAGCCTATGCACATCATCGACCCCTCCAAGGTGATGAATGTGGCCCCCTTGGATTTGACTCGTCTTCCACCCGGTAAGACGTTCGTAGCGGTACCAGACCGTGAGAAGGTTCTTCGCTGGGGTCATTCTTCTAAACTAGCTGGCCATGCTGGCCAAAAGAAGACCTTCCTGCTCATTTCCCGGCATTACTGGTGGCCTACCCTGCGTAAGGATGTGGTAGACTTCGTCTCAGCCTGTTCATCTTGTGCCCGCAACAAAGTTCCCAGACACTTACCAGCCGGTCATCTCCTGCCGCTTCCCGTACCTGTTGCCCCGTGGCAACACATCGCTATGGACTTCATTACCGACCTCCCTGTTTCTGCCGGGTGTACTGTCATTTGGGTGGTCGCGGACCGCTTCTCCAAAATGGCCCACTTCATTCCCCTGCCTGGTCTCCCGTCTGCACCTGAGCTGGCTAAAGACTTTATCCGCCATATCTTCCGTCTCCATGGTCTCCACATCGTGTCGGATCGAGGGGTTCAGTTCACCTCACGCTTCTGGAGAGCGACATGTAAACTCCTGGTTGTCACCTTGGATTTCTCCTCCGCTTACCATCCTCAGTCCAATGGTCAAGTGGAGCGGATCAATCAGATCCTTACCAGCTACCTCTGGCACTTTGTTAATGTCCACCATTCTGATTGGGTAGACCTCCTTCCTTGGGCCGAATTCTCTTATAATAATCACGAGAGTGAATCCTCTTCCAAATCCCTGTTCTTTATAGTCTATGGCCAACTTCCCCGGATTCCGTTTCCCGTCTCCGCCTCTGTGGACAACCCTGCCGCAAAGTCTCTTGTCAGCGAGTTTTCCACCATTTGGGAGAGTACTAGGTCTGCACTTTTTCAGTCCTCTGGGCGGATGAAGAGATATGCTGATAAGAGACGTCTGGATCCGCCTCAATTCCGTCTGGGAGAGAAGGTTTGGCTCTCCTCCAAACATGTGCGGCTCAAGATACCCTCCTACAAGTTAGGTCCTCGCTTCATCGGCCCTTTCGAAATCCTCAAGCAAATTAATCCAGTGGCCTACAAATTAAAACTCCCGGCCACCTTACGGATTCCCAACTCCTTCCACGTATCTCTCCTCAAACCCATTGTCTTTAACTCTTTTTCCAACAATCCAGGTACTCCCCCTGCTCTGGTTTCCGCTGAGGACGTCTTTGAGGTAGAGCGTATTCTGGCCACCAAGAGGGTAAGAGGAAAGACCTTTTTCTGGTAGATTGGAAGGGGTTTGGTCCTGAGGAGAGAACTTGGGAACCCAGGGAGAACAAGAACGCCCCGCTTCTCCTTGAAAAATTTCTTTCAGGCCAAAAAAAGAGGGGGCCTAAAGGGGGGGTACTGTAGCATCAGCGTCTCTGCCCCTTGCTAGGCAGAGACTCCGTCACTCACACCTTCCCGCTCCTGGCTCGGCGTCCTCCAGCGCTTCTCTCCCCGCTGCTGCCGGCGCGCGCTCCTTCCATGGCACTGTGATTAGGGCGCGAGCGCTCCCCCTCTCTTAAAGGGACTGCGCGCGCTGTCCTAAGGAGTCCCCGGCCAATTGCCGGAGGACCTCCCATATATAAGGCACCTCCTCCAAAATGGAGTTGCCCAAGCAAAGTTGTTGCACAGTTTCTGATCTCTGCTTTAGCCCTCAGGTCCCGTTGCTAGCCTGACTCCTCGCCCTGCCTGCCAGCCTGTTATCTGCCCGTTACCTGCCAAGCCTGCCAGCCTGCTCACCTGGAGCGCTCACCTGTTACCTGCCTGTTACCTGCCCTGTCGGTCAGCCCGCTCACCTGGGAGCATCCGCCTGTTACCTGCCCTGTCTGTCAGTCCGCTCACCTGGGAGCATCCGTCTGTTACCTGCTGTGTCCGTCAGCCCGCTCACCTGGGAGCGCCCACCTGTTACCTGCCTGTTACCTGCTTTGTCTGTCTGCCCGCTCACCTGGGGGCACCCGCCTGTTTCCTGCCAGCCTGCCTGGAGACTCTGCCGTCACTTGCTGTGACCACCTGCCTGGTAAACCTAGAGACTACTACTTGCTCTGCTGTCACGAACCGTGATCACCTGTCAGCTACCAGAGACTTCTGCCTGCTTGCCGTGTCCATCCATCTTACTGGTCAGTCCCAGCCATCTGTCCCGTGGGAGCCACCTGCTGTCTTACAAGGTCGTCCCCAGAGTAGCACCTGGTCCCTCTGCCCGGATCCTCCCTGGTCACGGAGTCGTTAGTCGCCGTCCGACCAGGGTCGGTTCGGGTTGATACTTAGTCACACCCCTCTGGGTCCCTCTTTGCACCTCGGCACAGAGGTTCCTCCACCCGGACCCGTAACAATAGTATTTCCTGCAGAGGGTTTTCTGAAGGTTTTTGTGTGGATGGGAGCCTTGTGTTCTCCTATTAATTCCAAATCCAGGAATGTTATTTTAGTTCTGTCTATGGTATGTCTATGGTATGGGTGAACCACAAATTAAACTCATTGTTGTTTAAATAAGTTAAAACTCTGTAATATCATTAGTTTCACCACCCCAGATGATTAATCATCAATAAATCTGGTATAGATGATAATAGAAGAACAAAAAGGATTGTGGACACTATTTATAAAACCTGAAGGTAACTGAAGGTAACTGGATCCTTAGTCACAGTAAACAATGTTCCTGTTTGTTGTCACTCTCTCCTCTGTAGTCCTTCACTTTCTACTAACCCCTATAATCCCTACTCCTAGTAAGGAATTGGTCATCTGTCTCTCCATTCTCCCCATCCATCTCACCTCCTCCTCAGAACTGATCCTCAACATACAATCCTGTGTCTCTAAGCCCAGACAACCACCTTATGCTCTCTCCTGCTCTCACCTACTAACACTTTCTCTACTCCTCCTCACTGCTGGTGATATCTCCCCAAATCCTGCCCCCCCCCCCACCCACCACATCCCCACAGTCACATCTACCTCTCATCCTTGATCGATCACACATTTCCGCAACCTTTCTAACCTTATACCCATCCGCCCAGCCCCACTAACAGAAGCTCTATGGAACGCACACTCTGTCTGCAACAAACTTTCCTACATCCATGATCTTTTCATTACTAACAAACTTTCCTTCCTCGGCATCACTGAAATCTGGCTCACCCCCTTCTGACACAACCTCTTCATTTGCACTTTCTTATGGCGGTTTCCACCTCTCCCACACACCCCGCCCCAGCAGCAAGTATGGTGGAGGAGTTGGCTTTCTTCTGTCAGATAACTGCTCCTTCTCACATATCCCATTGCCATCCTGCATTACCCTCCCCTCTTTTGAAGTGCACTGTGTGCACAACTACTCACCCTTCAACCTCCAACTGGCTGTCATTTACCACCCCCCAGGGCCAGCTACCACCTTCTTAGACCACTTCACCACCTGGCTACTCCATTTCCTTTCTGCTGATATCCCCACTATCATCATGGGTAACTTCAACATCCCCATTGACACTTCCCAATCATCTGACTCTAAGCTTCTATCCCTCACTTCCTCCTTCTGCCTCGCTCAATAGTGTTCCGCAGCCACTCACAAAGATGGACACACATTGGACCTCATCTTCACCAGCCTCTGTTCCCTATCTAACTTCTCTAACTCACCTCTCCCTCTTTCTGACCACAACTTACTCATATTCTTTCCCCTCTCCTCTCCAGGTCTGCAATCCCCCATCCAGAAACTTGCACACGCTCGCAGAAATCTCAAACTCCTTGACCAACACTCATTCTCTGAATCCCTTCTCCCTCTTACATAAATTACTTACACGATGCAGATGCTGCTGCTGCTTTATATAACACCACAACAGCTGCAGCTCTCAATTTGGTCGCCCCCCTCACACATACCAAAGCTTGCACCATCAACAGGCTACCCTGGCACACCAGCCTGACTAAAGAACTGAGACGGGTTTCCAGAGTTGCTGAACGAAGATGGAAAAGGTCTCACTCCAACGAGCACTTCATCACATTCAAACAGTCCCTCACTACTTTCAAGTCCACACTAACTGCAGCAAAACAAGCCTACTTCTCATTGCTCATATCCTCCCTGTCTCACAACCCTAAACAGCTATTCAGTACTTTCAATTCTCTCTTCCATCCTCCAGCTCCTCCTCCTCGCTTATTTTAGCTGAAGACTTTGATCATTCTTCAAGCAGAAGATTGACAACGTAAGGCAAAGCTTTGGCCATTAGTCCCCATAGCCTCTTCTCATAACTACTCGACTCTCCGCCTCCAAAATAAGCTTCTTTGCCATTACGTAAGATCAACTTTCCTCTTTACTCTCCAAGTCACATCTTACCACCTGTGAACTTGACCCAATTCCGTCTCACCTCATCCCAAACCTCACCGCAGTCTTCATCCCAACCCTAACCCACCTCTTCAACCTGTCACTAACAACTGTCGTCTTCCCCTCATGCTTCAAACATCCTCAAAAAGCCCTCCCTTGACCAATCCACTCTGTCTAGCTATCGCCCCATCTCACTTCTCCCTTATGCCTCAAAACTACTGGAACAACACGTCCATTTTGAACTCTCCTCCCACCTGTCCTCCTACTCCCTCTTTGACCGCTTACAATCTGGCTTTCAATTGCATCGCTCCACTGAAACTGCCATGACTAAAGTCACCAACGACGTACTGACTGCCAAATCCAAGCGACACTACTCTGTTCTCCTCCTCCTGGACCTGTCCTCTGCTTTTGACACACTGGACCATTCCCTCTTACTACAGACTTGGATCTCCTCATACCTAACAGACCGGACATTCAGCGTCTCCCACTCACACACCACCTCCTCATCTCGCCCCCTATCTGTTGGTGTCCCCTAAGGCTCAGTTCTAGGACCCTTGCTCTTCTCCATCTACACCTTTGGCCTGGGGCCGCTCATAGAGTGTCACGACTTTCAGTATCACCTCTATGCTGATGACACACAGATCTACCTCTCTGGACCTGATATCACCTCCTTACTAACCAGAATCCCGCAATGTCTGTCCGCTATTTCATCTTTCTTCTCTGCTAGATTCCTAAAACTTAATATGTATAAAACTGAATTCATCATCTTTCCACCATCTCACTCAACCCCCCACCTAACCAATCTATAAAAGTCAATGGCTGTCCACTCTCCCCACTCCTGCAAGCTCTCTGCCTCGGGGTAATCCTTAACTGATCTCTCCTTCAAACCTCATATCCATGCCCTTTCCACGTCATGCTGGCTCCAACTCAAAAATATTTCCAAGATCCGTACATTCCTCAACCATGAATCTGCAAAAACACTAGTGCATGCCCTCATCATCTCTCGCCTCGACTAGTGCAACCTCCTGCTCTGTGGCCTCCCTTCTACTGCTCTCGCACCCCTGCAATCTATCTTTAGCTCTGCTGCCCGACTAATCCACCTGTCCCCCACTATTCCCCGACCTCTCCCCTCTGTCAATCCCTTCACTGGCTCCCCATTGCCCAGAGACTCCAGTAGAAAACCCTAACCTTGGCATACAAAGCCTTCCACAAACTGTCTCCTCCATACATCTGTGATCTAGTCTCCTGGTACCTACCTGCAAGCTCCGATCCTCACAGGATCTCCTTCTCTACTCCCCTCTTTTCTCCTCTTCCCACAATCGCATACAAGGTTTCTTCCATGCATCCCCCCTACTCTGGAACTCTCTACCCCAACATTTCAGACTCTCGCCCTAACGTGGAAACCTTCAAAAAGAACCTGCAGACCACCACTTCCGACAAGCCTACAACCTGCAGTAACCCTCGCTGCACGACCAGCTGTTCCCTCACCTACTGTATCCTAACCCCCCATCCTTCTAGATTGTGAGCCCTAGCAGGCAAGGTCCTCTCTCCTCCTGTACCAGTCGGCGACTTGTATTTGTTCGAACTATTGTACTTGTTGTTTGCTATGTATACCCCTTTTTCACATGTAAAGCGCCATGGAATTAATGGCGCTATAATAATAAAACACTCCTCCCACCATGCCATTCCGATGTTCGCTACTGATGGGGAGAATTTAGCCCCCATGGAAACTCCGCTGTTTTGGAGAAAAAATATTTTATTGAACAGATTTAATGAATGACTGTAGATCAGGAGAGTAAGAACTAAATTTGGACAGGTGATGATCAACTGCAGAAATAGCAACGTGGTGCGGGATGCTTGTATATAGTTCCACTCCAGCTCAAAACATCACAGCAATCTTGAATGGAACCTGGGATACGTAGGACAAGTAGTTGGAGAGCTGAATCCAGCCACTGTCCAAGGCGTTCGCTAAAGGAGCCTATGCCTGCAGCAATTGGATGCATCAGTGGTAGTTTTTCTTTTTTGTGTGTTTTGGGTAATGCATGAATAATAAGTATAGTTGGATGATTTACAATAATGAATTCAGATTCTTTTTTTGTTAAAATACCCAATGCTATTCCCTCCTGAACCAAGTGTTTTAGTTTTTCTTGGAAAAATGACCGCCGCCAGGGACCAGGGGGAGACGGACAGGTGAGTATACTTTTTTTGTATTATTTTTACTTTTTTTGTCTTTTTTTTTTACTGTGGGCTGGGCACAGCCGACTACTGCTCTCCCCAGACGTACCGCTCTCAATGTTATTAGTGGGAGCGGCGATCGGATGAGAGAAGTAGTAGTCCTCCTCTCCGGACCTGGGTACCACCCGCAGCGCGTTTCCTGCGCAAATTTGCGTCCATTGGCTTTAATTGAAACAGCAAATCCGCAGGTATAGATATTATACTTGCGGGCTTGCTGCGGTTCAATGCTGTGTTTTTTTCTGAAATTGTAATCCTGAGCGGAAATTTCCACATCATGTGCACAGCACATCAGGATTACCATTGCTATAGCTGGCAGACCTATTAACAAGCGTTTTCCCAGCGGGAAAACCGACGTGAAAAGGCATCAAAAACGCTTCGTGTGCACATAGCCTTAATCATGCGAAGAGCATTGTGGATAATAAAAATAGAGAGGATGTAATCTCCAAAAAAAAATAATTCTGGTTGAAATAAAAATATATAAAAAATGAATACGCAGATTCCAACATTAGTCCTCACCTACAATACCCATTATCCAGCTATTTCGGACATAGTAAAAAGAAATATTGATATCCTGAGAGAGGACAGTACTATGGACTTTTTTTTTTTTTTAAAGTATCAGAGTGGTGCCTCGTAGAGCACCCACAATCGGAAATAAACTGTCCCCCAGTCTTTTTAATCCCAGTCCCTCTATAAAAAACACATGGTTATCAGTGAGTGGTTTTCACAAATGTGTCTTGCTTTCATGCAGCACATGTCCATTTGCCTCTAAAAAAATTATTTTTTCTAATAACAACAAGTCTAAAATATTTTCAATTAAAAGTTTTGTAAACTGCAATTTAGAGCATGTGGTTTATGTGATTGAGTGCACTGCTTGTAAGCTCAAATACGTTGGTTCCACCACCAGAAAGTTTAAAACAAGACTGAGAGAACATTTGTACAACATTTTATTAACCACTGCTGGCCGCTCCCAGGCATAATGTGACCCCGCCGCTAATGTCATGTCAAGCGAGGCGTGACATCAGTGACACGGTCCCGCGGTGGCTACTGGATTGTGGGCGGGGTTACCCCCCGCGTCACACCCTGCATCTACTGCGCGCTTTCCCAATGAATGGTGAGAGGGAGAACGCGCTGTGGATGCTGGGTGTAACGTGCGGGGTAACCCCACCCACAGCCGAGCATCCACCATGCAACGCAGTACTGAGTCACACCCGGCTACAGTCGGAACTAGATGTGACATCAGCGGATGTCAGAGCCCGCTGCAGCCGGGGGCCACGTGATGCCTGTCAGCGGCCAGCGATAGCGCCGCTCACAGGCAGTATCACTCAAGGTATTTACAAAGAAACTTATTTTCATCATAAAAATACATTGGCCTATTTTCAACAGTAGTGGACAACCCCTTTAAAGTCCCATAGAAGGACTAGGTAAAAAAGGAGGGGAGGGGTACAAAATTGTAAAAATATTTAAAAAAAAATTACAAAGATCAAAAGAATAAAAAAAAACAATACATGCGTAAATTTATGTAAAAACGAGAATAAAAGAAGTAAACGCATTTGTTATCATCTCATCCGAAATAACCTGATTTGTAAAATTGAAGTTAATGTCTTCAGTGAACACCATAAAAAAACTAAATTAAAAACTTAGCAAAAAAAATGGAAAAAGAAATTTCAGTGGGCTGTGCCTTCCTACACAAAAGCCACAGCAAAGAAACGTATACTGTACAGTATAGGTTTTCCTTATAGTGCGCCCCTATAGCGGACAGATGCCTTGACACCCATCCTGACTGTGGCCAATGTCAGACATATATCTCTTGAGGGCATGCATCAGCCAGTGGGCACAAACACTGTGTACCTAGCCTTACAAGTTATCTCTGTTCACATCAGTTTTACTTCTTTAATCTCTTGAGGTCAGAGTCACTTTGTAGGTTCATGACCAGGCCTTATTTTTTAAATCTGACCACTGTCACTTTATGAGGTAACTCTAGAACTCTTCAACGGATCCCACTGTTTCTGAGATTAATATTTCGTTACATATTGTACTTTATGATTGTGGTAAAATTTCTTCGATATCATTTGCGTTTATTTGTGAAAAAAATGGAAATTTGGTGAAAATTTTGAAAATGTTGCAATTTTCAAACTTGGAATTGTTATGCCGTTAAATCAGAGAGATATGTCACACAATATAGTTAATAAATAACATTTCTTACATGTCTACTTTACATCAGAACAATTTTGGAAACAAAATTTTTCCTTGTTAGGAAGTTATAAGGGTTAAAAGTTGACCAGCGATTTCTCATTTTCCCAACAAAATTTACAAAACCATTTTTTTAGGGACCACATCACATTTGAAGTGACTTTGAGGGGCCTTTATGACAGAAAATACCCCAAAGTGACACCATTCTAAAATCTGCACCCCTCAAGGGGCTCAAAACCACATTCAAGAAGTTTATTAACCCTTCAGGTGATTCACAGGAACTGAAGCAATGAAGAAGAAAAAAAATTAACATTTAACTTTTTTTTCACAATTTAATTTAGACCCAATTTTTTTATTTTCACAGGGGTAACAGATAAAAATGGACCCCAAAATGTACTGTGCAATTTCTCCTGATCATGCCGATACCCCATATGTGGGGGAAAACCACTGTTTGGGCACACGGCAGGCCTCGGAAGGGAAGGAGCGCAGTTGGACTTTTTGAATTCAAAATTTGCTGGAATAATTAGCTGACGCCATGTATCATTTGGAGACCCTGTAATGTGCTTAAACAGTGCAAACTCCCCACAAGTGACATCACTTATCTAGATGTGTGGTGAGCACTTTGAACCCCCAGGTGCTTCACAAAAGTTTATAACGTAGAGCCATGAAAATAAAAAATCTATTTTTTCCACAAAAATTTTCTTTTAGCTCCAAATTTTTTATTTGCACAAGACCTCTCATTTTGTTGTGCAATTTGTTCTGAGTATGCCAGAACATACCCTACATGTAATTGGTAACTACTTTTGAGGCATAGTGCAAAGGTCAGAAGGGAAGGAGCGCTATATTATGCACATTTTACTGTTATTGTTTGAGGGTGCCATCATCCACTGGGAGATCCCCTGAGGTGCCATAGCAGCCTGAGGACCCCATTTTACAAACTACACCTCTCAATGAACTCATCTAGGGGTGAAATGATCATATTGACATCATGAGTGTGTCACAGAATTTTATACCATTGGGCAGTGAAGAAAAAATAATTACGTTTTTATCTCAAAAATTTTGTTTTAGCCCCAGATTTTACATTTTTCAATGGGGTTAATGGATAAAACTGGCCCCTAAAATGTGTCCCACAATTTCTGCTGAATGTAGCAATACCTCATATGTGACTGTACAGTACTGCTTAGCCACACGGCGACACTCGGGAAGGACGGAGCGCTATTTCACTGCTGGAGTGCAGGTTTTCCTAGAATAGTTTACGGACTCCATATGCACAGAACCTAAATGCTAAAAAAGAGCAGAATACCCCCTCAAGTGACCCCATTTTGTAAGTTATACCCCTGCCAAACATGTGGATGGTAAATCTGATGTAGGCACACACTGGAGCTCTGGAGGGCGGGGATGGGGTGGGGGAGGGGGGTAGCATTAAAACTTCGGAGCGCAGAATTTGCTTTATTTCTTTTGGGGGCGAGGAGCCATTTCACTTTTCCAGTGCCCTTGTGCTACCAGTAACGTGGAAGCCCCCTATATTTACATTGACAGATGATGGATCGGAGTGTTCTGTTTTTTTGTGGATAGATTTGAAGCTTTTATTGGGAACATTTTACATAACATTTTGGATCATATTTATCCGGTGCTCTATGCTGAGCACTTATTTTGGGGTTTCCATCTAAATCTCTGGGTGACGTGATTCAGGTGACACCCCCCAGGGGATCCATTCATTATAATGAGGCAGCAGAGTTACTCTTCTGGGCTCCATCTGACCTCTGTTCAGCTTTGTCCTACTTTTCAGAGGTGCCCAAAACTGCGGCCGATCGCGCATTTATGCACACCTAAAAAGACGGACAACGCTGAATCACAGGCCAGACGGCGTCCAGTGTTGCCATCTGCCTTGTTTTAGGGAATCTTCCTCTGGGACTGTCATGTAAGGGCTTGTTTTTTGCGAAACGATTTGACGTTTTTATTGGTACCATTTTTGGTCACATGACATATTTTGATCGCTTTCTATTCTAATTTTTGGGGAAGGAAAATGACCAAAAACTGGCAATTCAGGAATTGTGTTTTTTTTTTATGCATGTGGTAAAATTGATAAGGCAGAGTTATTCTTCAGGTCTGTACGTTTACAGCGGTACCACATTAACCGTTTCCCGACCGCCCACTGTAGATAAACGTCGGCGCTTGCTGGGCTCTGTGCAGCGCCGACGTTTAAAAACGGTGGGCGGTCCCGCAGCGCTCAGGACCCCCAGGGTCCTGCAAGCGCTGCGATTCTGGTGCAGAGCGTTAGCTCTGACAGGGGACATCATCGGGACCTGATTGGATCAGGTCCCAATGATGTTAACCCTTTGCTATGTTCTATATGCCGCGATCTATAGTGATCGCGGCATATAGAAGATAGACAGAGGAGAGGTGGTCGTCTTACTTACCTCTCCGACGACCCCTGATACCTTCCAGGACCTGGCGTTGCTATGGCAGCTGGAGGTCACATGACCGCCTCCAGATCTGCCATATATGGTGTCCTGCCAGGGTCAACCTGCAGCTGAAGCCTGGCAGGACACACTGACTGTGAAACAGTCAGAAAAGATCTCATGTAATGTAATACATGTCTATTACATTACATGAGATCAGTGAGCAGAAAAATAAAAATTAATGTCCCATACAGGGACTAAGTAAAAATGTAAAAAAAAAAGTAAAAAAAATGTTTTTAAACTGTAAAAAAAAAATCACAAAATAAATAAAAATAAATAAATAAAATATTAAACCAATAAATCCATATATTTATGCAAAACCAAAAAAAGTACACATATTTGGTATCGCCGCGTCCGAAACTACCCAATCTATAAAACTGTCACACTAATTAACTCCTTCTGTGCACACCGTAATAAAAATAAATAAAAAACGGAGCAAAAAAATATGCTTTTTCATCATATCGCCAAACAAAAAGTGGAAAAAAATGCGATCAGAAAGCAAAATGGAAATAAAAATGGTACCGCTGAAAACGTCATCTTGTTCCGGAAAAAAAAGCCACCATACAGCTCTATCAGCCGAAAAATAAAAAAGTTATACCTCTCAGAATAAAGCAATGCAAAAAAAATATTTTTTCTATAAAATTGTGTTATTGTGTAAAAGCGCCAAAACATAAAAAAATATATACAGTAAGTGTAGTATCGCTGTAAATGTACTGACCCGAAGAATAATTCTGCCTTATCACTTTTACCACACGCAGAACGGCATAAAAAAAAACACCTCAAAAAACAATTCCTGAAGTGTTTGTTTTTGTTAATTTTACCTCCCAAAAAACGGAATAGAAAGCGATCAAAAAATGTCACGTACCCAAAAATGGTACCAATAAAAATGTCAACTCGTCCCGCAAAAAACAAGCCGTCACATGACTCTGTCGGCCGAAATATGGAAAAATTATAGGTCTCAAAATATGGCGATGCAAAAACTAGATTTTGCAAAAAAGGCGTCTCTTAGTGTGTGACAGCTGTCAGTCATAAAAACCCGATATAAATCTGGTATCTCTGTAATCGCACCGACCAGAAGAATAAAGTAATCTAATCAGTTATATCACACGAGGAACGGCGTAAAAAATAAATAAAACCAATTCTTCACCTGCTACTGATTTGTTTATTATGTCTCCCAAAGATCGCAGTAAGGCTCTGCTCACATTTATCTTGCGTTCTGCGCTGAGCACTTACACCAGAGTTTCCGTGTAAATCTCTGAAATACGTTATTCAGACGGAACCCATGACGGAAGATTCCCTGTAATGAGGCAAATATATGCCACTGTGGATGCCGTCTGGCCTGTGATCCCACGGTGTCATTTGTTTTAGGCGTTAGTAAAAGTGCGGTTGGCCACAGTTTTGTGCACTTCTGAAAAAAAGGACACCGCTAAACAGAGACCAGACGGAGTCCAGAGTAACTCTGCTGCCTCATTACAGTGAATGGATCCCGCAGGGGTTTCATCTGAATTACATCACTTGGAAATATAGATGGAAACCCCGATGTAAGTGCTCAGCCTAGAGCGCTGGATAAATGTTACGTAAAATGTTCCCAATAAAAGCTTCAACTCAGTCCTCAAAAAAAGCTAGTCCCCACTCAGGTCCGTCATCTGTTAAAAATATTGCAAGTTACTGGTAGCAGAAAGGCTCTGGAAAAGCGAAATGGCCCTTGCCCCCCAAAAGAAATTTAGAAATTTTTGTGCTCCCAAATCCAAATACCTATTCTACAATAATTTGTTCTCCAATTGTCAAATAGCACTCCGTCCCCCCCAGATCTCACCGTATGGCTGAGCGGTACAATACAGCCACATATGGGGTATTGACACTTTTAGAAGAAATTGTGTGACACATTTCGGCACCAATTTTACCCATTGCCCTGTGTGAAAATGTAAAATCTGAGGGTAAAACATTTTTTTGTGGTAAAAATATAATTATGCTTTTTTCACTGCCCAATGGTATAAATTTAAGAATTAAAAATTACTCACTACTTCCCTAGATGAATTCCTTGAGGTGTAGTTTACAAAATGGGGTCACTTGTGGGGGTTTCTGCTGTTTCGGCATGTCAGCGACTCTTCAAATGTGACATGGTGTCTGCTGCCTATCCCAGCCAACATAGCGCTCCTTTCTCTTCCGAACCCTGCCGTACACCAAAGCAGTGGTTTTCCCCCACATATGGGGTATCGGCGTACTCAGGAGAAATTGCACAACAAATTTCATGGTGCAATTTATCCTGTTACCCTTATGATAATGCAAAATTAGGGAATGAAAAACATTTTTTGTGGGAAAAATATGAAAATTTTATTTTTATGGCTCAATATTATAAACTTCTGTGAAGCAGCTGGGGGTGCAAGGTGCTCACCACACATCTAGATAAGTTCCCTAAGGGGTCTAGTTTCCAAAATGGTGGCACTTGTGGGGGGTTTCCACTGTTTAGGCACATTAGGGGCTCCCCAAATGCGATATGGCATCTGCTAATTATTCCAAAAAATTTACATTCAAAAAGTCAAATGGCGCTCCTTCCCTTTCAAACCCTGCCGTGCACCAAAGCAGTGGTTTTCCCCCACATATGGGGTATTGGCGTGTTCAGGAGAAATTGCACAACAAATTTCATGGTGCAATTTATCCTATTACCCTCATGATAATGCAAAATTAAGGGATGAAAAACGTTTTTGTGGGAAAAATGTGAAAATTTTATTTTTACAGCTCAATACAGGGGTTTCCACTGTTTAGGAACATCAGGGGCTCTCCAAACGCAACATGGCGTCTGCTAATTATTCAGACAAATTTTACATTCAAAAAGTCTAATGGCGCTCCTTCCCTTCCGAACCCTTCCCTTCCGAACCAAACAGTGGTTTTCCCTCACATATGGGGTATGAGCGCGCTCAAGAGAAATTGCACAAAAAATTTTGGGGTCCATTTTTTTCTGTTACCCCTGTGAAAATAAAAAAAATTGGGTCTGAAGTAACATTTTTGTGAAAAAACTTAAATGTTAATTTTTTTCTTCCACATTCCAAAAATTCCTGTGAAGCACCTGAAGGTTTAATAATGTTCTTGAATGTGGTTTTGAGCACCGTGAAGGGTGCAGTTTTTAGAATGGTGTCACTTTTGGGTATTTTCTGTCATAAAGGCCCCTCAAAGTGACTTCAAATATGATGTAGTCCCTAAAAAAATGTTTTTGTAAATTTTGTTGGAAAAATGAGAAATCGCTGGTCAACTTTTAACCCTTATAGCTCCCTAACAAAAAAAAATGTTGGTTCCAAAATTGTGCTGATGTAAAGTAGACATGTGGGAAATGTTATTTATTAACTATTTTGTGTGACATATCTCTCTGATTTAAGGGCATGAAAATTCAAAGTTTGAAAATTGCAAAATTTTCTAAATTTTTGCCAAATTTCCGATTTTTTCACAAATAAACGCAAGTGATATTGAAGAAATTATACCACTATCATGAAGTACAATATGTCACGAAAAAACAGTCTCAGAATCAGGGGGATCCGTTGAAGCGTTTCAGAGTAATTACCTCATAAAGTGACAGTGATCAGAATTGTAAAAATTGGCCTGGTCACGAAGGCAAAAACAGGCTCTGGTGCGAAGTGGTTAATATCGTTTTTATACAAAATATATATATATTTTTTGCATCGCTTTATTCTGAGAGCTATAATTTTTTTATTTTTCCACTGATGGGGCTGTATGGCGGCTTGTTTCTTGTGGGACAAGATGACGTTTTCAGCGGTACTAATTTTATTTATATTTGTTTTTTTTATCGTGTTTCATTCCCCTTTTTTTTCCCAGTGGTATGATGATAAAGCATCGTTAGCCTCGTTTTTTTAAGTTTTTTTTGTGTGGCGTTCACTGAAGGGGTTAACTAGTGTGACACTTTTATAGGTCGGGTCGTTCCAGAATCGGCAATACCAAATATGTGTACTTTTTTTATTTTATTGTTATTTTTTTACATAAAAATGTGTATTTATTAGTGAATATGTTTTTTTTAATTAATATTATTTAATATTTGTTTTTATGTATTTGTATAAGTTTTTTGCCATTTATTCTTTACTTTTTACTTAGTCCCTTTATGGGACTTTCACTTGTTTCTCTTTGATCACAGGTATAATGTATTGCAATGTACTAGATTGCAGTGCATTGATTATACCTTTAGTGAAAGCTCCTGAGCCCATGCTGTGAGCATGGTTTCAGCAGCTTTCCGTAGCTTGGTGACCAGGGGGTCGTCATGACGACCCCTGGTCACCATGGCAATGATTGGGCCCCACGACATCGCAGGGCCACCGATCTGTCAGGGGGTTAACAGCCAGGGGTGGTGTTGACACTCCTACTAGCTGTTTAGTGCCGGAGATCAGCCACTGGCGGCGCTGAACTCCGGCACTGATCGGGCTGGAGACGCTGATATTTCAGCATCTCCTGCACGATCATGCTGAGATCGGTCAGTCAGATTGACTGACTGATCGCAGCGATCTAGGTGTGCGGACCGACCATATGGCTCCCTGCACCCCATCTTGTGCTGCTCAGCTGTCACAGATAGCTGTCCGCACTTATCTGTCACTGCGTGTTTACACACTGTGACAGTTTAACCCCTTAACAACATTTGCCGTACTAATACGCGTCTGTGCCCTGGGACTTAAGAGCCAGACCCGTATAAGGACGTCATGGCGATCGCGCGCGCACACAGGCTGTGCGGGCGCGATCGCCGCTGGGTGTCAGCTGATTGTCACAGCTGACACCCGGTACTATGTGCAGGGAGCGGTCCTGCATCGCTCCCAGCACATTAACCCCCGCGATGCTGCGATCGAAGTCGATCGCGGCATTGCGGGGGCAAGCGGAGGTGATCGCCGATACTCACCTCCTCTTCCGGCTTCCAGCGCAGTCTGCAAAGGCTTCCTGGGTGTTGCCATGACGACCCGATGTCGTCATGACAACATCCGGGTCACCAGACAGCAGGAAGATTGCTTGGACATGCGCAGTGCATCTCCAAGCAATCTTCACACTGTGCATTTCTGACAGCTTGCATGGCATAGGGATGGTGCTGCATTCCTGTGCCATGCAGGCGATCAGAGAAAAAAAAGTGAAAGTCCCAGAGTGGGACAAAGTAAGAAAGTGTATAAACTGTGTGAAAGTGGAAAAAAAAATAAAAAAAACATTTGCAAAAATATAAAAAAAAAAATAAAAAAAATAATCCACCAAAAATAAAAATATAATGTACCCATCAATAAATATTATTATAAAAAAACACAAAAAAACAATAAAAGTACACATATTTGGTATCGCCGCGTCCATCAGCCGAAAAATAAAAAAGTTATAGCTCTCAGAATAAAGCGATGCTAAAAAATATTTTTTTCTATAAAATAGCTTTTATTGTGTATAAGCGTCAAAACATAGAAAAATTATACAAATGTGGTACCGCTGTAAACGTACTGACCCGAAGAATAAAGCTACCTCATCAATTTTACCACACGCGGAACAGAATAAAAAAAAAAAAAAAAAAAAAACAATTCCTGAATTGTTGGTTTTTGTTTATTCTGCCTCCCAAAAATCGGAATAGAAAGCGATCAAAAAATGTCACGTGCCTGAAAATGGCACCAATAACAACGTCAAGTCATCCCGCAAAAAACGAGCCGTCACATGACTGTCTGCCAAAATCTGGAAAAATTATAGCTCTCAAAATATGGCGATGCAAAAACTAGATTTTACAAAAAATGCGTCTTTTAGTGTGTGACAGCTGTCAGTCATAAAAACCCCATATGATTCTGGCATTGCTGTAATCACACCGACCCGAAGAATAAAGTCGTCTAATCACTTATACCGCACAAGGAACAGCGTCAAAAATAAACTCTTGGGTTAGGATTGGGCTAGGGTTAGGGCTGGGTTTGGGGCTAGGGTTGTGCTGGGGCTAGGGTTGTGCTGGGGCTAGGGTTGTGCTGGGGCTAGGGTTGTGCTAGGGCTAGGGTTGTGCTAGGGCAAGGGTTGCACTATGGTTAGGGTTGTGCTAGGGTTAGGGCTGGGGTTGGGATTTTTTTCAAAAGTAAGAAAAAAAGATGACGATATGGCGACTAGTGTTGAGAGCAAGTGCTCGCTACTTGAGTTTGCATCGGGTGCTCTGGTATCTATTGAGTATCGTGGGTATTTGAGTGACATGCTCGAGTCTCTGCCCCATATGCTTCGCGGCCAAAAAAGTTTACAGGGATTGCCTGCCATGCACGAGCGATCCCCGCATGTTTTTTTTTCGGTGTCTAATAACCGTGAAACATGCGGAGCAGGGACTCGAGCATGTCACTCGAGCACACGCTTTACATGGTGCATACCTGAGTACCCGATGCAAACTCAAGTAGCGAGCACTTGCGCTCAAGAATAATGACAACTTATTCAATATGATGACCTAATGTAAACAAATTCTGTGCCGTACCTCTGGGTTCAAAATGTTCACTATACACCTTAATAAAATCCTTGAGGGGTATAGTTTCCAAAATGGGGACACTTGTCGGGGAGCTCCACTGTTTAGGCACATCACGGGCTCTCTAAACGCGACATGGTGTCCGCTAACAAATTGAATGGAAAATCCGCTCAAATTGTTAGCGGACGCCATGTTGCGTTTGGAGAGCCCCTGTGTGCCCAAACATTGGAGCTCCCCCACAAGTGACCCCATTTTGGAAACTAGACCCCCCAAGGCACCTATCTAGATGCATAGTGAGCACTTGGAACCCCCAGGTGCTTCACAAATTGATTCGTAAAAATGAAAAAGTGAAAAAAAAACATTTTTTAATTTTTATGAATCAATTTGTGAAGCACTTGGGGTTCCAAGTGCTCACTATGCATCTAGATAGGTGCCTTGGGGGGTCTAGTTTCCAAAATGGGGTCACTTGTGGGGGAGCTCTAATGTTTAGGCACACAGGGGCTCTCCAAATGCAACATGATATCCGCTAACAAATTGAATGGAAAATCGGCTCAAATTGTTAGCGGACACCACGTTGCGTTTGGAGAGCCCCTCTGTGCCCAAACTTTGGAGCTCCCCCACAAGTGACCCCATTTTGGAAACTAGACCCCCCAAGACACCTTTCTATATGCATAGTGAGCACTTGGAACCCCCAGGTGCTTCACAAATTGATTCGTAAAAATGAAAAAGTGAAAAAAAAAACACTTTTTCATTTTTATGAATCAATTTGGGAAGCACCTGGGGTTCCAAGTGCTCACTATCAATCTAGATAGGTGCCTTGGGTGGTCTAGTTTCCAAAATGGGGTCACTTGTGGGGGAGCTCCAATGTTTGGGCACACAGGGACTCTCCAAATGCAACATGATATCCGCTAACAAATTGTCGGCTCAAATTGTTAGCGGATATCATGTTGCATTTGGAGAGTCCCTGTGTGCCCAAACATTGGAGCTCCCCCACAAGTGACCCCATTTTGGAAACTAGACCCCCCAAGGCACCTATCTAGATGCATAGTGAGCACTTGGAACCCCTAAGTGCTTCATAAATTGATTCGTAAAAATGAAAAAGTGTTTTTTTTTTCACTTTTTCATTTTTACGAATCAATTTGTGAAGCACCTGGGGGTTCCAAGTGCTCACTATGCATCTATAAAGGTGCCTTGGGGGGTCTAGTTTCCAAAATTGGGTCACTTGTGGGGGAGCTCCAAAGTTTGGGCACACAGGGGCTCTCCAAACACAACATGGCGTCCGCTAATTATTCAAGCAAATTTTACAATCAAAAAGTGAAATGGCGCTCCTTCCCTTCCGAGCCCTGCCGTGCGCCCAAACAGTGTTTCTTCCCCAAATATTGGGTATCTGCGTGCCCAGGGAAAATTGCACAACAAATTTTGGGGTCAATTTTTTTTGTTACCCCTGTGAAAATAAAAAAATTGGGTCTAAAGTAACATTTTTGTGAAAAAAGTTAAATGTTCATTTTTTTCTTCCACATTCAAAAAATTCCTGTGAAGCACCTGAAGGGTTAATAAAGTTCTTGAATGTGGTTTTGAGCACCTTGAAGGGTGCAGTTTTTAGAATGGTGTCACTTTTGGGTATTTTCTGTCATAAAGACCTCTCCAAGTGACTTCAAATGTGATGTGGTCCCTAAAAAAATGGTTTTGTAAATTTTGTTGGAAAAATGAGAAATCGCTGTTCAACTTTTAACCCTTATAGCTCCCTAACAAAAAAAATTTTGGTTCCAAGATTGTGCTGATGTAAAGTAGACATGTGGGAAATGTTATTTATTAACTCTTTTGTGTGACATATCGCTCTGATTTCAGGGCTTAAAAATTCAAATTTTGAAAATTGCAAAATTTTCAAAATTTTCACCAAATTTCCGTTTTTTTCACAAATAAACGCAAGTGATATTGAAGAAATTTTTCCACAATCATGAAGTACAATATGTCACGAAAAAACAATCTCAGAATCAGGGGGATCAGTTGAAGCGTTCCAGAGTAATTACCTCATAAAGTGACAGTGGTCAGAATTATAAAAATTGGCCCGGTCATTAACGTGCAAACCACCCGCGGGGCTTAAGGGGTTAAAGCCATAACGGACAATGCACGGCAAGGAGCATTAACTTACACCTGCTCATGCCGTGCAGTGTCCGTCATTGGGCGTTATGGGGTTAATACCGCTGTCAAGTGTGATGGTGACATGTAACAGACTTTAACATAATGGCCATCAGTTCTAATGAACATGGGGCCACCGTGCAGTATGAATGCACATTGACGAAGGGTTACCTTGACTGCCGGATGACCTCTTTAAAAAAATATATATATGGCTCTCAGAATATGGTGACAAAAGCCAAATTGTTTTTGTAAATGTTTTTATTTTATTTTTAATTAGTAAATCATGAATAGAAATATATAGATTTGGGATCCCGTAACCATACTGACCCATAGAGCAAAGGTAACAGATCACCACCTGATTACCACAAAGTAAGCGGCGCTAGTACAAAACCTTGAAAAAGAAAATGTGGAATTACAGTTTTTCTCCTCACCGTTTCCACTTATTTCATAGAATAAGTTGTGTTCTGCAAAAAACAAGCCCTCTTGCGGCTATGTCGAAATATTAGAAAGGTTATGGTTCTTGTTACAAGGAGAGGAAAAAGTAAGTTACAATATCCT
This sequence comes from Phyllobates terribilis, assembly GCF_046119375.1. Classification (NCBI taxonomy): domain Eukaryota; kingdom Metazoa; phylum Chordata; class Amphibia; order Anura; family Dendrobatidae; genus Phyllobates; species Phyllobates terribilis. The sequence goes on from NW_027362775.1 coordinate 30,996,651, forward strand.
GGGGAAAAGCTCTGTGTCTGCCTCCTGAAAACCTCCAGCTCAGGGTTTGTTACCCGACCGACGACATGTTTAACAGATTCCTTTGACTAAACCACCCTTCACATGTCCATATAATACCGGTACTGGAAAAATGGTACCGGTGTCATAAGTATTTTGGATCAGTGTGTCATCCGTGTGCCATCAGTGTTCTATCCGTGTGCAATTCATTTTTTTTCCACCATGACTTAAATATCAATTCCAAAGCTTCTCCTATACTTTGCAGTGTTAAACATGTACAGCACACGGTTGTCACAAGGATGTTTCACACGGAGCCAGAAATGTGTATTGGCCCTTGTAATCCATGCGGACGAGTCTCATGCAAAGATCACCATAGATTATGATAGGTATGTGTGGATACGTGTCTTCAATGCATGTGAAAGCGAATGCCACACGTGCTGAAAACATGTACATGTGAAGGAAGCTTTACACACTGTGTGAACAAGTATGAAAAGTCACCTCTTAATCATTGAATTAAGGTTTTCTCTTTTGGTTCCATTGCCATGGGTATAAAATCCAGCATCTAAGCATGTAGTCTGCCTGTGCGAACAGTTGTGATAAAATGGCTCGTTCTAAAGAGCTCCCTGAATTCAGCATCTTGCTGTCATATGTTGTCACAAGTCAGTTCATGAAAGTTCAAATAAGACATGGCTGGGTGAGTTTGGTGTGGAAGAACATGACTGACCCTTCAAGAGACCTAACCTCAACTCCATCAGATAGATACCTTTTGGATTAACCAGAGATTACAAGCCAGGTCCCCTTGTCCAACATCAGTGTCTGACCTGATAACTGCTCTTCTGGAAGAATGGACAACAAATTGCACAGAAATGTCCCCCAATTTTTTTTTTAGAGTGGAAGCTTTATTAGCTGCAAAGGGAGATCAACTCCATGTTAATGACCCTGGATTTAAAAAGGAATGTCATAAAATTTCCTCCAGGAGTAATGTGTATGTGTCCCAATAATTTTATCCCTACAGTGTGTAATAGGTTCTGCTTCTTCCATGGTGAGAGGTGGAGACTGCTTCTCTGATGATGTGTAAATCTGGAGGTGAATGAGAATCATAATCAGTTTTGTTATATATTTTAGGAAGGACGTCCAGAATAAAAGGCTTAAAGCACCCAATAATTGAAGACAGTGAGGATGAGGAGGTGCAGCCAACGTAAGCACTAAATACGACTATCATTCGTTACATTGTATTGTAAGGCTATGTTCACATGTCTGGTAGTTATACCTGTTTTTGGATTTGTTAGGGGTGATAAAAAATGAAAAGATACAATGCAAAATTAGTTCATTCAAATAAGGACGGGAATGTCTTAAATTGTTTTCTTTTTTACTGCAATCTGTTTTTTAGCAGGATCATGTGCCGATTTGCCATGAGCGTTACCCGTTGGCCATCGCTCATAGCAGATGATCATTTTAACCATGTGTAGCACAAGTGATCGGATGAAAGCACCTTCAAGTCTTCTAAGGAAACTATTAAGGCCAGAAAAAAGTAAAAAAAAAATGTTTTTTTTTTTTAAAAATATAAACGTTCAAATCACCCCCCTTTTGCCCCATTCAAAATAAATGAATAATAAAACTAAAATATACATACAGTTATATGAAAAAGTTTGGGCACCCCTATTAATCTTAAGCTTAGTATTTTATAAAAATTGGTGTTTTTGCAACAGCTATTTCAGTTTGATATATGTAATAACTGTTGGACACAGTAATGTTTCTGCCTTGAAATGAGGTTTATTGTACTAACAGAAAATGTGCAATCTGCATTCAAACAAAATTTGACAGGTGCATAAGTATGGGCACCCTTATCATTTTCTTGTTTTAAATACTCCTACCTATTTTTTACTGACTTACTAAAGCACTCTTTTTGTTTTTGTAACCTCATTGAGCTTTGAACTTCATTGCCAGGTGTATGCAATCATGAGAAAAGCTACTTAAAGTGGCCACTTGCAAGTTGTTCTCCTGTTTGAATCTCCTCTGAAGAGTGGCATCATGGGCTCCTCAAAACAACTGTCAAATGATCTGAAAACAAAGATTATTCAACATAGTTGTTCAGGGGAAGGATACAAAAAGCTGTCTCAGAGATTTAACCTGTCAGTTTCCACTGTGAGGAACATAGTAAGGAAATGGAAGAACACAGGGACAGTTCTTGCTAAGGCCAGAAGTGGCAGGCCAAGAAAAACATCAGAAAGGCAGAGAAGTAGAATGGTGAGATCAGTCAAGGACAATCCTCAGACCACCTCCAGAGAGCTGCAGCATCAACTTGCTGCAGATGGTGTCACTGTGCATCGGTCAACTATACAACGCACTTTGCACAAGGAGAAGCTGTATGGGAGAGTGATGCGAAAGAAGCCGTTTCTGCAAGCACGCCACAAACAGAGTCGGCTGAGGTATGCAAAAGCACATTTGGAGAAGCCAATTTCTTTTTGGAAGAAGGTCCTGTGGACTGATGAAACCAAGATTGAGTTGTTTGGTCATACAAAAAGGCGTTATGCATGGCGGCAAAAAAACACAGCATTCCAAGAAAAACACTTGCTACCCACAGTAAAATTTGGTGGAGGTTCCATCATGCTTTGGGGCTGTGTGGCCAATGCCGGCACCGGGAATCTTGTTAAAGTTGAGGGGCGCATGGATTCCACTCAGTATCAGCAGATTCTTGACAATAATGTTCAAGAATCAGTGATTAAGTTGAAGTTAAGCAGGGGATGGATCTTTCAGCAAGACAATGATCCAAAACACCGCTCCAAATCTACTCAGGCATTCATGCAGAGGAGCGATTACAATGTTATGGAATGGCCATCCCAGTCCCCAGACCTGAATATCATTGAACATCTGTGGGATCATTTGAAGAGGGCTGTCCATGCTCGGCGACCATCAAACTTAACTGAACTGGAATTGTTTTGTAAAGAGGAATGGTCAAACATACCTTCATCCAGGATCTAGGAACTCATTAAAAGCTACAGGAAGCGACTAGAGGCTGTTATTTTTGCAAAAGGAGGATCTACTAAATATTAATGTCACTTTTCTGGTGAGGTGCCCATACTTATGCACCTGTCAAATTTTGTTTGAATGCAGATTGCACATTTTCTGTTAGTACAATAAACCTCATTTCAAGGCAGAAACATTACTGTGTCCAACAGTTATTACATATATCAAACTGAAATAGCTGTTGCAAAAACACCAATTTTTATAAAACATTAAGCTTAAGATTAATAGGGGTGCCCAAACTTTTTCATATAACTGTATATTGCTGCATTCTGAATCGCCCGATCTATCAAGATATAAAAAGAATTAATCCAAATGGTAAACGGTGTAACGAGAAAAAAAATCAAAACACCAGAATTAAGTTTTTTTGGTCGCTGCAACATCGCAATAAAACGCAATCACAAGCGATTAAAACATATATATATATATATCTACCTAAAAATATTATCAATAAAACCTTCAGCTCAGCGTGCGAAAAATAAGCCCTCACCCAGCCCCAGATCCTGAAAAAGGGAGACGCTACGGGTCTCGGAATATGGCGCCATTATAATTTTTTTTACAAACTTTAGAATTTATTTCACCACTTTAAAAAAAATAACCTATTCATGTTTGGTATCTGCAAACACATAATGACCTGGAGAATCATAATTGCAGGTCAGTTTTAGCATTTAGTGAACATGGTAAAAAAAAAAAACAACCAAGAGACAAGTGTAGAATTATACTTTTTTTGCAATTTTGACGCACTTTTGAATTTTTTCCTTTTTCTCCAGTACACGACATTGTAAAACCAATGATGTCGTTCAAAATTACTATTCGTCCCAGAAAAAATAAACCATCACAGGGACATATTAAAAAATAAAAAAGTTATGCCTCTGGGAAAAAGGGGAGCGAAAAACGGAAAATCCCAAGGTCGTGAAAGGGTTAAAGGACAGAAATCCTCAACTATACTGATTGTATTGATTGAACAGTACCACCATATACCACCATAGCATTACTGAATCTCTCTATACCATGTGTGGTTAATACCGTAACTAATACTGCCATATAGTTACTAAATTATACTTTTATAACATGATTTTAGAACCACCATACTGTAACTGAAAAACAGCATCATATTGTGACTTTATCACTTGGGGTCTGAGCTGTTTTGATGCCCAGCGATCAAAAAGTTATTTAATTCTAAATGCCCTCAGACTCATGAGATAGAAGTTGGCTAAACCCGGTGATTTTGGCTTGAATCGGTTAGCTTCCTAACATCTGTGGGGACAGGCCTGATTCTAGCTTTTTTTTTTGGTGCCCAAGGCGAAAATTCAAGTGGCACCCCTCCCAGCAGTTCATGGTATACCTGCAGTGAATAAACACAATCCCATCATTGTTTTTTAGGTTTTGCTTTTAAGATATTCATTATGTGGTAAAAGTGACGTGTGAACATGATTCTCCAGGTCTTTGTGATTACAGTAATCCCAAACTTTCAGAGATTCTTATTTTTGTAAAAAAAAAACCAACATTTAGCTTGTGATGCTTTTTTAAGGACCTGTTAGAACAATAAAAATATATCTATGAAGCTATGTGAGGGCTGTTTTTTGCACAGTAAGTTGAAATATTTATTGCTATCAATTCAGGGTGCATACATTTGGATGGCTTTTTGCTGTAAGAGGTGTGGTGACAAAAAAAAGTAGTTCTTCTATTTTTTTTTCTCTTTACTGCATATGTTAGTTCTTTTTATATTTTGATAGATCAGACTTTTAAGGATGTGGACATACCAAATTTTCTTTAATTGTTTAATTTGTGTTTAATGAGGGAAGACCGCACCAGATCCATGATCATTAAATGAATACATCACCAGAACATTCCATCAGTACATGAATGGCACCAGCATCCTCATCAGTACTTAGATACAGCACCAAAACAACCATTAATACACTAATTCATTATTAGAACCATAATCGGTAATTGAATATAGCACTGGGACCATCATTATTAATTGAATACATCGCCAGAACCACCAACTGCACATGAATACAGTGAAGAGCAAAAGAGTATCAATCTTTTGAACTTTTGACTTTCAGGCTCCATATCTCACCATCCACTACTTATTTTATTGTGAGACTACCCTCATTTTATAGACAATCATCTTGTCTATCTCATATATAAACTTGAGTTGCAACTATTTGGCATATGATTAATTATGCAGATTCTTGTCATGTCACTGCACTGTTACTGTTTTGCTCCTAAAAATCTAAATACAATTTTTTATTATTTTATTAGTATTTTGTAAATCCACCTTTAGCTTTCAACACTGCCTGAATCCTTCTGGGCATGCTCTCGATCAGATTCAAACATGTCTTGACCGACATCTAATTCCGGGTCTCTTTTACATGTTCCCAGTTGGTGCATGCTCTTCGACTCGCTTGGATATGTATATAGTTTTTTATTCCATTCTACCCACAAGTGTTAAATTGGATTAAGGTCTGAGGTCTGTGGGGGCCAATCCAGCACTTCGACTTCATTGTCATTGAACCATTTATTTGCCAATCTCAACATATGCTTTGGGTCGTTGTCCTGCTGGAACACTATGTTGTCCTTTTCATACCGATGGTACTCGAGTGTACAAAGTAATTTGTCTTGTAGGATACTCACATATAGCTCAGCATTGAGACCACCATCGATTCTGGTAAAGTATCCAACGCCTTTAGCTGTGAAACAACCCCATATCATCAGGCTTCCTTCACCGAACTTGACAGTTCCTTCAATTTCTCCATCCTTTAGCCCCATTTTCCTTTGTTTCTTCCAGACCCATTTTCATCCATCATAGCCTAGTCTATTGACTTTTGTCCCATAGCTCCAAACCACCCGTTTCCTATCTTCTACAGTTCACTTTTCATACCTTTTTGCAAACTTGTGTCGACGCTTCTTATGATGATATTGAAGTCGATGCTTCTTCATCTTTTTTTGAGCTACCATTCAAGACTTGTGTAACATGCTTTACACGGTGCTTCCACAGACATCTGTGATCTCACTATTACGAAACTTACAAGTCACTCCAGCCCGTGATATTGGAAGCAGACTTTGCATCCGTAAGTATGGCAAAAGAGGTGACGGGGAATGCATGATTGGAGCAGTAGGCTGGTACTCAAAAGGAGTTGGATATGATAGAGACCTTGAAATGGTCTGGGAAGAAGCGCTCCCTGAAGGACGATACATTGCATACCGCATAGACTGCTCTTATCTAGGAGCGTCATCTGAGGTATCAGTGAGGAAGTGGTGGGTGCTGCCTTTCATGGTAATTGTAGGGTCTTGTGATGGTGTAGGTGTCTATCTGCCCTTTTTGACACCCTCCTGGTTAGGTAAAATGCAATATCCAAGTAGTTGTTGGTGAATTAAGACCCATGAGAACAATGAACATTTCTTCACTCCACATTTGCAAGTACAACTCCCTCTACCTTGATGGTTTTATCATTTAAAATAGTATTTTTCTTTTCACTTTGACTCTTAACACAGACCTTGATTTGTATGTTTCTACAGAAAGAAATTCATAAGAAATGAGGAAACCCCTCCGTCGTCTTTTGTGGCTTTTGAAAGTGACGTTTTATGAGTAATTTTGACAACATATAATAAGTTCAAGTTAAACTTCACTTAAAAGCTATGTTCACACATGTTGTGTTTTTTTAGCATTTTTTGCTGCAGATTTTTATGCAAATTTTCAGTTGTGTTTTGCAGTACCAGCAAAGTCTATGAGAAACCAGAATTCTCTGTTCACACATCATGCTTTTTTGTTGTTGTGTATTTTGTGCCTTGGTTGGGTTTTTGGAAAATAGAGCATGTCACTTTCAGCATTTTTGTCAGTGTTTTTTCACCCATGGGAAATAATGGGTGGTTGTAAAGGGAAGTGTCCCAGGTTGTACATGTATATACGTATCTGCATGCTAGCCATGCTTGCAGATAAGTATACATGTATATATTGGCCCCACATCTCCCCATGTGTTTCAGTCTGTTTGCTGCTGGAGGAGGTTTCAATAGAATGTCCAGCCATGTGCTAAATCAGGTTTTGCGAGTATGGTTGGACATGAACAAAGATCTTAGCCAGTGGGCGGGGAATAATACATCATTTCCTGTGACATGAAGCTGGACACTGGCTGGACTTAAAAACCCAGAATGCACATGTGCTAAGGCCCCTTAGACTCTTGAAGATGGACATAACAACACATGGCTGAGTATCTCTCTTCCCCTGTAACTTCTTTACTTACTAGCCCTACATACCCTGTACTAACCCTCCTAGATATTGATAGATATATATAGGCAAAGTTGGTATAGTTGGGTGGGCCGATATTGCATGAGTGATTAGCAAACGTGGGTGGAAAATATATTAGGTAATTGGGAATTGTGAATCCGTTTTGTGTACTGTGTTAGTGTGATACCTAGTAGTATATTAACTGTAGACTTTTGTGTAATAAATACCTTTTATTAGCACACGGTTTTGTCTCAGTTGGTATATAGTATAAGGCACAGATAACGTTAGTGGAAATTAATTATTAATAGTCAAGTTTGATGTTAATAGTTAATATCGGACCTCAGTAGAGGTGTAGGAGAGTGCCCCCATTAATTACTGATATTTTGGAGGAAAATCACATCCTTATACAGTGGTGAAAAAAACGCTGAAAAAATGCACCAAAATTTGCAGCAGCGTTTTTGATGGTGAAATAGAATGGGGTTCTTTTTTAACAGAACTTTATGTACATGCATAAATAGAGACAGGACAGTGAAAAAAATCGCTGAAAAAACTCACAAAAAATGCATCAAAAAACGCAGCAAAACGTTTTTGACGCAGCTAATTTCCTGCCAGAGATTGTGTTTTGATGCAGTTTTCTGAAGCTGAAAAACACAACATGTGTGAACACAGCCAAAGTAAAACTTAAAGGGTTTACCCGCAAAGTTCATTTTAATCAATAGATCTTGATAATAATAAATTCCACAATTGGATGTGTTTAAATAAAATGTTCCTGTGCTGAGATAATCTTATAAATGGGCCCCTGCTGTGTACTGTGTAATGGCTTTGTCTGACGGTGCAGGGACATGGACAGATAATTCCACAGCTCCTGGGAAGGGGGAGACGCAAAAGAGTCTACAGACATTACAGGACTGGATCACAAAAAATTCTTTCTTTGAGGTAAAACATTTTTTAAAAACAGGCAGGGAAATGTTTTATCTCACATTCATTTTCAAGGAAAACGAACGAGTGCAATCCGATAAAAAATTGGATTCTACTTTGACCAATATTAATCTATGAGTTACCGCTCATCTGTAATTTTTTTCACAGCTGAAATCGGACTTAGAAAAAAAATCGCAAGTCAATGGGTGCGAGAAAAATAAAATCACACGGCTCTCGGACCTTGCGAGTGCCGTTCAATTTTTAAATACCCAGAATCAGTTAATTTATTTGAAAGAAACACACAGACTCCTTTAATAAATCTAAATTTAACTAATAACATAACACCCATTCCATTGAAGCCGATGTCAATTGAAATAAAATAATAAAGCATCATCATCCTCACCTGTCCCTGACGTGAATAAAATCATCCATTTGTTGCGCGACAGGTCTAGGTCTGCTACATCAAGATGGCAGGCTGTATTGTCGCAAGATACGACTATACAGTCTGCCATCCTGCAGAGACAATTAGCTGTGCAAGCTTGCGCACCTCAGTGTGCTGGCAGAAAGGTCATCGGAGTCCTTATCCAATGAACTCTGTTCACCTCACTGACATTAACGCATGTGCGGTGAGAACTTTCCCACAGCACTGCAGTAAAAAAAGAACACACTTTGTAACGTGTGTTTTCACAGCGCAAATGCACCCAAAAACACATGCATATAAAAAAAATGATGTGGGTTCCCCCCTACTTTTTATAACCAGCCTTTGTAAAGAACAGAGGTGTGCTCTTGTATTAACAAGATAGGAAGGTCCATAGATATTGGCCCTTTCCCAGCCTAAAAATAAAAGCCTGCAGTTACCCCAGAATTGGCGCATCAATGAGATGCGCCAACTCAGGCTCTTTGCTGGCTTTTCCTGATTGCGATGGTGCAGTGGCAATTGGGGTAGTAGTTTTATCAGGTTGATGTCAGCTTTGTAATGTAATGATTGACAAAAGTCTGGGATGGGCTGAAATGTTTTGTATGTGGACCTCCATTAAAAAGAACTTTTCATCAACCACGTGAGTGACGGGATTCGTCATTTTAAGCCTTGTAATGTCAGCTGGCATCAAAACCAAGGGTTAGTATTGGAGTGGTGTCTATCAGACATCCCCATTACTAACCCAGTAATAAAAAAAAAACAAAAGCACACACACACACACACAGGAAAACATAGTTTATTTTAAAGAACACTCCCCCACACCTCGTTCACCTATTTATTAAAAAGCAAAAAAAAAACCATGAAGATCCAACGTAATCCAGCCAATCAGAAGAAGTCCAAAAATGGGAACCTGAAAGACATAAAAGGAAAGTTAAATAAATAAAAGGAAGAAACTCTCGCTCATTCGCCAATTTATTTTTAAATTACAATCTCTGCACCTGCGACGTGACCCATTGGGGTTCCCACGACATCTAACGATTCTGTACAGCAAGCTATGGAGCGTCGTTTTGAGAACCATGCTTCATAGGTCACTCCCGGTTATGTCTCACAACCGATAACGTCAGTAACTTAGTAATGTCATCGCTCATGAGTAGTGTTGAGTGATACCTTCCGATATCAGGAAATATCGGATCGGATTGGATCGGGCCGATACTCAAAAAGTATCGGATATCGCCGATTCCGAATCCGGAAACCAATGCAAGTCAATGGGACACAAATATCGGAATGAAAATAAACCCTTTCTTTCCTTGTAGGTTAATTCTACATGAAGGAAAACAACTAACAATAATGTAGAATGTATTGGGGGAGGGGGTTGCCCAAATCGATGGGAACAGTGCTCACAGTGAAACATGAAAAGCCGGCAATTCAGCAGCGGCATACACCGGTACCCGACAATTTATAATAGAAAGAATAGAGCTTCACACATAGATTAGATAGATAGAAACATGTCAGTCACATATGTAAGAAGTACAGTGACAGTGTTGCTTACTGTACTTGTCATTTAGTGTAAAGGATTTATTTAAAAAAATAATAGTGTTTTCATGCACGGTCTCTTTAAAAAAGCCGGCCGGCAATTCAGCAGCGGTACCCGACAATTTAGAACAGAAAGATAGAGCATTACACATAGATTAGATAGATATTATGTATGTGACTGACATGTTTCTAAGTACAGAGACAGTGTTGGTTACTGTACTTGTCATTTAGTGTTAAAATAAAGGATTTATTAAAAAAAAAATTGGCTTGGGGTTCCCTGTAATTTTAGGCTCTAGCGGAGGTTAAGCAGACGGCTGGGGCAGATGTTTGAAGTCTGGGAAGGGGGTAATACCCATGGAGCTTCCCAGGCTACTAATATCAGCCCCCAGCTGAATACCTAGCCTTTACTAGCTATTAAAATGGGGACCCCCCCAAAAAAATGACGTGGGGTCCCCCTTATTTTAATAACTAGCAAAGGCTAGGCAGACAGCTGGGGGCTGATATTAATAGCCCAGGAAGGGTGCCATGAATATTGGCACCCTCCCAGGCTAGAAACACCAGCCGTCAGCCGCCCCCAGAAATGGCGCATCCATAGGATGCGCCAATTCTGACACTTAGCCTCGCTCTTCCCACTGCCCTGTAGCGGTGGCAGTGGGGTAATAGGGCTGGGGTTGATGTCAGCTTATGATGCCAGCTGACATCAAGCCCAGGTTAGTAATGGAGAGGCGTCTATAAGACACCCCCATTGCTAACCCCATAGTCAAAGTTACAAAAAAACACAAACACCCAGAATAAAGTCCTTTAATTGAAATAAACACACAATTCTTTATTGTTCTAAATTAAACCATACTTACCATCACGCCCATTCCAGCTGAAGCCAACGATCTCCTGCAATAAAAGAAAAATAATAATGCAACATCATCCTTACTTTTCCATGGTTCCCAGGACAGCTCCAGCTCTGCTACATCGAGATGACGGGCTGGACCGCAGCAGAAAGCTGCCATCCAGCCTGACATACCGCAGACACTGAGAAGCGCAAGTATGCTTGCGCTCCTCAGTTTCTGGCTGTGACGGCATCCAGATGAGCCGACAATGAACTCAGCTCACCTCATGCACGTTACTGACAGCGTGGGAGAATTCTCCTGCGCATGCGGTGAGCATGAGAGAATTCTCACGCTGAAGCGCATAGCGCAGCAGAATTTTCCCACGCTGTCAGTGACGTGCATGAGGTGAGCTGAGTTCATTGGACATGACCTCGGCTCATCTGGATGCCGTCACAGCCAGACACTGCAGAGCGCAAGCATGCCTGCTCTTCTCAGTGTCTGCGGGATGACAGGCTTGATGGCAGCTTTCTGCTGCGGTCCAGCCTGTCATCTCGATGTAGCAGAGCTGAAGCTGTCGTGGGAACCATGGAAAGGTAAGGATGATGTTGCTTTATTATTTTTCTTTTATTGCAGGAGATCGTTGGCTTCAGCTGGAATGGGCGTGATGGTATGTATGGCTTAATGTAGAACAATAAAGAATTGTGTGTTTATTTCAATTAAAGGACTTTTTTCTGGGTGTTGTGTTTTTTTTAAATACTTTACTAGAAATTCATGGCGGTCATGTCTAATAGTGGCGTGACCCCATGAATTTCGGGCTTAGGGCCAACTGATAATGCCAAACTGGCCCTAACTCCTTTATTACCCAGTGAACCACCGCACCAGGGCCCTGGATGAGTTGAGTACAGCGCCAGAAGATGGCGCTTCTATGAACGCGCCATTTTCCGAGGTGACTGTGAACTGCAATTTGCAGTGGGGGGGGAGGGGGCAGAAAGATTGGGCCTCCCAGCGCTGCGGATACCAGCCCCCAGCTGCCTAGTTGTACCTGGCTGGACACAAAAATAGGGCGAAGCCCCACGTATTTTTTTGTTTAAATTATTTCATGAATTTCCTGAAATAATTTTTTCAAAATTGACATGGGGCTTCGCACTATATTTGTGTCCAGCCAGGTACAGCAGGCAGGAACGGGCTGCCCCCAACCACCAGCTGCCTATTTGTACCTGGCCGGACACAACAATATAGTTAAGCCCTTTTTTTCTTAATTGTTTCATGAATTTCATGAAATAATTAAAAAAAAAATATGTGGTGCTTCGCACTATTTTTGTGTCCAGCCAGGTACAACTAGGCAGCTGGGGGCTGGAATCTGCAGTGCAGGGAGGCCCAAGCTTTCTGCCCCCCCCCCCCCCCCCGCTGCAAATTGCAGTCCGCAGCCACCCCCGGAAAATGGCGCGTTCATAGAAGCGTCATCTTCTGGCGCTGTACCCAACTCATCCAGGGCCCTGGTGCGGTGGCTCACTGGGTAATAAAGGGGTTAGGGCCAGCTTGGTATTATCAGCTGGCCCTAAGCCTGAAATTCATGGGGTTATGCCAATATTAGACATGACCGCCATGAATTTCTAGTAAAGTATTTCAAAAAACACAACACCCAGAATAAAGTCCTTTAATTGAAATAAACACACAATTCTTTATTGTTCTAAATTAAACCATACTTACCATCACGCCCATTCCAGCTGAAGCCAACGATCTCCTGCAATAAAAGTAAAATAATAAAGCAACATCACCGTTACCTTTCCATGGTTCCCAGGACAGCTTCAGCTCTGCTACATTCACATGACAGGCTGGATCGCAGCCGAAAGCTGCCATCCAGCTTGCCATGACGCAGACACTGAGAAGCTCAGGCATGCTTGCGCTCGTCAGTGTCTGGCTGTGACGGCATAAAGATGAGCCGAGGTCATGTCCAATGAACTCAGCTCACCTCATGCACGTCACTGACGGCGTGGGAAAATTCTCATGCACTCAGCGCTTCAGCGTCAGAATTCTCCCACGCTGCATGAGTTGAGCTGAGTTCATTGGACATGCACGTCACTGACAGCGTGGGAAAATTCTCACTCTGAAGCGCTGAGTGCAGGAGAATTTTCCCACGCTGTCAGTGACGTGCATGAGGTGAGCTCATGTCCAATGAACTCAGCTCACGTCATGCACGTCACTGATAGCGTGGGAAAATTCTCCTGCACTCAGCGCTTCAGCAGGAGAATTCTCCCACGCTGTCGGTGACGTGCATGAGATGAGCTGAGTTCATTGGACATGAACTCGGCTCATCTGGATGCCGTCACAGCCAGACACTGAGGAGCGCAAGCATGCCTGCGCTTCTCAGTGTCTGCTGCATGGTAAGCTGGATGGCAGCTTTCTGCAGCGATCCAGCCTGTCATGTGAATGTAGCAGAGCTGAAGCTGTCGTGGGAACCATGGAAAGGTAAGGATGATGTGCTTTATTATTTTACTTTTATTGCAGGAGATCGTTGGCTTCAGCCGGAATGGGCGTGATGGTAAGTATGGTTTAATTTAGAACAATAAAGAATTGCATCTTTATTTCAATTAAAGGACTTTATTCAGGGTGTTTGTGTTTTTTTTTTTACTTTGACTATGCTCCATTACTAAACTGGGCTTGATGTCAGCTGGCATTATAAGCTGACATCAACCCCAGCCCTATTACCCCACTGCCACCGCTACAGGGCAGTGGGAAGAGCGAGGCTAAGTGCCAGAATTGGCGCATCCTATGGATGCGCCATTTCTGAGGCGGCTGACGGCTGGTGTTTCTAGCCTGGGAGGGGGCCAATATTCATGGCACCCTTCCTGAGCTATTAATATCAGCCCCCAGCTGTCTGCCTAGCCTTTGCTAGCTATTAAAATAGGGGGGACCCCACGTCATTTTTTTGGGGGGTCCCCCATTTTAATAGCTAGTAAAGGCTAGGTATTCAGCTGGGGGCTGATATTAGTAGCCTGGGAAGCTCCGTGGGTATTACCCCCTTCCCAGGCTTCAAACATCTGCCCCAGCTGTCTGCTTAACCTCCGCTAGAGCCTAAAATTACGGGGAACCCCACGCCAATTTTTTTTTAAATAAATCCTTTATTTTAACACTAAATGACAAGTACAGTAAGCTACACTGTCGCTGTACTTCTTATATATGTGACTGACATGTTTCTATCTCTCTAATCTATGTGTGATGCTCTATTCTTTCTGTTGTAAATTGTCGGGTACCGCTGCTGAATTGCCGGCCGGCTTTTTTAAAGAGACGGTGCATGAAAACACTATTATTTTTTTTAAATAAATCCTTTACACTAAATGACAAGTACAGTAAGCAACACTGTCACTGTACTTCTTATATATGTGACTGACATGTTTCTATGTATCTAATCTATGTGTGATGCTCTATTCTTTCTATTTTAAATTATCGAGTACAGATGCTGAATTGCCGGCCGGCTTTTTTAAAGAGACGGTGCATGAAAACACTATTATTTTTTTAAATAAATCCTTTACACTAAATGACAAGTACAGTAAGCAACACTGTCACTGTACTTCTTATATATGTGACTGACATGTTTCTATGTATCTAATCTATGTGTGATGCTCTATTCTTTCTATTCTAAATTGTCGGGTACCGCTGCTGAATTGCCGGCCGGCTTTTTTTAAGAGACGGTGCATGAAAACACTATTATTTTTTTTAATAAATCCTTTACACTAAATGACAAGTACAGTAAGCTGAGCGCTGCCATCCAGCTTGTCATCCTTCAGACACACTGCAGAGCGCAGGCATTATGGGAACTTCCAATTCCGGTATTCGATATTCTAAAAGTATCGGAACTCAGTATCGGAACTCCGATACCGCGAATATCGGTCTATACCCGATTTTTCAGTATCGGAATGCTCAACACTACTCATGAAACATGACCGGGAGTGACCCGTGAATCGACCTATGAGCCCATTCCAATAAAATGAAGGTAAACTATTTCATCAACTGTTGTGTTCAAACTTTTTATTGGTACTGTACATGAGCATCCCTTTATAGTGAACCCCTTCAGTGCTGTTACTTTTTCTTCTCTTTGTAATTTATTACTCAAGAAGCTGTCCTCTTTTCTCATATATCCTGAAGTTCTAAATGTTGCAGGGGTTGTCCGGTCAAAATGGATAAGTCTGCAGTCACACTGTGTGACTGCAGACTCATGAATCCCCCTAGCACAGGCACTTTGCGCTATGGGGATTTGCCGATATGAGACCCGGGACCGGAGGCTATGTATGTGTTATACATACCCCTGGCCAGTCAGCGCCGCCTCGCTTCGTTCACTTGTATGGAGCGAGGTCAGGCCCTGTCTAGTGCCGTGGATTGCCAGTAGGAGCTTCGACTAGAAGACGCAGCCTCGCTCAATACAAGTGTATGGAGAGTGAGGCCTGTCCACTGGCCAAGGGTATGTATAACACATGCATACCCTCCATTACCAGGTCTCATACTGGCAAATCCCCGCATCGCACAGTGCCTGTGCTGGGGGTTGGGATTCATAAGTCTGAAGTCACATAGAGTGACTGCAGACTTATCACTTTTGACCAGACAACCCCTTTAAATTTACTTGGTTTCATGTATGTGTATGTGAATGGTTAAAGTGGATCTGTCTCCAGATTTCACAATCCTTCCTCTTCTGCTACTGGTGACATCTGTCACTGCTAAGTGCAAACAAATACCGTGGGTATGGAAAGTATTCAGACCCCTTTAAATTTGTCACTTTTTTTCATTGTAGCCATTTGGTAAATTCTAAAATGTTCATTTTTTTTCTCATTAAAGTACACTCTGCACCCCATCTTGATTGAAAAAAAACAGAAATATAGATGACTCGCCCCCTGGGCCGTGGGGCACGCGGATCCGGGCGATAGGGAGACGATGGGGGTAGTAGTGGCGGCCTGGTCCCGCGGCTCAGGGTGGTCAGACCAATGGTAGTCTGCTACGTGCTTCAGATGATGTCCGACTACGCCACCCGTGGATTTGCGGTCATTAGGGACCGCTGGGGCTGATGATGTGTGCAGCTGGGATGGTGTGACTCCCCACGGGAAGAGTGCGGCCCCAGGGCAGTGTAGTGGATGTAGGGGGTGATGGTGGTGAGAGTCCCAGTACCGGTAGTGCCGGAGGAGCGAAGGAGCACACGGACAACAAGTTACAGTCCAGGGTCTTTACTCACAGTTCGTTTGTTCCGGGTCACTTCCGTCGGCAGTGACTGCCCGAGCCGTGCTGCGTCCACCAGGTGAGGGGCTCGGTCAACTCCCAGGCAGTTCAGGAGCATGGCACAGGACCCCCTTTAATCCTTTCTCTGGCCTGCCTCACCAGTGACTCGCTTTTGTCCAGCTGCCGTGGATCTGTGCGGTTAAACGTGGGCCCCGTCCTCCGCTGTCCTATATGGTGCCTTCCTAGCAGGTTTGATGAGGTGTCGCACCAATAAATGATCACGACGACCGGTCTTTGGCTGAGTGTAGTTTCTCCTCCACCAACTTGGGATCCGGTACCCTTAATCTGCCTGACCCTTCACCCTGGATTCTCGTGGGTTCTTAGGGTCCCTTCCACCTTCTTGTTCCTGAGCCCTTCTGTTTCTCTCTCTCTTCTTCTCTTTCTCTGTTCCTTTCTGTTCCTTTCTCGTGGAGCTGGGATGAGACTTAATCACAGCTCCCTTTCACCTCCTCTCTCTCTCTCCCTCGGCCTCTCTCTAGGCCCGCTCCAGAGTGGAGCTCCTACAGAGCCTCCACTCCCGGTCTTCTCCTCTGGCTGAACGAACCTAGATCTAAGATGGTGCCCACCTTTTATACCTCCCTCTGACCATGAGCCCAGGTGACCAGCAACCAATGAGCTCCTTCCTACGCTCAGGAACCAACCCCTATCTGCCCCTACAGCACTGGGTGTTCCACCCCCCTCCCCACTCCAGGCAGGGACATAGTCGGTCGTGCCTGCACTTCTGTCTAGTGGGAGCACCGTTGAGCTGTCCCTCGGAAATGGGGTGTGTGTGCTGTATGCAGCTAACTGAGCCCTGGTCCATACTCCATCCTTACCTGGGAGTGGAATATCACACCTCTGGTCTGAGGTGCAATACCCCTGTAGCGGCTGAACCCTCGGGTCGCTACATTCCCCCCTGGTAAAGCACAGCACGTCCTCGGGCTGGAAAAGAGCAAAAACAGTTGATTACAGGACATGCAAAACTTTTTCAATAACTTTTTACATTTAGAAACGGACGACATTGTTCAACTTCCTTTATGGGACACACTTTTCTTTTTTTGTCACACTATTATACTATTATAAAACACATGCTAATACTTCTGGAACTCTTTTGTCACTTATCATATAAAACGGTTTCAAGATTATGTAAAACATTTTCTAGCAGCATATTAAACTCTTCATATAAAACATTTTTAAGTAAAGCACATTCTTGAATTCTTGGTTCATGGTCGCGGTGCAACTTGCGACCAGGTGTTCTTTCTTCTTAAAGGTGCAACAGTCCAGTAAACTTGTCTTGAGGTAGACGTTGCAGTCTTTTTATAAAACCAGTAGGGGGCGCTTTAGGAAGCGCAACTATATACAAGGGGATTGGCCGCTCTCAGTCCTCGGCCAGTTTTGGGAAGGGAAATGGCTACTCACAGTCTTCAGCCTGGTAAAGGGAAGAGGGATGGCTGTTCTCAGTCCTCAGCCTGGTTACTTAGGGGATAGGGTAACAGTCAAACAGTCCTATATCAGTCCCAACGGGGACCACACTCAATTTAAAACAGTCCCACACAGTTCCTTTGTACCCTGACGGGTAACTATTTACATTGGCGCTTCTTCTTACTTTCTATCGTCGTCCTCCATATGCGCCTTGCTCCTCCTCGTTGTCTTCAGGCCCATCCGGGTCCTCTGGGTACTCAGCGTCCGAGTAGTGCTGTTCCTCCTCCTCTACTACTCTGTGGACGTGGAGGGCGTACCATCCCTTCACGCCTTGGTGTCGGGTGTAAGACACCACATCACCTGGAAATAGATCCCGCCCACGATGGCCTTCCGGCAGGTGACTCTCCACATCCCTCCTTGTCACAAATACATCGCTGATGGTCTCAGGGTCTCGGATGAAACCCCAGCCGCGCTCCATCTGGAACTTCACAACAGTCCCGGTGACTCGGGGACTGCGGGCAGTTCGGGGATCTCGCCGGGCCTTCATTTTCTGCTCCGCGCTCTGGACCTGCAGCTTCTCTTGCTTCACCCGCCGCTCTCGCTGCTCCTTCTCAAACATTTCCAGCTGTTGGCGGCAGGCCTCCCGCCGTTCGGCTGCGCCCGCTCGTGTCTCCCTTGTGAACCCCATTAGGTCCTCCCCGGTGGGGTCCCATTCAAACTGGGCGTCCTCCAATGGTAGCTGGGGGATTTCCTGAGGCGCCGGAGCAGGTATAAGGGGCTCAGATGGTACTTCAACCTCCGCGGGCGGGCTCCTCCGAAAGCGGGGGTTGACAAATTCGGGGGGCCAGATGAAAGACAGCCCATCCGGACTGGTGTGTTGGGCGAAGAGATCTGCGCCCAGTGGTGGTACTGCAGCAGCAGGGGGTGCAAGCGGGTTGGCGGCGCCCGGGGGCACGTGGCCTTGCGACCAGGCCCGTGCTGGTTGTTTCCTTGTTGCTCCCAGGGGTGGTACAGCGGGTGCAGGGGGTTCCGTCAGGGCAGCGGCGCCCGGGGGCGCTGGGCCTTGCGGCCGGGCCTGCGATGGCGGTTGGCCGAGCACGCCCGGGGTCAGAGGGCACGGCGTGGGGCGGGGCTCACTGGCAGTGTCGACGGCCTGGAGGCCGGTTGATGGCGGTGGAGGCACAGTGTCGACGGCGGGTCCAGGTGTGTTGGGCTCCGCAGCGGGGTGCAGGGGCAGATCAGCGGCCCCAGGGTTCGGGGTAGGGGCGTCTCCGTTACCTGCCTCTGCTGTCGCGGCTTCCTCCGCGGCGTCGTCTTCAGCCTCCGCTCTGTCTTCACTGCCCTCGGTGGCTGGTGTACCGCTGGATGTCGCTGGCGCCTCCTGCTGCAGGGCCACAGCCCGCCGAGCCACTTCCTCTTTCCACCCGGCGATCACGTCCTGCTGCGCCCGGACCATCCTCCGGTCCAGCTCCTCCAGCGTATATTCGGGGTCCTCCTTGGGGAGATGGGCTAGCAGCTCGGTGAGGCTGCATGGTGGTGTAGCTTGCAGCAGGCCCCTAGCCAAAGTACTGGAGCTGATTTCTTTCTCCATCTCTGGGTGTGGCCTGGCCAAACTGATCCAGACCACCCCCTGCCCCGCAGTTTTCTTCTCTTTCCGCCCCCATGGGGGGTGGTCCTGGGGTATTCTGCTGACAATCACTCTCAGGGGCAGCCCCTTCCTCTTTGGCGCCATTCTGGGACTCGGCCCACGATGGGAGGCGGCCTCCTGTGGTCTTTTGGCGCGCACATTATGGCGCTCGTTCTTCTAGGGCGGGCGCCATCTTTAGTACAACTAAACAGTCTCTTTTCAGGCGCGCAGTACCCGTTGTTAGCGGGCACGAAATACACCAAAGCTGACTCGCCCCCTGGGCCGTGGGGCACGCGGATCCGGGCGATAGGGAGACGATGGGGGTAGTAGTGGCGGCCCGATCCCGCGGCTCAGGGTGGTCAGACCAATGGTAGTCTGCTACGTGCTTCAGATGATGTCCGACTACGCCACCCGTGGATTTGCGGTCATTAGGTACCGCCACTGCAAGGCAGACCGCTGGGGCTGATGATGTGTGCAGCTGGGATGGTGTGATTCCCCACGGGAAGAGTGCGGCCCCAGGGCAGTGTAGTGGATGTAGGGGGTGATGGTGGTGAGAGTCCCAGTACCGGTAGTGCCGGAGGAGCGAAGGAGCACACGGACAACAAGTTACAGTCCAGGGTCTTTACTCACAGTTCGTTTGTTTCGGGTCACTTCCTTCGGCACTGACCGCCCGAGCCGTGCTGCGTCCACCAGGTGAGGGGCTTGGTCAACTCCCAGGCAGTTCAGGAGCATGGCACAGGACCCCCTTTAATCCTTTCTCTGGCCTGCCTCACCAGTGACCCGCTTTTGTCCAGTTGCCGTGGACCTGTGCGGTTAAACGTGGCCCCGTCCTCCGCTGTCCTATATAGTGCCTTCCTAGCAGGTTTGATGAGGTGTAGCACCAATAAATGATCACGACGACCGGTCTTTGGCTGAGGGTAGTTTCTCCTCCACCAACTTGGGATCCGGTACCCTTAATCTGCCTGACCCTTCACCCTGGATTCTCGTGGGTTCTTAGGGTCCCTTCCACCTTCTTGTTCCTGAGCCCTTCTGTTTCTCTCTCTCTTCTTCTCTTTCTCTGTTCCTTTCTGTTCCTTTCTCATGGAGCTGGGATGAGACTTAATCACAGCTCCCTTTCACCTCCTCTCTCTCTCTCCCTCGGCCTCTCTCTAGGCCCGCTCCAGAGTGGAGCTCCTACAGAGCCTCCACTCCCGGTCTTCTCCTCTGGTTGAACGAACCTAGATCTAAGATGGTGCCCACCTTTTATACCTCCCTCTGACCATGAGCCCAGGTGACCAGCAACCAATGAGCTCCTTCCTACGCTCAGGAACCAACCCCTATCTGCCCCTACAGCACTGGGTGTTCCACCCCCCTCCCCACTCCAGGCAGGGACATAGTCGGGCGTGCCTGCACTTCTGTCTAGTGGGAGCACCGTTGAGCTGTCCCTCGGAAATGGTGTGTGTGTGCTGTATGCAGCTAACTGAGCCCTGGTCCATACTCCATCCTTACCTGGGAGTGGAATATCACACCTCTGGTCTGAGGTGCAATACCCCTGTAGCGGCCGAACCCTCGGGGCGCTACATAGACATTTTTGCAAATTTATTAAAAAATAAAAACTGAAATATCATATGGTCATAAGTATTCAGACCCTTTGCTCAGACACTCATATTTAAGTCACATGCTGTCCATTTCCTTGTGATCCTCCTTGAGATGGTTCTACTTCTTCATTGGAGTCCAGCTGTGTTTAATTAAACTGATAGGACTTGATTTGAAAAGGCACACACCTGTCTGTATAAGACCTCACAGCTCACAGTGCATGTCAGACCAAATGAGAATCATGAGCTCAAAGGAACTGCCCAAGGAGCTCAGAGACAGAATTGTGGCAAGACACAGATCTGGCTAAGGTTGCAAATGAATTTCTGCATTACCCAAGGTTCCTAAAAGCAAAGTGGCCTCCATAATCTTTAAATGGAAGAAGTTTGGAACCATCAGAAGTCTTCCTAGACCTGGCCGTCCAGCCAAACAGAGCAATCATGGGAGAAGAGCCTTGGTGAGAAAGGTAAAGAAGAACCCCAAAATCACTGTGGCTGAGCTCCAGAGATGCAGTAGGGAGATGGGAGAAAGTTCCACAAAGTCAACTATCACTGTAGCCCTCCACCAGTTGGGCCTTTTTGGCAGAATGGCCCGATGGAAGCCTCTCCTCAGTGCAAGAAATATGAAAGCCTGCATAGAGTTTGCTGAAAAACACATGAAGGACTCCAGACTATGAGAAATAAGATTCTCTGGACCGATGAGACGAAGATAGAACTTTTTGGTGATAATTCTAAGCGGTATGTGTGGAGAAAACCAGGCACTGCTCATCACCTGCCCAATACAATCCCAACAGTGAAACATGGTGGTGGCAGCATCATGCTATGGGGGTCTTTTTCAGCTGCAGGGACATGACGACTGGTTGCAATTGAAGGAAACATGAATGTGGCCAAGTACAGAGATATCCTGGATGAAAACCTCTACCAGAGTGCTTTGGACCTCAGACTTGGCCGAAGGTTCACCTTCGAACAAGACAATGACCCTAAGCACACAGCTATAATGACAAAGGCGTGGCTTCAGAACAACTCTGTGACCATTCTTGACTGGTCCAGCCAGAGCTCTGGCCTAAACCCAATTGAGCATCTCTGGAGAGACCTGAAAATGGCTGTCTACTAACGTTCACCATCCAACCTGACAGAACTGGAGAAAGGAAGAATGGCAGAGGATCCCCAAATCCAGGTGTGAAAAACTTGTTGCATCATTCCCAAGAAGACTCATGGCTGTACTAGCTCAAAAGGGTGCTTCTACTCAATACCGAGCAAAGGGGCTGAATATTTATGACCATGTGATATTTCAGTTTTTCTTGTTTAATAAATTTGCAAAAATTTCTACATTTCTGTTTTTTTTTCAGTCAAGATGGAATGCAGAGTGCACTTTAATGAGAAAAAAAGGAACTTTTTAGAATTTACCAAATGGCTGCAATGAAACAAAGAGTGAAAAATTTAAAGGGGTCTGAATACTTTCTGTACCTACTGTATATTGTCCTCTATTTGGTTCTTCCTGAACCTTGGTATTTGGTGATTCTTCCTATGGTCAGAATGCACCTAGGTCTTTCTAGGGTCTCAACTGATGTAATATTACTTTTTCTTTCCTTAAAGGGAACCTGTGACATGAAAGAAGCTATTTTTCTGCATATATGGGGTTAATCTGCAGATTAATAGCGTTCTCAACCTGCCCAGCACTTAGACCCCTACTGTCATGAGGAAATGATCTTTATTCCTCCTTTTAGCATTCTGGTTTCAGTCACGGGCGGCGCCGGCGCGGGTTCAGTCACCGTTCTCTGTATAGAGAGCGGCGGCTGTAACCTCGTCCCCGGCAGTGATTGACAGCCGGCCCTACTGCTGAGCTGCTGTAAGTCAGTGCAGGGGGAGTGTTTGCTGCCACTTCTCACTATACACAGAGCGGTGACTGAATCCAATGGATGCCGGGAGAAATAAAGTTCAGAGCAGGGTTAATCTGGAGATTATCCCCATATCTGCAGTCTGATTGTGTTTTTTTCAGGTGACAGGTTCCCTTTAAGGAAAGAACCATTTTTTATTGTAGTTAATAATTCTTACATGCATGTAGTAATGTCTTTTTTTTTCTTAAATCTGCAGTGCAAGTGGGCCTAGCGAACAACTCTACGAGCATTCAGAAGGTATAATGAAATCTATGACTTTATATTTTATTGATTCCAAACTTTTTATAGGTTTTATAAAATGTACATATAAATAATAGCTTGACACCGGCAATAAAATCTAAAAGGGAATTTGTCGGCAGGTTTTACTACTCATCTGAGAGGAGCGTAATGTAGACAAATAGAAGCTGAATCCAACAATGTATCACTTAGATTACTGGGTGCAGCAGTTCTGACCCAATCAGAGCTTTTAGATTTAGAATGAAGCAGAGCTGAGAAAGCTGTCCCCACCCACACCAGGCTCTCCATGTTCAAAGTCCATAGACGGTGTGCTGCTTATCACAGCAGGGGGCGTTGCTGGACTAGTGTTGTCCAGCAATGTTAATCTCTTCATGATAAATCCTTGACAATTACTAAGCACGCACTTTGACAAATGACCAATCAGGCGGTGGCTGGTCACCGGGTCAGGTGAGTGCCAACCCACCAATCATGATCCGCCAGGTCACGGACATGCTCAGTTCGGCAAATCCTGGACTTAGATTCCACAAGCCCTTTCTCCTTCTGCAACCCAGGCTTAACATTGCTAGGCACAACTACCTGGGAGATAAACAGTGCTCGCGGACCAGCTAGTCGTTGGGGCTGACGGCGATTCTGAGACCATAGAAGGTCCTGGACCCATTTCGAATCCAGCACCAGACCGACACCTAACAGTAGTGTTATACATCAGTTGTGTAGGACAACCTGACAAACACTACACAACTGACGTATGACAACCTGACGAACACTACGTCAGTTGTGTAGTGTTTGTCAGGTTCTCATACGTCAGAAATTAATTTAATAGTCCATCGAAGTATGGTACCTTTTGAAGCAGTCTTTCATACACAGGCCAGGTTTGTCAGGGCAGTTGTCACATTGATAAATGGTGTCCTTGCGTATTCCACTTTTATAACACACTCGGCACCTCTTTTGTGACTTTCCTTTTTTTCCGCTGTGAGGGATCTGCCCTGGGAAATGCTGGCCTGGTACAATTCTCAGTCCTTCAATTCCGGAACTACTAGGGCCTGCTCCGTCACCGCTGCCAAATATCAGGGCCTTGATAACAGTCTCCTGGAAGTGAAGGTACGACGTAGAAGTCTGGCTTGCAAGTTGTGACAGAAGGAAAGCGTTGTGCATTGCCATCTGTACAATGTGCACGGCCAGCTTCTTATACCATACCTTGGCCTTTCTGAAAGCACTGTAGGGCTGGAGGACTTGATCTGAGAGATCAACTCCCCCCATGTACTTGTTGTACCCCACTACACAGTCTGGTTTGGCGACCTGTGTAGTGGAACCTCTTACAGAGCTGAGGGTGCTGCCATCACCATGTATGGTGGTCAACAAAAGGACATGCCTCTTGTCCTTGTACTTGACCATCAGCAGGTTGTCGCTACATTGGGCTATGCTCTCACTGTTATGATCTGCTACAGAGACTAAGGAAAGAGAGGAGATCTGTCCCTGCAATAGAACTAAACTAGATCCCTACGATGTAACGGGGAACCTGATCCTGCGATCAGACCCGCTAAAGTCCTAGGCTAGTCTGAACGCAGACCTATAGATGTGAGGGAGGGATCCCTACAAGATCTAGGGACTGGGAAAAGTTGGACACCCCCTAGCAGAAATAGTAGCAGTCAAAGACAAACACACAACAAAAAGCAAAGGGGTCAAAAGACCTAAACTAACAGAGAACGGCAACAGAGCAACAAGCTAGCTCAGCAGTAGTAAATACAAATGAAGTCCAGCAAAGCCAGGAGGGCGGAGCCGGTTTAAATAGGCAAAAATGGTCATGTGACCAGCAAACTAAAAAAAACCTAACAGGAGAGTTGTAACAGTACCCCCTCTTCTAAGAGGATCCTCCGGATACCCTAGGCCCAGGCTTACCAGGAAACCTCCTGTGAAACGCTCGGACAAGTCTGGGGGCAGAAACATCATCCGCCCTCACCCATGAGTTATCCTCAGGTCCGACACCCTTCCAAGCGACGAGATACTGCAAACTCCCTCTATACCGTCTAGAATTTAGGATGCGGGAAATTTCATATTCCCTGTCCTCCACCACCGGAGGAACAGTGGCAGAGGCGTCACCATCCGACACATCAGCTTTTTTCAACAGAGAAACATGAAACACCGGATTAATCCTCCAGGACGTAGGAACCTCCAGCCTAACAGCAGATTGGTTAACTATCTGAAGTACCTTAAAGGGCCCTACGAACTTGGGACCCAATTTTTTAGAAGGAATCCTCAATCGCAGATTCTTAGAGGACAACCAAACCATGTCACCAACAGCAAACAAAACCTCTTGCCGTTTCCTATCAAAGTACCTCTTAAATTTTTTGTTAGCCTCCTGAAGATTACCACGCACTTCCGTCCAAACTCTCTCCAAATCACCAGAAAAACTCTCCTCCTCAGGCACAGCCGAAACCAATTTGGAAAATGACCCAAAAGACGGATGTCTCCCAGAACAACAAAAAAAAGGCGAACACCCAGCAGAAGAGGATGTATGGTTGTTAAGAGCAAATTCAGCAAGTGGCAGAAACTCAGACCACCCCTCTTGATTGTCTGCCACAAAACAACGCAAGAACTGCTCAACTTCCTGGTTCTTCCTTTCTGTCTGACCATTAGACTCAGGATGATATCCGGATGAAAACGACAAATGAACTCCCAACCTGTCACAAAAGGCACGCCAAAAACGAGCCACGAACTGAGGTCCCCTATCAGAAACAATGTCAGTAGGAACACCATGTAGTCTGACAATCTCCTTGACAAAGGCCTTAGCGAGTGTCTTAGCGCAAGGCAGTTTGATGAAGGGAACCAAGTGACACATCTTGCTAAAACGGTCCACGACCACCCAGATGACCGTGAAACCTTCAGAGGGAGGAAGGTCAGTAATAAAGTCCATAGCCAGATGTGTCCAAGGTGCACTAGGAACCTCCAGAGGGCAAAGCAACCCCGCAGCAGGAGCATGCGAAGACTTGGATCTTGCACACACAGTACATTGGCGCACCCACTTAATGACTTCCTTCTGCCATCCAGGCCACCAAAAACTGCGACCCACAAGTCTCTTGGTCTCAGAAATTCCTGGATGACCTGCCAACCGAGACTCATGACACTCAACAAACAAATCTCTCCTAAAGGTCCTAGGCACAAACCACCTCCCATGGGGAGTGTTAGATGGGGCATTCTCCTGTGCTTTAAGAATCTCATCCTCCAAAACGGAGTCCAAAGCAGCAATCACAACACCTTCTTGTAAAATGGTCTCCTCCTCCTCAACACCAACCATGGGAGAAAAGCTGCGAGACAAAGCATCCGCTTTAACATTCTTGGTACCCGGGATGTAAGTAACGGAAAAATTAAACCGCGAGAAAAAAAGTGCCCACCTAGCCTGACGGGCATTCAAGCGCTTGGCAGCATCAAGATAGATCAGATTTTTATGATCAGTGAAAACCTGAACGGGAAATTCAGCACCTTCCAAGAGGTGACGCCAGTGTTCAAATGCGAGTTTAATCGCCAGCAATTCCCGATTACCAATATCGTAATTAAGTTCAGTCTCGGAAAATTTTTTTGAAAAAAAGGCACAGGGATGTACTCCATCCTTGTTTTCCTGAGACAACACCGCACCAACCCCCACCGAAGAAGCATCAACCTCAACCAAAAACGGCTTAGTCACATCAGGCTGCATAAGGATGGGAGCAGAGGTGAACCTCTCCTTTAAAAACACAAAAGCTTCAATGGCCTCAGAAGTCCACTGAACCGCATTAGCACCTTTCCTGGTGAGATCGGTCAGCGGTTTGACAATAATAGAAAAATTTTTTATGAATTTTCTGTAATAATTGGCGAAACCCAAAAACCTCTGTATCGATTTCAAACCAATAGGCCTAGGCCATTCCTGTACAGCCTGAACTTTAACCGGGTCCATCTCAAAACCTTCACTGGAGACAATGTAGCCCAAAAAACTAATTCTCTGTACAGCGAACTCACATTTCTCCAGCTTAGCAAAAAACGAATTGTCCATTAATAACTGTAATACCTCACGTACGCTCCGCCAATGAGACTCCAGATCCGGTGAATAAATCAAAATGTCATCCAAATACACAACCACATCTTTGCCGATTAAAGGTCTAAGGATGTCATTAATACGATTCTGAAAAAATGCTGGAGCATTGGTGAGACCAAAAGGCATAACCAGATTCTCAAAATGACCCACAGGAGTGTTAAAAGCAGTCTTCCATTCATCACCCTCCTTCATGCGCAACAAATTGTATGCCCCCCGGAGATCAATTTTAGAGAACCACTTGGCCCCCACTAACTGGTTAAATAAATCGGGAATCAATGGCAGTGGGTAAGGATTGCGTACAGTAAATTTATTAATCTCACGAAAGTCCAGACAAGGACGTAAACCGCCATCTTTTTTTTTCACAAAAAAAAAACCAACAGCCACAGGAGACTTGGAAGGCCTAATGTGACCAGCGGCCAAGCTTGTCTGTATGTATTCCTCCAAAGCCTTTCTCTCAGGAATAGTAAGATTAAATAAACGACTCTTAGGAAGAGTCGCTCCAGGGACAAATTCAATAGTACAATCATAGTCTCTATGGGGAGGCAAAACCTGCGACTCCTCCTTAGAAAAAACTCTCCAAAAATCCTGAATAGGTACAGGCAATTCCCCTCTATCCACAGCAGGACTTAATTTCATTGGTAGACCAATCCAGTACAGGATTGTGCAATTTTAACCAGGGTAACCCCAATATTACTGGAGAAGGCAAATTATCCAATACCACCAAATCCAAATTCTCTTGATGAATACCATTAATAGTGAGGGGAAATTCACAGACCTTGTGAGTAACACTCTTCAAGGGAGAGCCATCGACAGAAACCACAGCAATAGGGGATGACAAAGTTTTAGGTTCTAATCTAAGTTTTTCCAAGAATCCCCCCATCAATCACATTCAGAGTAGATCCACAATCCACAAATACCCGAAATTCAATTAATTCATCCTGAGCAGCAGTAGTGGCAGATAGGAATACCCCCTTAGAATTTAAACAGGCAATACGAGCATGACTGACCATTTTTTTTCTTTCTTCTTACGAAGCACGCAGCTCTTAATAAGATGACCAGAATTTCCGCAATAGAAACACAAGCCTTCAGAAAGTCGGCGGTCTTTTTCCTGAGAGCGGGTTGTCATCGCCCCAATTTCCATCGGCTCTCCATTGTCAGCACAGAACCTCTCAGGACTCGAAGCTGACATAGCAGAGGATTTGCTCTCATTAACCCTTTCACGCAGTCTCCTGTCAACCCGTATAGCTAATTGCATTGCCTCCTGCAAGTTTCCAGGTGTGGGATAAGCAATCAGTAAATCCTTAACTCTTTCACCTAGGCCTGCCAGAAACAAGCTTTTCAAAGCTGAATCGTTCCTCCCCACCTGGGCAGACCACCGACGGAAGTGAGAACAATATTTTTCCACATTACCTGATCCCTGCCTCAAACGTCTTAATTCAGACTCAGCAGATGAGACACGATCAGGATCATCGTACAACAAACCCAAAGCAGAAAAAAAACTATCCACTGATCTAAAGCACGGATCACTAGGTTGGAGAGAGAAGGCCCATCCCTGAGGATCTTTGCGCAAAAGTGACATTATGATCCCTATGCGCTGTGATTCATCACCAGAGGATCTGGGTCTCAAACGAAAATATAATAGACAAGCATTTTTAAAAGAAAAAAAATCTTGTTGTTCGCCAAAAAATAGATCAGGCAGACGTACCTTTGGTTCCACAAAATGCGCTCCAGAACAGCTACTCACGTGTTGTTGGAGCTTGGTCACCTCCAGAGAGAGTCCCTGCAAGCGTTGAGCCAAATCTTGCACCAAGACCATGATGGAAAACTGGAGGTCTTTCCTTAGAAAAATTTTTTTTTTTTTTTTTATGGCTGGACTTACTGTTATGATCTGCTACAGAGACTAAGGAAAGAGAGGAGATTTGTCCCTACAATAGAACTAAACTAGATCCCTACGATGTAACGATCAGACCCGCTAAAGTCCTAGGCTAGTCTGAATGCAGACCTATAGATGTGAGGGAGGGATCCCTACAAGATCTAGGGACTGGGAAAAGTTGGACACCCATTAGCAGAAATAGTAGCAGTCAAAGACAAACACACAACAAAAAGCAAAGGTGTCAAAAGACCTAGCAAAACTAACAGAGAACGGCAACAGAGCAACAAGCTAGCGCAACAGTAGTAAATACAAATGAAGTCCAGCAAAGCCAGGAGGGCGGAGCCGAATTAAATAGGCAAAAATGGTCATGTGACCAGCAAACTAAAAAAAACCTAACAGGAGAGTTGTAACACTCACCCCTTCTGAGCAGCTGCCCAATTAGTGTCTTTGGGAGGCCTTTCTAATTTTTGCGGACAGTACCGCAGGCTGCAGTACGTCACGCAGAGAGGGACTTGAAGAGCGGGATACTTGTATATAAGTTATCCACAAAGAGGTGATAACCTTTATCCAGCAGTGGGTGCACCAAGTCCCACACAATTTTCCAACTCACTCCCAGAACGGGAGGCATTCAGGGGGTTCAATCCGGGAGTCCTTCCCTTCATAAACTCTAAACTTGTGAGTGTACCCTGAGGTACTCTGAAAAAGTTTATACAGCTTGATCCCGGACCTGGACCTCTTACTGGGCAGGTACTGCCGGAATCCAAGCCGCCTTTTAAAAGAGATTAAGGACTCATCCACGCAGATGTCCCTTTGGGGCACGTCCACTTCAGCAAACTTGTTGTTGAAGTGTTCGATGACCGGCCGAACTTTGAAAAGACGATCAAAGTTCGGGTCATCGCGTGCAGGACACCTTGCATTATCTTGGT
The DNA here is from genome assembly GCF_046119375.1 of Phyllobates terribilis. Classification (NCBI taxonomy): domain Eukaryota; kingdom Metazoa; phylum Chordata; class Amphibia; order Anura; family Dendrobatidae; genus Phyllobates; species Phyllobates terribilis. The sequence goes on from NW_027362775.1 coordinate 31,026,460, forward strand.
AATGCAAGAACATGTGGATGGCCTGAAAGCGTCTCCAGATCATGGCCATTCGGAACACTGGAGTGTTATACAAAACGTCAGCACTCCAGTATTGCCGAAGCTCGGGCTTGTTCAGGATCCCCATAAGAAGGACCAGGCCCCAAAACTTCAGAGATGGGGGAGTGGGAAGAGGGGGATTGGGGTGGACGAGGGGAGATCAGAGATGGACTTACCAAAGGGTCAGCAGGACTGGAACAGAAGACCCGGAGCAGGAGACCGGGAGCCCGGAGCAGGAGACTGGGAGCACGACGCTGGAGACCGGGAGCGCGGAGCAGGAGACCGGGAGCCCAGAGCAGGAGTCCGGTACTGGCGCTGGAGACCAGAAACGAGAGAATTAACAGGGACACTGAAGTGAGGGAGATTGAGGTGGGAAGGGGGGTAAAAAGATGGGGGAGTGGGGAGAGGGGGATTGGGGTGGATGAGGGGAGATCAGAGATGGACTTACCAAGGGGTCAACAGGATCAGCAGCAGGACCGGAACAGGAGACGGAGCCCGGAGCAGGAGACCGGTGCTGTTGACCGGGAGCCCGGAACGAGAGCCCGGCGCTGGGAGCGGAGCTGGAGACTCGGACCGGAGCTGGAGACCGCTGCAGGACGCAGAAAAATAAATGGTGGTAAGGGGGGGTAAAAAGAGGGGGGAGGGGGGATTGGGGTGGATGAGTGGAGAACAGACTTACCAAAGTCTTCTCTGCAGGATCGGCAGCAGGATCGGCAGCAGGCTCTGGAGCAGGATACCCAGGACGCTGGAGCAGAAGATCCAGGAGCAGCAGCAGCGACTGAAACAGGTGAGAAGATGGTCTTGTGGTGTCACAGAATATTCTGTGGCACTACAAGGCTCAGCACACACACATCAGATGTGACCGCTTTGTAGAAATCCTCACCAAGTGTGAGGGTCTGCAGGGTGGTCACAGGGTGATGATGGGGTGGTGACAGGTGGAGGTAGTCAGGTAATCTGATTGGAGCAATCAATGTCATCAATGATTGCTCCAATCAGAGTTCCTGAATACAGGTGACCGGGCGGTCACAGGGAGGTGTCACCTCTCTGTGACCCCCTGTGGTGCATGCTGTGCCCCAGCCATCTGATTGGTGACATTGATTGCACCAATCAGACATGGCTGTAGCAGAGAACGCACCACAGGGGGTCACAGAGAGGTGACACCTCCCTATGACAGCCTGTATTCAGGAGCTCTGATTGGAGCGATCGATGTCATCATCGATCGCTCCAATCACAGCAGTCTGGGGACTTTGATTACATTACAGGGGGTCATGGGGCAGTGACAGGCAGGTCACAAGCCGGTCACCGCCCCATGACCGCCCTGTTATCGCGCTGCGATCGATGTGATCGGCGATCGCACCGATCATAGCAGTCTGGGGCCAGGGCTGTGGTGTACTAGCAATAGCCTAGGATCGGTGCTCTTTGATCTGCAGCCTAGGATCGGTGCTCCTCTGTTTCCGGCAATCACATTGCCGGAAACAGTGAGAGATTCTGTAAAGGGGTGTAAAGGGGTTAACAGAGCATGGATCGGGGGTCGGCAATTAGTTTTCTCAAGGGCTCACATGAAATACTGTGACTGTAGTGCAGGGCTAAACCAACACACTGAAATTAAGAATATTAGTGGAAATATTAAGCAAAGTTATATTAATTTATACTGCTTAGTATTGATGAGAATTAAGTATGTTGATCCACAGCCACTATTAGGCAATGTGCCCACAATGCAGAAACGCTCCGGATTTTTCCTGAGCGTTTCTGCATCTCCTTGGCAGAAAAAGCTCATGCGGATTTTACATGCGTATTTTCAGCCCGGGACAAGCGTTTGTCACGCGTTTAGCACATGCGATTTCCCATGCGGGTTGTCAAGCGTTTTCTAAAAGATTTTGGCTTGGAAAAGTGCTTGACAACTTGGTCACACTATATAAATCCATGCAACCGTGTGACTAAGTTAGTTAAAAAAAAATAATAAAAATGGTAAAAACTATAAAAAAAAACATTATACTCACCTTCCGATGGCCCACGGTCTCCTTCTCCGGTCTCCCTGGTGGCCCGTGGTGGTGTAAAAGGACCTTCCATGATGTAATTTAGTCAGGTGACAGGTCACATGACCGCTGACGTTGACGAGCCACCGGGGAGCCAAGACACACCGGAGAGAAGACCGCAGGCCATCAGAAGGTGAGTATAATGTTTTTTTTAATTTTAATTTTTTTTTTACAGGTACTATGGTACCCGGGTCTGGATGAGAGTCTCCTCTTCTCCATCCGCACATTGAATTGCTTAATTTCCGCATGTGTACATGTAGTCATGCAGATATTATGCGAATCAATGCAAGTCAATGGCGGCAAAAACGCTGCGCTTACGCAAAATAGTTGGTAGTGTTGCGCTTTTTTCTGTAATAATAATCCGCAGCGGATATTTCCGCAGCATGTGCACAGCACATGTGGATTATCATTGGGGAACATTGCAGACCTCCTACCAAGCGTTTTTTAAGCGTAATTGCCGCTGCGGAAATGCTTAAAAAACGCATAGTGGGCACACAGCCCACTAGAGCTTATTTTATTGTGTTCTTACTAGGAGCAGCCAATCAAAACCATATGATTTATGAATTATTATAACGTCTCAAGCAGGGGCGGGCACTGAGACCAAAGGGTCCCTGTGCAAGAATTGTGTATGATCCCCCCTTCTTAAAGGGGACTTTCATTTTAATTATTTTTGTGCTCATCGGCTTGCGCTAGGGAAAAAAAATAATAAAATCAGAGTTACTCATTTTCACCTAGTCTAAAAATAATAAAATCAGAGTTACTCATTCTCACCTAGTCTAAAAATAATAAAATCAGAGTTACTCATTTTCACCTAGTCTAAAAATAATAAAATCAGAGTTACTCATTCTCACCTAGTCTAAAAATAATAAAATCAGAGTTACTCATTTTCACCTAGTCTAAAAATAATAAAATCAGAGTTACTCATTTTCACCTAGTCTAAAAATAATAAAATCAGAGTTACTCATTTTCACCTAGTCTAAAAATAATAAAATCAGAGTTACTCATTTTCACCTAGTCTAAAAATAATAAAATCAGAGTTACTCATTTTCACCTAGTCTAACAATAATAAAATCAGAGTTACTCATTTTCACCTAGTCTAAAAATAATAAAATCAGAGTTACTCATTTTCACCTAGTCTAAAAATAATAAAATCAGAGTTACTCATTTTCACCTAGTCTAAAAATAATAAAATCAGAGTTACTCATTTTCACCTAGTCTAAAAATAATAAAATCAGCGTTACTCATTTTCACCTAGTCTAAAAATAATAAAATCAGAGTTACTCATTTTCACCTAGTCTAAAAATAATAAAATCAGAGTTACTCATTTTCACCTGGTCTAAAAATAATAAAATCAGCGTTACTCATTTTCACCTAGTCTAAAAATAATAAAATCAGAGTTACTCATTTTCACCTAGTCTAAAAATAATAAAATCAGAGTTACTCATTTTCACCTAGTCTAAAAATAATAAAATCAGAGTTACTCATTTTCACCTAGTCTAAAAATAATAAAATCAGAGTTACTCATTTTCACCTAGTCTAAAAATAATAAAATCAGAGTTACTCATTTTCACCTAGTCTAAAAATAATAAAATCAGAGTTACTCATTTTCACCTAGTCTAAAAATAATAAAATCAGCGTTACTCATTTTCACCTAGTCTAAAAATAATAAAATCAGCGTTACTCATTTTCACCTAGTCTAAAAATAATAAAATCAGAGTTACTCATTTTCACCTAGTCTAAAAATAATAAAATCAGTTACTCATTTTCACCTGGTCTAAAAATAATAAAATCAGAGTTACTCATTTTCACCTAGTCTAAAAATAATAAAATCAGAGTTACTCATTTTCACCTAGTCTAAAAATAATAAAATCAGAGTTACTCATTCTCACCTAGTCTAAAAATAATAAAATCAGAGTTACTCATTTTCACCTAGTCTAAAAATAATAAAATCAGAGTTACTCATTTTCACCTAGTCTAAAAATAATAAAATCAGAGTTACTCATTTTCACCTAGTCTAAAAATAATAAAATCAGAGTTACTCATTCTCATCTAGTCTAAAAATAATAAAATCAGAGTTACTCATTTTCACCTGGTCTAAAAATAATAAAATCAGAGTTACTCATTTTCACCTGGTCTAAAAATAATAAAATCAGAGTTACTCATTCTCATCTAGTCTAAAAATAATAAAATCAGAGTTACTCATTTTCACCTAGTCTAAAAATAATAAAATCAGCGTTACTCATTTTCACCTAGTCTAAAAATAATAAAATCAGAGTTACTCATTTTCACCTGGTCTAAAAATAATAAAATCAGAGTTACTCATTTTCACCTAGTCTAAAAATAATAAAATCAGCGTTACTCATTTTCACCTAGTCTAAAAATAATAAAATCAGATTTACTCATTTTCACCTGGTCTAAAAATAATAAAATCAGAGTTACTCATTTTCACCTAGTCTATTGATGTCTTTATGCTCCTGGCCTGTCCGTGTTTACAGGCTGCAGTGGTAGTATCTCATGTGACCACTGTAGCCAATCATAGGGTCAGCAGCTTGTTCCATCTACCTTGGCATTACTGCTGAGCTCAGTCATTAAAAGGGTTTTCCTACAAACAAAAGTTAATTTTATAAATTGGCTGTGTCTGACCGTGTGCGGAACATGGTCTGATCATACCACAGCTCCTGGGCAGGGAAGGCTGCAAAAGACAATGCAGACATTCCAGCACGGGATCTCATAGGATTGATTCATTTTGTGAGGTAAAATATTTCACTGCCTGTGTTTAAACAATATTTTACCTCTCAAAATGAATCCTTTGTGATCCCCTGATGTAATGTCTGTATTGTCTTTGGCTTCCTCCTCCGCTCAGGAGCTGTGGTATTTTCCATACACGGTCAGACACAGACCATTTTTAAAATGAACTTTTGTTTCTGGGATAACCCCTTTAAGCTCCAGCAGTCACGTGTTTTAGTCAGGACATCACGGCTGCAGCCTGAAAACAAAGACCAGGGCAGTAGCGGAAGAGGAATTGCTGACCCTGAGAGTATCCCTGATTTTATTGTTTTTCTCTAGGGCAAGCCTAAGGACAGTAAAAGAATTAAAACAGAAATTCACTTTAAGTAACATTATTTGATGCAATAAAAACATGTTAGGCACACATCAAAAAATCACTTGTCACACACCAGACAAATCGCACAAGCACAGCGCAGACTTGAGAGATGTCACACAAGCACAGCTCTGACTTGAGAGATGTCACACAAGCACAGCTCTGACTTGAGAGATGTCACACAAGCACATCTCTGACTTGAGAGATGTCACACAAGCACAGCGCAGACTTGAGAGATGTCACACAAGCACAGCGCAGACTTGAGAGATGTCACACAAGCACAGCGCAGACTTGAGAGATGTCACACAAGCACAGCGCAGACTTGAGAGATGTCACACAAGCACAGCGCAGACTTGAGTGATGTCATACAAGCACAGCACAGACTTGAGAGATGTCACACAAGCACAGCGCAGACTTGAGAGATGTCACACAAGCACAGCTTAGACTTGAGAGATGTCACACAAGCACAGCACAGACTTGAGAGATGTCACACAAGCACAGCGCAGACTTGAGAGATGTCACACAAGCACAGCGTAGACTTGAGAGATGTCACACAAGCACAGCTTAGACTTGAGAGATGTCACACAAGCACAGCACAGACTTGAGAGATATCACACAAGCACAGCTTAGACTTGAGAGATGTCGCACAAGCACAGCTTAGACTTGAGAGATGTCACACAAGCACAGCACAGACTTAAGAGATGTCACACAAGCACAGCGCAGACTTGAGAGATGTCACACAAGCACAGCGTAGACTTGAGAGATGTCACACAAGCACAGTGCACAAATTACACAAGTAGATGTGCACATATCAGAAAGATCACAAGAATAAGCTGCACACATCTTACAAGTACTCCAACACGCATCACAGAAGTGCAGGACATACCGAGGAATTCTGAAGAGACAAGTTAGAAGGGCTCTACATTCAGGTTCTAAAATGGTCGTTCTGGAGGAATAGAAAGAGATAGATGTTACTTTATGTCACCAACTTATTCGGTCCATGTGTAGAAGACTTGGTGCTGTCCTTAACAATCATAGAGGTCATACAAAATACTAGATGTAGTAGTTTTGGTGTAGGGTGCATCACTGAATTTGGGTAAAACTGAAGATTTTGTAATGAAAGTTATGATATTAACATTACTTTCATGCTATGGGTGAAAAAAATGTTCTGTGAAACTCCGTCTTGTTAGTATTTTGGAAACTGTTCTTGTGTTCAGTGAGGTATTAACTAAAATCCTACTTCTTATAGTCACTTTATCCAGGGCACTGAAAAAAAAAATGATATTCATACATACCACACACCTACATGTTACATACATTGTTTTATCACCCTGACTAATCAGTATTTTCTTTTATTACTGGCATGATATGCCAGCACTTTTGAGCATAGGTATGTACTGCACATTACCATTTCATGTTTCTTAGCCCTGTCTCGTGGTAATCAGTATTAACCTTTCTGACAGCCCCATTTTTCATATCTGAAACGTCACTTTATTTGGTAATAACTTTGAAATGCTTCTGCTAGTCATTCTGATATTCTGATCTTCTTTTTGGAACAAATTGTACCTGTTGCAGCTGGAAAATTTTAAATTAATACGTTTTGTTGTTATTCATGAAAATATCCCAGATTTTCTAAAAATTTAGAAAAATGTGAAATTTTAAACTTAAAGCGGTTGTGCCACCATAAAGAATACAATTGACCAACCAGAAAAGGTGGAAATAAATCGTTTTGTAATTTATAGTGATTCAAAATTATGCTTCATTCAAAAGATACCAAGCTTTTATTTTTCAAATGCTGTTCTCTGGCGCCCCCTTGCATTATTCCATTACGTCTGGTAGTGGGTGATCAGCTGGTCGAGTTTGCGCAGTTCCTGGCGTAAGAGCTCCCTACTCGCAGCATGCAAAATGTATTCTCTGTCACAACTCTCCCTGCTGTAAGCACAGCCTGTGTGTGATTCACCCCCTCCCCCTGTGCTCATAGCTCACAGCTGATCTCCGGGTGAGATACCCCCTCCCAATGCGCTCACAGCTCACCTCTGGGTCAGAAAACCCCCTCCTCCTCTGCTCATAGCTCTCAGTTGATCTCCGGGTGAGATACCCCCTCCCCCTGAGCTCATAGCTAATCTCCGGGTGAGATACCCCTTCCCAATGCGCTCACAGTTGATCTCAGGGTGAGACACCCCCTCCCAATGCGCTCACAACTCATCTCCGGGTGAGTTACCCCCTCCCCCTGCCCTCTCAGCTCATCTCCAGGTGAGATACCCCCTCCCCTTGCCCTCTCAGCTCATCTCCAGGTGAGATACTCCCTCCTCCTGCACTCACAGCTGATCCCCGGGTGAGACACCTTCCTCCTGGGCTCACAGCTGATCTCCGGGTGAGACACCCCCCCCCGCCCCTGTGCTAACAGCTCATATTCGGGTGAGATACCCCCTCCTCATGCACTCACAGCTGATCTCCAGGTGAGATACCCCCTCCCCCTGCCCTCTCAGCTCATCTCCAGGTGAGATACCCCCTCCCCCTGAGCTCACTGCTGATCTCCGGGTGAGACACAGCCTCCCTCTGCACTCACAGCTCATCTCCTAGTGAGATACCCCCTCCCCCTGCGCTCACTTCTGATCTCTAGGTGAGATACTCCCCTGCCCTCACAGCTCATCTCCGAGTGAGATACTCCCCTGCCCTCACAGCTCATCTCCGAGTGAGATATTCCCCTGACCTCACAGCTCATCTCCGAGTGAGGTACTCCCCTGCCCTCACAGCTCATCTCCGAGTGAGATACTCCCCTGCCCTCACAGCTTATCTCCGAGTGAGATACTCCCCAGCCCTCACAGCTCATCTCCGAGATACTTCCCTGCCCTCACAGCTCATCTCCAAGTGAGATACTCCCCTGCCCTCACAGCTCATCTGCGAGTGAGATACTCCCCTGCCCTCACAGCTCATCTCCGAGTGAGATACTTCCCTGCCCTCACAGCTCTTCTCCGAGTGAGATACTCCCCTGCCCTCACAGCTCATCTCCTAGTGAGATACTCCCCTGCCCTCACAGCTCATCTTCGAGTGAGATACTTCCCTGCCCTCACAGCTCTTCTCCGAGTGAGATACTCCCCTGCCCTCACAGCTCATCTCCGAGTGAGATACTCCCCTGCCCTCACAGCTCATCTCCGAGTGAGATACTACCCTGCCCTCACAGTTCATCTCCGAGTGAGATACTCCCCTGCCCTCACAGCTCATCTCCAGGTGAGATACCCCCTCCCCCTGCCCTCTCAGCTCATCTCCAGGTGAGATACCCCCTCCTCCTGCACTCACAGCTGATCCCCGGGTGAGACACCTTCCCCCTGGGCTCACAGCTGATCTCCGTGTGAGACACCCCCTCCCCCTGTGCTAACAGCTCATATTCCGGTGAGATACCCTCTCCTCCTGCACTCACAGCTGATCTCCAGGTGAGATACCCCCTCCCCCTGCCCTCTCAGCTCATCTCCAGGTGAGATACCCCCTCCCCTGAGCTCACTGCTGATCTCCGGGTGAGACACAGCCTCCCTCTGCACTCACAGCTCATCTCCTAGTGAGATACCCCCTCCCCCTGCGCTCACTGCTGATCTCTAGGTGAGATACTCCCCTGCCCTCACAGCTCATCTCCGAGTGAGATACTCCCCTGCCCTCACAGCTCATCTCCGAGTGAGATACTCCCCTGCCCTCACAGCTCATCTCCGAGTGAGATATTCCCCTGCCCTCACAGCTCATCTCCGAGTGAGGTACTCCCCTGCCCTCACAGCTCATCTCCGAGTGAGATACTCCCCTGCCCTCACAGCTCACCTCCGAGTGAGATACTCCCCAGCCCTCACAGCTCATCTCCGAGATACTTCCCTGCCCTCACAGCTCATCTCCGAGTGAGATACTCCCCTGCCCTCACAGCTCATCTCCGAGTGAGATACTCCCCTGCCCTCACAGCTCATCTCCGAGTGAGATACTCCCCTGCCCTCACAGCTCATCTCCGAGATACTTCCCTGCCCTCACAGCTCATCTCCGAGTGAGGTACTCCCCTGCCCTCACAGCTCATCTCCGAGTGAGATACTCCCCTGCCCTCACAGCTCACCTCCGAGTGAGATACTCCCCAGCCCTCACAGCTCATCTCCGAGATACTTCCCTGCCCTCACAGCTCATCTCCGAGTGAGATACTCCCCTGCCCTCACAGCTCATCTCCGAGTGAGATACTCCCCTGCCCTCACAGCTCATCTCCGAGTGAGATACTTCCCTGCCCTCACAGCTCTTCTCCGAGTGAGATACTCCCCTGCCCTAACAGCTCATCTCCGAGTGAGATACTCCCCTGCCCTCACAGCTCATCTCCGAGATACTTCCCTGCCCTCACAGCTCATCTCCGAGTGAGATACTCCCCTGCCCTCACAGCTCATCTCCGAGTGAGATACTCCCCTGCCCTCACAGCTCATCTCCGAGTGAGATACTCCCCTGCCCTCACAGCTCTTCTCCGAGTGAGATACTCCCTAGCCCTCACAGCTCATCTCCCAGTGAGATACTCCCCTGCCCTCACAGCTCATCTCCGAGTGAGATACTCCCCTGCCCTCACAGCTCATCTCCGAGTGAGATAAACCCTTTCCCTGTGCTCACTGCTGATCTCCGGGTGAGATACCCCCTCCCCCTGCACTCACAGATCATCTCCGGGTGAGATACCCCTTCTCCCTGCACTCACAGCTCATCTCCGGGTGAGATACCCCCTCTCCCTGCGCTCACTGCTGATCTCCGGGTGAGATACCCCCTCCCCCTGCACTCACAGATCATCTCCGGGTGTGATACCCCCTCCCCCTGCGCTCACTGCTGATCTCCGGGTAAGAAACAGCCTCCCCCTGCACTCACAGCTCATCTCCGAGTGAGATACTTCCTCCCCCTGCGCTCACTGCTGATCTCCGGGTGAGATACTCCCCCTGCACTCACAGCTCATCTCCGAGTGAGATACCCCCTCCCCCTGCGCTCACTGCTGATCTCTGGGTGAGATACCCCCTCCCCCTGCGCTCACTGCTGATCTCTGGGTGAGATACCCCCTCTCCCTGCACTCACAGCTTATCTCCGAGTGAGATACCCCCCTCTCCCTGCGCTCACTGCTGATCTCCGGATGAGATACCCCCTCCCCTTGCACTCACAGCTCATCTCCGAGTGAGATACCCCCCTCTCCCTGCGCTCACTGCTGATCTCCGGGTGAGACACAGCCTCCCCCTGCACTCACAGCTCATCTCCGAGTGAGATACCCCCTCCCCCTGCCCTCACTGCTGATCTCCGGGTGAGATACTCCCCCTGCACTCACAGCTCATTTCCAAGTGAGATACCCCCTCCCCCTGCGCTCACTGCTTTTCTCCGAGTGAGATACCCCCTCCCCCTGCACTCACAGATCATCTCCGGGTGAGATACCCCCTCTCCCTGCGCTCACTGCTGATCTCCGGGTGACACACAGCCTCCCCCAGCACTCACAGATCATCTCCGAGTGAGATACCCCCCTCCCCCTGCGCTCACTGCTTTTCTCCGAGTGAGATACCCCCTCCCCCTGCACTCACAGATCATCTCCGGGTGAGATACCCCCTCTCCCTGCGCTCACTGCTGATCTCCGGGTGAGACACAGCCTCCCCCTGCATTCACAGATCATCTCCGGGTGAGATACCCCCTCTTCCTGCGCTCACTGCTGATCTCCGGGTGAGACACAGCCTCCCCCTGCACTCACAGCTCATCTCCGAGTGAGATACCCCCTCCCCCTGCGCTCACTGCTGATCTCCGGGTGAGACACAGCCTCCCGCTGCACTCACAACTCATCTCCGAGTGAGATACCCCCTCCCCCTGCGCTCACTGCTGATCTCCGGGTGAGACACAGCCTCCCGCTGCACTCACAACTCATCTCCGAGTGAGATACCCCCCTCTCCCTGCGCTCACTGCTGATCTCCGGGTGAGACACAGCCTCCCCCTGCACTCACAGATCATCTCCGGGTGAGATACCCCCCTCTCCCTGCGCTCACTGCTGATCTCCGGGTGAGACACAGCCTCCCCCTGCACTCACAGCTCATCTCCAAGTGAGATATCCCCCTCTCACTGCTGATCTCCGGGTGAGACACAGCCTCCCCCTGCACTCACAGCTCATCTCCGAGTGAGATACCCCCTCGCCCTGCACTCACTGCTGATCTCTAGGTGAGATACTCCCCCTGCACTCACAGCTCATCTCCGAGTGAGATACCCCCACCCCCTGCACTCACAGCTGATCTCTAGGTGAGATTCTCCCCCTGCACTCACAGCTCATCTCCGGGTGAGATACCCCCTCCCCTTGCACTCACAGCTCATCTCCGAGTGAGATACCCACCTCTCCCTGCGCTCACTGCTGATCTCCGTGTGAGACACAGCCTCCCCCTGCACTCACAGCTCATCTCCGAGTGAGATACCCCCTCCCCCTGCGCTCACTGCTGATCTCCAGGTGAGATACTCCCCCTGCACTCACAGCTCATCTCCGAGTGAGATACTTCCTCCCCCTGCGCTCACTGCTGATCTCCGGGTGAGATACTCCCCCTGCACTCACAGCTCATCTCCGAGTGAGATACCCCCTCCCCCTGCGCTCACTGCTGATCTCCGAGTGAGATACCCCCTCCCCCTGCACTCACAGATCATCTCCGGGTGAGATACCCCCTCTCCCTGCGCTCACTGCTGATCTCTGGGTGAGACACAGCCTCCCCCTGCACTCACAGATCATCTCCGGGTGAGATACCCCCCTCTCCCTGCGCTCACTGCTGATCTCCGGGTGAGACACAGCCTCCCCCTGCACTCACAGATCATCTCCGGGTGAGATACCCCCTCTCCCTGCGCTCACTGCTGATCTCCGGGTGAGACACAGCCTCCCCCTGCCCTCACAGCTCATCTCCGAGTGAGATATTCCCCTGCCCTCACAACTCATCTCCGAGTGAGATACTCCCCTGCCCTCACAGCTCATCTCCGAGTGAGATACTCCCCAGCCCTCACAGCTCATCTCCGAGATACTTCCCTGCCCTCACAGCTCATCTCCGAGTGAGATACTCCCCTGCCCTCACAGTTCATCTCCGAGTGAGATACTCCCCTGCCCTCACAGCTCATCTCCGAGTGAGATACTTCCCTGCCCTCACAGCTCTTCTCCGAGTGAGATACTCCCCTGCCCTCACAGCTCATCTCCGAGTGAGATACTCCCCTGCCCTCACAGCTCATCTCCGAGTGAGATACTCCCCTGCCCTCACAGCTCATCTTCGAGTGAGATACTTCCCTGCCCTCACAGCTCTTCTCCGAGTGAGATACTCCCCTGCCCTCACAGCTCATCTCCGAGTGAGATACTCCCCTGCCCTCACAGCTCATCTCCGAGATACTTCCCTGCCCTCACAGCTCATCTCCGAGTGAGATACTCCCCTGCCCTCACAGCTCATCTCCAAGTGAGATACTCCCCTGCCCTCACAGCTCATCTCCGAGTGAGATACTCCCCTGCCCTCACAGCTCTTCTCCGAGTGAGATACTCCCTAGCCCTCACAGCTCATCTCCCAGTAAGATACTCCCCTGCCGTCACAGCTCATCTCCGAGTGAGATACTCCCCTGCCCTCACAGCTCATCTCCGAGTGAGATAAACCCTTTCCCTGTGCTCACTGCTGATCTCCGGTTGAGATACCCCCTCCCCCTGCACTCACAGATCATCTCCGGGTGAGATACCCCCTCCCCCTGCACTCACAGAGCATCTCGGGGTGTGATACCCCCTCCCCCTGCGCTCACTGCTGATCTCCGGGTAAGAAACAGCCTCCCCCTGCACTCACAGCTCATCTCCGAGTGAGATACCCCCTCCCCCTGCACTCACAGAGCATCTCGGGGTGTGATACCCCCTCCCCCTGCGCTCACTGCTGATCTCCGGGTAAGAAACAGCCTCCCCCTGCACTCACAGCTCATCTCCGAGTGAGATACCCCCTCCCCCTGCGCTCACTGCTGATCTCCGGGTGAGACACTGCCTCCCCCTGCACTCACAGCTCATCTCCGAGTAAGATACCCCCTCCCCCTGCGCTCACTGCTGATCTCCGGGTGAGATACCCCCTCCCCCTGCACTCACTGCTGATCTCTGGGTGAGATACCCCCTCTCCCTGCACTCACAGCTCATCTCCGAGTGAGATATCCCCCTCTCCCTGCGCTCACTGCTGATCTCCGGGTGAGATACCCCCTCCCCTTGCACTCACAGCTCATCTCCGAGTGAGATACCCCCCTCTCCCTGCGCTCACTGCTGATCTCCGGGTGAGACACAGCCTCCCCCTGCACTCACAGCTCATCTCCGAGTGAGATACCCCCTCCCCCTGCGCTCACTGCTGATCTCCGGGTGAGATACTCCCCCTGCACTCACAGCTCATCTCCAAGTGAGATACCCCCTCCCCCTGCGCTCACTGCTTTTCTCCGAGTGAGATACCCCCTCCCCCTGCACTCACAGATCATCTCCGGGTGAGATACCCCCTCTCCCTGCGCTCACTGCTGATCTCCAGGTGAGACACAGCCTCCCCCTGCATTCACAGATCATCTCCGGGTGAGATACCCCCTCTTCCTGCGCTCACTGCTGATCTCCGGGTGAGACACAGCCTCCCCCTGCACTCACAGCTCATCTCCGAGTGAGATACCCCCTCCCCCTGCGCTCACTGCTGATCTCCGGGTGAGACACAGCCTCCCCCTGCACTCACAGCTCATCTCCGAGTGAGATACCCCCTTCTCCCTGCGCTCACTGCTGATCTCCGGGTGAGACACAGCCTCCCCCTGCACTCACAGATCATCTCCGGGTGAGATACCCCCCTCTCCCTGCGATCACTGCTGATCTCCGGGTGAGACACAGCCTCCCCCTGCACTCACAGATCATCTCCGGGTGAGATACCCCCCTCTCCCTGCGCTCACTGCTGATCTCCGGGTGAGACACAGCCTCCCCCTGCACTCACAGCTCATCTCCAAGTGAGATATCCCCCTCTCCCTGCTCTCAATGCTGATCTCCGTGTGAGACACAGCCTCCCCCTGCACTCACAGCTCATCTCCGAGTGAGATACCCCCTCCCCCTGCGCTCACTGCTGATCTCCAGGTGAGATACTCCCCCTGCACTCACAGCTCATCTCCGAGTGAGATACCCCCTCCCCCTGCGCTCACTGCTGATCTCCGGGTGAGATACTCCCCCTGCACTCACAGCTCATCTCCGAGTGAGATACCCCCTCCCCCTGCGCTCACTGCTGATCTCCGAGTGAGATACCCCCTCCCCCTGCACTCACAGATCATCTCCGGGTGAGAGACCCGCTCTCCCTGCGCTCACTGCTGATCTCCGGGTGAGACACAGCCTCCCCCTGCACTCACAGATCATCTCCGGGTGAGATACCCCCCTCTCCCTGCGCTCACTGCTGATCTCCGGGTGAGACACAGCCTCCCCCTGCACTCACAGATCATCTCCGGGTGAGATACCCCCTCTCCCTGCGCTCACTGCTGATCTCCGGGTGAGACACAGCCTCCCCCTGCACTCACAGCTCATCTCCGAGTGAGATATCCCCTCCCCCTGCGCTCACTGCTGATCTCCGGGTGAGACACAGCCTCCCCCTGCACTCACAGCTCATCTCCGAGTGAGATACCCCCTTCTCCCTGCGCTCACTGCTGATCTCCGGGTGAGACACAGCCTCCCCCTGCACTCACAGATCATCTCCGGGTGAGATACCCCCTCTCCCTGCGCTCACTGCTGATCTCCGGGTGAGACACAGCCTCCCCCTGCACTCACAGCTCATCTCCAAGTGAGATACCCCCTCCCCCTGCACTCACTGCTGATCTCTAGGTGAGATACTCCCTCTGCACTCACAGCTCATCTCCGAGTGAGATACCCCCTCCCCCTGTACTCACAGCTGATCTCTAGGTGAGATACTCCCCCTGCACTCACAGTTCATCTCCGAGTGAGATACCCCCTCCCCCTGCACTCACAGATCATCTCCGAGTGAGATATTGCCCTGCCCTCACAGCTCATCTCCGAGTGAGGTACTCCACTGCCCTCACAGCTCATCTCCGAGTGAGATACTCCCCTGCCCTCACAGCTCATCTCCGAGATACTTCCCTGCCCTCACAGCTCATCTCCTAGTGAGATACTACCCTGCCCTCACAGCTCATCTCCGAGTGAGATACTTCCCTGCCCTCACAGCTCTTCGAGTGAGATACTCCCCTGCCCTCACAGTTCATCTCCGAGTGAGATACTCCCCTGCCCTCACAGCTCATCTTCGAGTGAGATACTTCCCTGCCCTCACAGCTCTTCTCCGAGTGAGATACTCCCCTGCCCTCACAGCTCATCTCCGAGTGAGATACTCCCCTGCCCTCACAGCTCATCTCCGAGATACTTCCCTGCCCTCACAGCTCATCTCCGAGTGAGATACTCCCCTGCCCTCACAGCTCATCTCCGAGTGAGATACTCCCCTGCCCTCACAGCTCTTCTCCCAGTGAGATACTCCCTAACCCTCACAGCTCATCTCCCAGTAAGATACTCCCCTGCCCTCACAGCTCATCTCCGAGTGAGATACTCCCCTGCCCTCACAGCTCATCTCCGAGTGAGATAAACCCTTTCCCTGTGCTCACTGCTGATCTCCGGGTGAGATACCCCCTCCCCCTGCACTCACAGATCATCTCCGGGTGAGATACCCCCTCCCCCTGCACTCACAGATCATCTCCGGGTGTGATACCCCCTCCCCCTGCGCTCACTGCTGATCTCCGGGTAAGAAACAGCCTCCCCCTGCACTCACAGCTCATCTCCGAGTGAGATACCCCCTCCCCCTGCGATCACTGCTGATCTCCGGGTGAGACACAGCCTCCCCCTGCACTCACAGCTCATCTCCGAGTAAGATACCCCCTCCCCCTGCGCTCACTGCTGATCTCCGGGTGAGATACCCCCTCCCCCTGCACTCACTGCTGATCTCTGGGTGAGATACCCCCTCTCCCTGCACTCACAGCTCATCTCCGAGTGAGATATCCCCCTCTCCCTGCGCTCACTGCTGATCTCCGGGTGAGATACCCCCTCCCCTTGCACTCACAGCTCATCTCCGAGTGAGATACCCCCCTCTCCCTGCGCTCACTGCTGATCTCCGGGTGAGACACAGCCTCCCCCTGCACTCACAGCTCATCTCCGAGTGAGATACCCCCTCCCCCTGCGCTCACTGCTGATCTCCGGGTGAGATACTCCCCCTGCACTCACAGCTCATCTCCAAGTGAGATACTCCCTAGCCCTCACAGCTCATCTCCCAGTAAGATACTCCCCTGCCGTCACAGCTCATCTCCGAGTGAGATACTCCCCTGCCCTCACAGCTCATCTCCGAGTGAGATAAACCCTTTCCCTGTGCTCACTGCTGATCTCCGGGTGAGATACCCCCTCCCCCTGCACTCACAGATCATCTCCGGGTGAGATACCCCCTCCCCCTGCACTCACAGAGCATCTCGGGGTGTGATACCCACTCCCCCTGCGCTCACTGCTGATCTCCGGGTAAGAAACAGCCTCCCCCTGCACTCACAGCTCATCTCCGAGTGAGATACCCCCTCCCCCTGCGATCACTGCTGATCTCCGGGTGAGACACAGCCTCCCCCTGCACTCACAGCTCATCTCCGAGTAAGATACCCCCTCCCCCTGCACTCACAGCTCATCTCCGAGTGAGATACCCCCTCCCCCTGCGCTCACTGCTGATCTCCAGGTGAGACACAGCCTCCCCCTGCACTCACAGCTCATCTCCGAGTAAGATACCCCCTCCCCCTGCGCTCACTGCTGATCTCCGGGTGAGATACCCCCTCCCCCTGCACTCACTGCTGATCTCTGGGTGAGATACCCCCTCTCCCTGCACTCACAGCTCATCTCCGAGTGAGATATCCCCCTCTCCCTGCGCTCACTGCTGATCTCCGGGTGAGATACCCCCTCCCCTTGCACTCACAGCTCATCTCCGAGTGAGATACCCCCCTCTCCCTGCGCTCACTGCTGATCTCCGGGTGAGACACAGCCTCCCCCTGCACTCACAGCTCATCTCCGAGTGAGATACCCCCTCCCCCTGCGCTCACTGCTGATCTCCGGGTGAGATACTCCCCCTGCACTCACAGCTCATCTCCAAGTGAGATACCCCCTCCCCCTGCGCTCACTGCTTTTCTCCGAGTGAGATACCCCCTCCCCCTGCACTCACAGATCATCTCCGGGTGAGATACCCCCTCTCCCTGCGCTCACTGCTGATCTCCAGGTGAGACACAGCCTCCCCCTGCATTCACAGATCATCTCCGGGTGAGATACCCCCTCTTCCTGCGCTCACTCCTGATCTCCGGGTGAGACACAGCCTCCCCCTGCACACACAGCTCATCTCCGAGTGAGATACCCCCTCCCCCTGCGCTCACTGCTGATCTCCGGGTGAGACACAGCCTCCCCCTGCACTCACAGCTCATCTCCGAGTGAGATACCCCCTTCTCCCTGCGCTCACTGCTGATCTCCGGGTGAGACACAGCCTCCCCCTGCACTCACAGATCATCTCCGGGTGAGATACCCCCCTCTCCCTGCGCTCACTGCTGATCTCCGGGTGAGACACAGCCTCCCCCTGCACTCACAGATCATCTCCGGGTGAGATACCCCCCTCTCCCTGCGCTCACTGCTGATCTCTGGGTGAGACACAGCCTCCCCCTGCACTCACAGCTCATCTCCAAGTGAGATATCCCCCTCTCCCTGCTCTCAATGCTGATCTCCGTGTGAGACACAGCCTCCCCCTGCACTCACAGCTCATCTCCGAGTGAGATACCCCCTCCCCCTGCGCTCACTGCTGATCTCCAGGTGAGATACTCCCCCTGCACTCACAGCTCATCTCCGAGTGAGATACCCCCTCCCCCTGCGCTCACTGCTGATCTCCGGGTGAGATACTCCCCCTGCACTCACAGCTCATCTCCGAGTGAGATACCCCCTCCCCCTGCACTCACTGCTGATCTCCGAGTGAGATACCCCCTCCCCCTGCACTCACAGATCATCTCCGGGTGAGAGACCCCCTCTCCCTGCGCTCACTGCTGATCTCCGGGTGAGACACAGCCTCCCCCTGCACTCACAGATCATCTCCGGGTGAGATACCCCCCTCTCCCTGCGCTCACTGCTGATCTCCGGGTGAGACACAGCCTCCCCCTGCACTCACAGATCATCTCCGGGTGAGATACCCCCTCTCCCTGCGTTCACTGCTGATCTCCGGGTGAGACACAGCCTCCCCCTGCACTCACAGCTCATCTCCGAGTGAGATATCCCCTCCCCCTGCGCTCACTGCTGATCTCCGGGTGAGACACAGCCTCCCCCTGCACTCACAGCTCATCTCCGAGTGAGATACCCCCTTCTCCCTGCGCTCACTGCTGATCTCCGGGTGAGACACAGCCTCCCCCTGCACTCACAGATCATCTCCGGGTGAGATACCCCCTCTCCCTGCGCTCACTGCTGATCTCCGGGTGAGACACAGCCTCCCCCTGCACTCACAGCTCATCTCCAAGTGAGATACCCCCTCCCCCTGCACTCACTGCTGATCTCTAGGTGAGATACTCCCTCTGCACTCACAGCTCATCTCCGAGTGAGATACCCCCTCCCCCTGTACTCACAGCTGATCTCTGGGTGAGATACCCCCTCTCCCTGCACTCACAGCTCATCTCCGAGTGAGATACCCCCCTCTCCCTGCGCTCACTGCTGATCTCCGGGTGAGATACCCCCTCCCCTTGCACTCACAGCTCATCTCCGAGTGAGATACCCCCCTCTCCCTGCGCTCACTGCTGATCTCCGGGTGAGACACAGCCTCCCCCTGCACTCACAGCTCATCTCCGAGTGAGATTCCCCCTCCCCCTGCGCTCACTGCTGATCTCCGGGTGAGATACTCCCCCTGCACTCACAGCTCATCTCCAAGTGAGATACCCCCTCCCCCTGCGCTCACTGCTTTTCTCCGAGTGAGATACTCCCTCCCCCTGCACTCACAGATCATCTCCGGGTGAGATACCCCCTCTCCCTGCGCTCACTGCTGATCTCCGGGTGAGACACAGCCTCCCCCGGCACTCACAGATCATCTCCGAGTGAGATACCCCCCTCCCCCTGCGCTCACTGCTTTTCTCCGAGTGAGATACCCCCTCCCCCTGCACTCACAGATCATCTCCGGGTGAGATACCCCCTCTCCCTGCGCTCACTGCTGATCTCCGGGTGAGACACAGCCTCCCCCTGCATTCACAGATCATCTCCGGGTGAGATACCCCCTCTTCCTGCGCTCACTGCTGATCTCCGGGTGAGACACAGCCTCCCCCTGCACTCACAGCTCATCTCCGAGTGAGATACCCCCTCCCCCTGCGCTCACTGCTGATCTCCGGGTGAGACACAGCCTCCCCCTGCACTCACAGCTCATCTCCGAGTGAGATACCCCCTTCTCCCTGCGCTCACTGCTGATCTCCGGGTGAGACACAGCCTCCCTCTGCACTCACAGATCATCTCCGGGTGAGATACCCCCCTCTCCCTGCGCTCACTGCTGATCTCCGGGTGAGACACAGCCTCCCCCTGCACTCACAGATCATCTCCGGGTGAGATACCCCCCTCTCCCTGCGCTCACTGCTGATCTCCGGGTGAGAAACAGCCTCCCCCTGCACTCACAGCTCATCTCCAAGTGAGATATCCCCCTCTCCCTGCTCTCACTGCTGATCTCCGGGTGAGACACAGCCTCCCCCTGCACTCACAGCTCATCTCCGAGTGAGATACCCCCTCCCCCTGCACTCACTGCTGATCTCTATGTGAGATACTCCCCCTGCACTCCCAGCTCATCTCCGAGTGAGATACCCCCACCCCCTGCACTCACAGCTGATCTCTAGGTGAGATTCTCCCCCTGCACTCACAGCTCATCTCCGGGTGAGATACCCCCTCCCCTTGCACTCACAGCTCATCTCCGAGTGAGATACCCCCTCCCCCTGCGCTCACTGCTGATCTCCGGGTGAGATACTCCCCCTGCGCTCACAGCTCATCTCCAAGTGATATACCCCCTCCCCCTGCGCTCACTGCTTTTATCCGAGTGAGATACCCCCTCCCCCTGCACTCACAGATCATCTCCGGGTGAGATACCCTCTCTCCCTGCGCTCACTGCTGATCTCCGGGTGAGACACAGCCTCCCCCTGCATTCACAGATCATCTCCGCGTGAGATACCCCCTCTTCCTGCGCTCACTGCTGATCTCCGGGTGAGACACAGCCTCCCCCTGCACTCACAGCTCATCTCCGAGTGAGATACCCATCTCTCCCTGCGCTCACTGCTGATCTCCGTGTGAGACACAGCCTCCCCCTGCACTCACAGCTCATCTCCGAGTGAGATACCCCCTCCCCCTGCGCTCACTGCTGATCTCCGGGTGAGATACTCCCCCTGCACTCACAGCTCATCTCCGAGTGAGATACCCCCTCCCCCTGCGCTTACTGCTGATCTCTGGGTGAGATACTCCCCCTGCACTCACAGCTCATCTCCGAGTGAGATACCCCCTCCCCCTGCGCTCACTGCTGATCTCTGAGTGAGATACCCCCTCCCCCTGCACTCACAGATCATCTCCGGGTGAGATACCCCCTCTCCCTGCACTCACTGCTGATCTCCGGGTGAGACACAGCCTCCCCCTGCACTCACAGATCATCTCCGGGTGAGATACCCCCCTCTCCCTGCGCTCACTGCTGATCTCCGGGTGAGACACAGCCTCCCCCTGCACTCACAGATCATCTCCGGGTGAGATACCCCCTCTCCCTGCGCTCACTGCTGATCTCCGGGTGAGACACAGCCTCCCCCTGCACTCACAGCTCATCTCCGAGTGAGATACCTCCTCCCCCTGCGCTCACTGCTGATCTCCGGGTGAGACACAGCCTCCCCCTGCACTCACAGCTCATCTCCAAGTGAGATACCCCCTCCCCCTGCACTCACTGCTGATCTCTAGGTGAGATACTCCCTCTGCACTCACAGCTCATCTCCGAGTGAGATACCCCCTCCCCCTGTACTCACAGCTGATCTCTAGGTGAGATACTCCCCCTGCACTCACAGTTCATCTCCGAGTGAGATACCCCCTCCCCCTGCACTCACAGATCATCTCCGGGTGAGACACCCCCATCTCCCTGCACTCACAGCTCACCTCCGTGTGAGATACTCCCCTGCCCTCACAGCTCTTCTCCGAGTGAGATACTCCCTAGCCCTCACAGCTCATCTCCCAGTGAGATACTCCCCTGCCCTCACAGCTCATCTCCGAGTGAGAAACTCCCCTGCCCTCACAGCTCATCTCTGAGTGAGATAAACCCTTTCCCTGTGCTCACTGCTGATCTCCGGGTGAGATACCCCCTCCCCCTGCACTCACAGATCATCTCCGGGTGAGATACCCCCTCTCCCTGCGCTCACTGCTGATCTCCGGGTGAGATACCCCCTCCCCCTGCACTCACAGATCATCTCCGGGTGTGATACCCCCTCCCCATGCGCTCACTGCTGATCTCCGGGTAAGAAACAGCCTCCTCCTGCACTCACAGCTCATCTCCGAGTGAGATACCCCCTCCCCCTGCGCTCACTGCTGATCTCCGGGTGAGACACAGCCTCCCCCTGCACTCACAGCTCATCTCCGAGTAAGATACCCCCTCCCCCTGCGCTCACTGCTGATCTCCGGGTGAGATACCCCCTCCCCCTGCGCTCACTGCTGATCTCCGGGTGAGATACCCCCTCCCCCTGCGCTCACTGCTGATCTCTGGGTGAGATACCCCCTCTCCCTGCACTCACAGCTCATCTCCGAGTGAGAAACCCCCCTCTCCCTGCGCTCACTGCTGATCTCCGGGTGAGATACCCCCTCCTCTTGCACTCACAGCTCATCTCCGAGTGAGATACCCCCCTCTCCCTGCGCTCACTGCTGATCTCCGGGTGAGACACAGCCTCCCCCTGCACTCACAGCTCATCTCCGAGTGAGATACCCCCTCCCCCTGCGCTCACTGCTGATCTCCGGGTGAGATACTCCCCCTGCACTCACAGCTCATCTCCAAGTGAGATACCCCCTCCCCCTGCGCTCACTGCTTTTCTCCGAGTGAGATACCCCCTCCCCCTGCACTCACAGATCATCTCCGGGTGAGATACCCCCTCTCCCTGCGCTCACTGCTGATCTCCGGGTGAGACACAGCCTCCCCCGGCACTCACAGATCATCTCCGAGTGAGATACCCCCCTCCCCCTGCGCTCACTGCTTTTCTCCGAGTAAGATACCCCCTCACCCTGCACTCACAGATCATCTCCGGGTGAGATACCCCCTCTCCCTGCGCTCACTGCTGATCTCCGGGTGAGACACAGCCTCCCCCTGCATTCACAGATCATCTCCGGGTGAGATACCCCCTCTTCCTGCGCTCACTGCTGATCTCCGGGTGAGACACAGCCTCCCCCTGCACTCACAGCTCATCTCCGAGTGAGATACCCCCTCCCCCTGCGCTCACTGCTGATCTCCGGGTGAGACACAGCCTCCCCCTGCACTCACAGCCCATCTCCGAGTAAGATACCCCCTCCCCCTGCGCTCACTGCTGATCTCCGGGTGAGATACCCCCTCCCCCTGCGCTGACTGCTGATCTCTGGGTGAGATACCCCCTCTCCCTGCACTCACAGCTCATCTCCGAGTGAGATACCCCCCTCTCCCTGCGCTCACTGCTGATCTCCGGGTGAGATACCCCCTCCCCTTGCACTCACAGCTCATCTCCGAGTGAGATACCCCCATTTCCCTGCGCTCACTGCTGATCTCCGGGTGAGACACAGCTTCCCCCTGCACTCACAGCTCATCTCCGAGTGAGATACCCCCTCCCCCTGCGCTCACTGCTGATCTTCGGGTGAGATACTCCCCCTGCACTCACAGCTCATCTCCAAGTGAGATACCCCCTCCCCCTGCGCTCACTGCTTTTCTCCGAGTGAGATACCCCCTCCCCCTGCACTCACAGATCATCTCCGGGTGAGATACCCCCTCTCCCTGCGCTCACTGCTGATCTCCGGGTGAGACACAGCCTCCCCCGGCACTCACAGATCATCTCCGAGTGAGATACCCCCCTCCCCCTGCGCTCACTGCTTTTCTCCGAGTGAGATACCCCCTCCCCCT
The DNA here is from genome assembly GCF_046119375.1 of Phyllobates terribilis. NCBI lineage: Eukaryota > Metazoa > Chordata > Amphibia > Anura > Dendrobatidae > Phyllobates > Phyllobates terribilis. Next base: position 31,049,748 of record NW_027362775.1, read on the forward strand.
GCACTCACAGATCATCTCCGGGTGAGATACCCCCTCTCCCTGCGCTCACTGCTGATCTCCGGGTGAGACACAGCCTCCCCCTGCATTCACAGATCATCTCCGGGTGAGATACCCCCTCTTCCTGCGCTCACTGCTGATCTCCGGGTGAGACACAGCCTCCCCCTGCACTCACAGCTCATCTCCGAGTGAGATACCCCCTCCCCCTGCGCTCACTGCTGATCTCCGGGTGAGACACAGCCTCCCCCTGCACTCACAGCTCATCTCCAAGTGAGATATCCCCCTCTCCCTGCTCTCACTGCTGATCTCCGGGTGAGACACAGCCTCGCCTCCCCCTGCACTCACAGCTCATCTCCGAGTGAGATACCCCCTCCCCCTGCACTCACTGCTGATCTCTAGGTGAGATACTCCCCCTGCACTCACAGCTCATCTCCGAGTGAGATACCCCCACCCCCTGCACTCACAGCTGATCTCTAGGTGAGATTCTCCCCCTGCACTCACAGCTCATCTCCGGGTGAGATACCCCCTCCCCTTGCACTCACAGCTCATCTCCGAGTGAGATACCCCCTCCCCCTGCGCTCACTGCTGATCTCCGGGTGAGATACTCCCCCTGCACTCACAGCTCATCTCCAAGTGAGATACCCCCTCCCCCTGCGCTCACTGCTTTTCTCCGAGTGAGATACCCCCTCCCCCTGCACTCACAGATCATCTCCGGGTGAGATACCCCCTCTCCCTGCGCTCACTGCTGATCTCCGGGTGAGACACAGCCTCCCCCTGCATTCACAGATCATCTCCGGGTGAGATACCCCCTCTTCCTGCGCTCACTGCTGATCTGCGGGTGAGACACAGCCTCCCCCTGCACTCACAGCTCATCTCCGAGTGAGATACCCCATTTTTCGTTCGCTCACTGCTGATCTCCGGGTGAGACACAGCCTCCCCCTGCACTCACAGATCATCTCCGGGTGAGATACCCCCCTCTCCCTGCGCTCACTGCTGATCTCCGGGTGAGACACAGCCTCCCACTGCACTCACAGATCATCTCCGGGTGAGATACCCCCCTCTCCCTGCGCTCACTGCTGATCTCCGGGTGAGACACAGCCTCCCCCTGCACTCACAGCTCATCTCCAAGTGAGATATCCCCCTCTCACTGCTGATCTCCGGGTGAGACACAGCCTCCCCCTGCACTCACAGCTCATCTCCAAGTGAGATACCCCCACCCCCTGCACTCACAGCTGATCTCTAGGTGAGATTCTCCCCCTGCACTCACAGCTCATCTCCGGGTGAGATACCCCCTTCCCTTGCACTCACAGCTCATCTCCGAGTGAGATACCCATCTCTCCCTGCGCTCACTGCTGATCTCCGTGTGAGACACAGCCTCCCCCTGCACTCACAGCTCATCTCCGAGTGAGATACCCCCACCCCCTGCGCTCACTGCTGATCTCCGGGTGAGATACTCCCCCTGCACTCACAGCTCATCTCCGAGTGAGATACCCCCTCCCCCTGCGCTCACTGCTGATCTCCGGGTGAGATACTCCCCCTGCACTCACAGCTCATCTCCGAGTGAGATACCCCCCCCCCTGCGCTCACTGCTGATCTCCGAGTGAGACACAGCCTCCCCCTGCACTCACAGCTCATCTCCGAGTGAGATACCCCCTCCCCCTGCGCTCACTGCTGATCTCTAGGTGAGACACAGCCTCCCCCTGCCCTCACAGCTCATCTCCGAGTGAGATACTCCCCTGCCCTCACAGCTCATCTCCGAGTGAGATACCCCCACCCCCTGCACTCACAGCTGATCTCTAGGTGAGATTCTCCCCCTGCACTCACAGCTCAACTCCGGGTGAGATACCCCCTCCCCCTGCGCTCACTGCTGATCTCTAGGTGAGACACCTCCTCCCCCTGCGCTCACTGCTGATCTCTAGGTGAGACACAGCTTCCCCCTGCACTCACTGCTCATCTCCGAGTGAGATACCCCCACCCCCTGCACTCACAGCTGATCTCTAGGTGAGATTCTCCCCCTGCACTCACAGCTCAACTCCGGGTGAGATACCCCCCTCCCCCTGCGCTCACTGCTGATCTCTAGGTGAGACACAGCTTCCCCCTGCACTCACTGCTCATCTCCGAGTGAGATACCCCCACCCCCTGCACTCACAGCTGATCTCTAGGTGAGATTCTCCCCCTGCACTCACAGCTCAACTCCGGGTGAGATACCCCCTCCCCCTGCGCTCACTGCTGATCTCTAGGTGAGACACCCCCTCCCCCTGCACTCACAGCTCATCTCCGAGTGAGATACCCCCTCCCCCTGCGCTCACTGCTGATCTCTAGGTGAGATACTCCCCCTGCACTCACAGCTCATCTCCAAGTGAGATACCCTCTCCCCCTGCACTCACAACTGATCTCTGGGTGAGATACCCCCTCCCCCTGCACTCACTGCTGATCTCTAGGTGAGATACTCCCCCTGCACTCACAGCTCATCTCCAAGTGAGATACCCTCTCCCCCTGCACTCACAGCTGATCTCTGAGTGAGATACCCCCTCCCCCTGCACTCACTGCTGATCTCTAGGTGAGATACTCCCCCTGCACTCACTGCTGATCTCTAGGTGAGATACCCCCTCCCCCTGCGCTCACTGCTGATCTCTAGGTGAGATACTCCCCCTGCACTCACTGCTGATCTCTAGGTGAGATACCCCCTCCCCCTGCGCTCACTGCTGATCTCTAGGTGAGATACTCCCCCTGCGCTCACTGCTGATCTCCGAGTGAGATACCCTCTCCCCCTGCACTCACAGCTGATCTCTGGGTGAGATACCCCCTCCCCCTGCACTCACAGATCATCTCTGAGTGAGATACCCCCTCCCCCTGCGCTCACTGCTGATCTCTAGGTGAGATACCCCCTCCCCCTGTGCTCACTGCTGATCTCTAGGTGAGATACTCCCCCTGCGCTCACTGCTGATCTCCGAGTGAGATACCCCCTCCCCCTGTGCTCACAGCTCAGCTCTGGGTGAGATCATCTGCTTCGCAGACTAAGTATGGGAAGTGTTTCCCTGCTATCGGGCTCTCAAGTCTGTGAAGCAGATGATCTCACCCGGAGATGAGCTGTGAGCGCAGGGGGAGAGGGTGTCTAACCTGGAGATGAGCTATGAGCTGTGAGCACAATGGGAGGGAGTATCTCACCTGGAGATCATCTGTGAACATAGGGGGGAGGTATCTCACCCGGAGATCAGCTATGAGCACAGGGGGAGAGGGTGTCTAACCTGGAGATGAGCTATGAGCTGTGAGCACAATGGGAGGGAGTATCTCACCTGGAGATCATCTGTGAACACAGGGGGGAGGTATCTCACCTGTTGATCAGCTGTGAGTGCAGGGGGAGGGAGTGTCTCACCCCGAGATCAGCTATGAAGCAGGGGGAGGAGGTGTCCCACCTGGAGATCAGCTATGAGCACAGGGGGAGGGGGTGAATGACAGACACTCTGTGTTTACAGCAGGGAGCCTTGTGACAAAGAATACATTGTGCATAACAATAGAGAACAAATGGAAGTCAGCTCACCCTCCAGGATTTCAGTGTGTTGAAGCCAGGAACAACGTGTGGTCACACTTGGAATCAATGCAAAAAAGAAGTGAAAAATTCCATTAAGTCAAATTCCATTCAGCTAATATGTTACTTTAGACCCAAATTTTAGCCTGCACAATTTATTATGTAATTTCTCCTAAACGCAGCATTGCCCCATACATAGCAGACACTAATATTTTCTAGCTATATACAGTACATGGCATTAACCCCTTAAGCCCCGGAGCATTTTTCGTTTTTGCATTTTCGTTTTTGCTCCCCTTGTTCCCAGAGCCATAGCGTTTTTATTTTTTGGTCAATATGGCCATGTGAGGGCTTATTTTTTGCGGGATGAGTTGTACTTTTCAACGCCATTACTAGTTTTATCATATTCTGTACGGGAAAACGGGAAAAAAATTCCAAGTGCGGTAAAATTGCAAAAAACGTGCAATACCACAGTTGTTTTTTATTTATTTTTTTTACCATGTTCACTGAATGCTAAAACTGACTTGCCCTTCTTATTCTACAGGTCATTACGAGTTCATAGACACCAAACATGTATAGGTTCTTTTATATTTAAGTGGTGGAAAAAAATTCCAAAATTTGGTAAAAAAATAAAATAAAAAAATAGCGCCATTTTCTAAGACCCGTAGCGTCTCCATTTTTCGTGATCTGGGGCTGGTTGATGGCTTATTTTTTGCGTGCCAGGCTGACGTTTTTATTGATAACATTTGGGGTAGATCCGATGTTTTGATCGCCCGTTATTGCATTTTATTGCAATTTTGCGGCGACCAAAAAACGTAATTCTGGCGTTTAGAATTTTTTTCTCGCTACGCCGTTTACCGATCGGAATAATTCTTTTTTTATATTGATAGATCGGGCGATTCTGAACGCGGCGATACCAAATATGTGTATGTGGGTTTTTTTTATATATATTTTATTTTGAATGGGGCGAAAGGGGGGTGATTTAAACTTTTATATTTTTTTATTTTTTTTAATATTTTTAAAAACTTTTTTTTTTTACTTTTTGCATGCTTCTATAGTCTCCATAGGAGACTAGAAGCAGCAACTGTCCGATCGCCTCTGCTACATACAAGGGACGAGCAGGTCCCCTGCATGCAGCAGAAATGGTCCTGTGCTATGAGCGCTGACCACTAGGTGGCGCTCATAGCGACAAGATCATGACAACCACAGGCGTCTGCTGCAGACCCTGGGTTGTCATGCACGCCCATCGGCGACCCGCGATCACGTGACGGGGTTACCGGTGGGCGGGGCTTATGACGCGCTACCCGGAAGCGCGCGTTAAATGCTGCTGTCGGAGATTGACAGCAGCATTTAACTGGTTAACAGCCGCGGGTGGATCGCGATTCCACCCGCGGCTGTTGCGGGCACATGTCAGCTGTAAGAATCAGCTGACATGTGCTCCGTTCAGTGAAGGCTCAGCGCAGCAGCCCTCACTGAACGGGGGGTACGCAAATATGCGTACTAATACGTCCCCGGTAAGTAAGGGGTTAAGGGTAAACAAAGCGGTTGTGCCACCATAAAGAATACAGTTAACCAACCAGAAAAGGTGGAAATAAATAGTTTTGTAATTTACAGTGATTCAAAATTATGCTTCATTCAAAAGTTACCAAGCTTTTACTTTTATGAATGCTGCTCTCTGGCGCCACCTGGTGTTATTCCCCTACATCCTGGTAGTGGGTGATCAGCTGGTCGGGTTTGGGCAGTTCCTGTCATAACAGCTTCCAACCGGCAGTCTGCACAATGTATTGCAAGAAAAGAAATGAAAAATTCCATCTCCAAAAAAGTTGTATTAAAAAATTCCAAGTTGTTATTACATCATTTTAACATCTGATGAGGTCACAAGGTACATGGGGATTCACATAGCAATTCGTTTCCAAAGCCAACCAGCTTTCTTTGTCAAGCTACTATGACATGATTCTGTGATCTTTTAAATATTTCCGAAACCAATTACAAGTAATACACCAATTACATGACCAATGAGATCACACCCATTACATGACCAATGAGACAAATACATAGAAAGTTACATATCAAATACACTGCTCATAAAATAAAGGGAACACTTAAACAACAGAATATAACTCCAAGTAAATGAAACTTCTGTGAAATCAAACTGTCCACTTAGGAAGCAACACTGATTAACAATCAATTTCACATGCTGTTGTGCAAATGGAATAGACAATAGATGGAAATGATTGGCAATTTTCAAGACACCCTCAATAAAGGAGTGGTTCTGCAGGTGGGGAGCACAGACCATATCTCAGTACCAATGCTTTCTGGCTGATGTTTTGGTCACTTTTGAATGTTGGTTGTACTTTCATACTTGTGGTAGCATGAGACGGACTCGACAACCCACAGAAGTTGCTCAGGTAGTGCAGCTCATTCTGGATGGCACATCAATGCAAGCTGTGGCAAGAAGGTTTGCTGTGTCTGTCACCGTACTGTCCAGAGGCTGGAGGCACTACCAGGAGACAGGCCAGTACAAAAGTAGACGTGGAGAGGGCTGTAGGAGGGCAACAACCCAGCAGCAGGACCTCTACCTCCGTCTTTGTGCAAGGAGGAACAGGAGGAGCACTGCCAGAGCCGTGCAAAATGACCTCCAGCAGGTTACAAATGTGCATGTGTCTGCACAATCAGTTGGAAACCGACTCCATGAGGGTGGTATGAGGGTCTGACGTCCACAGATGGGGGTTGTGCTCACAGCCCAACACCGTGCAGGACGCTTGGCATTTGCCACATAACACCAGGATTGGCAAAGTCGCCACTGGCACCCTGGGCCTACTTCTGAGGCATCTGTCTGTACAATGAAAGTTTCCTTGAAGTTGGGGCTGATGAGGACCGGCTGTCCACACAGGGCCAACTTCATGGACTGAAAGGCTTCTTCTGCCTGAAGGTTCCACTGAACCATTAGTGATTTTTTTCCTTTCAAGAGATCGGTCAGGGCCGCCGTTCTCCCAGGAAAATTAGGTATAAACCGGCGGTAATACCCAAGGATGTTAAGGAACGCCCTCACCTGCTGTGTATTTGACGGTTTAGGCCAATTTTTTATGGCCTCAACTTTATTGATTTGGGGCTTGATAACTCCTCGGCCAATCGCATACCCCAAATATCGGGCTTCCTCTAGCCCTATCGCACATTTTTTCGGGTTTGCCGTTAACTCAGCGACTCTGAGAGAATCCAGCACTGCTTGTACCTGGGATAGATGCGTATGCCAGTCGGTGCTAAAGATGATAATATCATCTAGATATGCGGAGGCGTACTCCTGATGAGACTTGAGCACTATTTCCATCAACCTCTGGAATGTAGCCAGGGCCCCATGTAACCCAAAAGGTAAGACCGCATAGTGATATAGACCCTCCGGAGTTATGAAGGCGGTCTTTTCCTCCGCTGATTTCGTGAGAGGTACCTGCCAGTAACCCTTGGTGAGATCGAGCGTGGTAAAGTACTGGGCCTACCCCAGTCTCTCAATCAGCTCATCCACCCTGGGCATTGGATAAAGGTCAAACTTCGACACTTAATTTAGTTTTCGGAAATCGTTACGGAAGCGTAACGATCTGTCTGGTTTCGTAATCAGTACAATGGGGCTAGCCCACTCTGTCATTTCTCGATGACGCCTAACTGGAGCATCTGTTTTACCTCAGCCGTGATGGCTTGCCTCCGGACTTTGGGTACCCGGTGCGATCTCTTTCGCACCCTTACCCCAGGTTCGGTGACAATGTCATGTTGGAAAACTGTAGTCCTACCCGGTAGCTCTGAGAACACGTTGGTATTCTGCTGCACCAGTGAGCGAGCCGCCCGTCGCTGCTGTTTAGTGAGAGCATCACTTATCCTGACCTCTCCCCCGGACGCATCCCTGGCTGAAGGTAGAGAACTCTCTGGTGATATGCCCGGAGTGATGTCTGTAACTAACCACTCTCGATCTTTCTAAGGTTTTCGCAGGTTTACATAATAAAGCTGCTCCCGTTTCCTCCTTCCAGGCTGATACACCTGGTAATTTACCTCCCCCACCTTTTCTCGAACCTCATATGGCCCTTGCCACTTGGCCATGAGCTTACTCTCGGCTGTGGGTACAAGTACTAACACCTGATCGCCCTTGTTAAAAGACCTGACTCTGGCTCTTTTATTATATGTGCGCCTCTGGGCTGCCTGGGCATCTAACAAATGTTCTTTCACGATGTCCATGACCGCCGCGATCCGGTCCTGCATGCTAGCCACGTGTTCAGTTATACTCCTATGTTGAGTCGGCTCTTGTTCCCACGTCTCTTTGGCTACGTCCAACAGACCTCTAGGGTGTCTGCCGTACAATAACTCAAAGGGAGAGAACCCTGTGGAAGCCTGGGGTACCTCACGGATGGCGAACATCAAATAGGGTAGCAACATGTCCCAATCCCTTCCGTCCTTAGAAACCACCTTTTTTAACATGAACTTGGCTACTTTGAAGAACCTAGAATATAAGACATATTTTCAGTTGTTTCACACTTTTTTGTTAAGTATATAATTCCACATGTGTTAATTCATAGTTTTGATGCCTTCAGTGTGAATGTACAATTTTCATAGTCATGAAAATACAGAAAAATCTTTAAATGGGAAGGTGTGTCCAAACTTTTGGTCTGTACTGTATATATAATGTATATATATATTATTTTTTCACCCTTACTAATAAGTGTTTCATTACTATACAGAGGAAGATTCTGAGGGAGATGATGCTTCACCTATAGGTATGTACTGCACAATACCATTCCATGTTTCTTAACCCTGTCTCGTGTAAATCAGCCTTAAACTTCCTGACAGCCCCATTTTTCAAGTCTGATACGTCACTTTCTGTGGTAATAACTTTAAAATGCTTCTGTCAGTGATTCTGAGATTGTGATTTTGTTGTTGTAAAACATTTTACCTGTTACTACCGGTAAATTCAGATCTGTTGTTTTGTCTTTATTCATGAAAATATTCCAAATTTTCTGAAGATTTTGAAAAATGTGCAATCTTTAAACTTGTATACCCTTAATGACATGTATATAGTGTAAGATGGCTGACGGACAGGTCCTTGAGGGGAAATATGTATCATCGAGGTTGGTAGCTTCGGTGATGTAAACCCGAGAAAGCATGCTCCAGCACTTATACTGCTGACAGGGTTAATAGGGCGTATCAGGCCGGTTTTAAGAGCAGTCATAAAAAATGGGTGGGAATGGCTGCCCACATATCCCCACCTCTGGAGCGTAGTTTGGTAAATAAAATAGAGACCAAATGTCTCATTCAGTGTCTGTGTCTGGAGACCTGTGGATCTCCAAGGCGTTAGTCTGTACTAAGGATTGGACACTGACCTGAGCAGGCGAACCTGCAACATTGTGTGGACATTTTACTTTGTGCTTCCACTTTGTGCCGGAAAAGGCTGTTTTTGTTTATGCTGTCTGAATAAACCAGTTTGGATTTCAATGAAAATGCTTCCTGTGTCTACCTCAACCGCAGACGAGTGAGTATTAAACCCTACAATTGGTGCTAGAAGCACAGTCACAAATCCCAAGGGGCAGTGTGACTGCTACAGGAAACCGTTTAAGTCTTGGGTGAAGGCCGTCAGCCAGTAGGGGACGTCTGGCATCATGGAGGAGCTGATAAAGCAACTTGTGCAGGCTAATCTCCGGCAGCATCAACAGCAGTAGTGGCAGCAACAGCAGTACAAGCAGCAGATAAACCTCCTAGCCGAGTTAACCCATGGCAGTTCAATCGCCCCACCCCCAAGTCTAAGTGATGACTCACTTGCCAGGAAGACGTTAAGAAGAGCCATACAAAAGATGATCCCGGGTGATGAGGACGAGGCGTTCCTGACAATTTTTGAGAGGGTGGCGGAGCGAGAGATATTGCCTCCAGAGCAGTGGGCGGAGGTTCTGGCATCATTTTTAACAGGGCAACAGCAGAAGGCCTATTATGACTTGGCCTTGCAAGATGCAAAAGAGTACACCAAGTTGAAGACTGAGATTTTGACGTGCTTAGGAGTGACTCTGACTGACATGATGCGGGTGTACCACTGGGCCTATTGCAGTGACAAATCTTCCCGGTCCCAAATGTTTTACCTCCTACACTTGGTCCAAAAGTGGTTGCAACCGGAATCTTCCTCTCCAGCACAGTTAGTGGCGAGGATTGTGATGGACAGGTTCATACACTCCCTTCCAAGGCTGGTGCAATCCTGGGTTGCCCAGGGAGATCCCCATAATGCCAATGACCTTGTGAGGTTGGTAGAAAGGTACCAGGCGGTCAAGAGTGCTTTGGGGAAGTAAGGGGTGGGAGCATCTCCATACTGTGGTTCCCAACAGGGGGGATGGACACCCAAAAGAGGGGAACTAGAACCACATCTGGGGGGCGTCCTAGAGTTCAGGAGGGGTCTGAGTTGCTACCAAAGGCCCCATCCAATAACTTAATTTGTTGGCAATGTCACACCCCGGGTCTAATAGTGACCTGTTGCCCTATGACCAACGAGCCAGTAGACTGCAGCACAGGACGGCGCTACTTTGCATATCCTGCCTGCAGTGCTGTCCCTCCACGAGGTGTGGGACCGCAGGCATGCCCCGTGTCAGTGAATGGAGCGCAAATGACTGGTCTGTTCGATTCTGGGAGTTTGGTAACCCTAGTAGGGCCATAATTCCTCATCGTCTGATTCTGCAGAAAAAGGTGGACATCTGCTGTATCCATTGAGACGCTAAGGACTACCCTGTGGTCCTAGTGGTCATAGGCACAAACTGTAGCACTGAGTCCCATGAGGTGGGCGTAGTCAAGGACCTGTTGCACCCTGTTATAATAGGGCAGGACTTTGCCTTGTTTTGGGACTTGTGGGAGAAAGGGAGGAAGCCGGGTTGCCCAGACCACAACCAGGTCGCTCCTAAAGAAACCTCGTCGCAGGCCGCAACCGACAGTTTTCCCTTTCATGTGCTTGTTGGGGGTGAGGATGAGGCAGCATCCCTGAGCTGGAGGTGGGGAAACTTTGGAAACGCCCAGCTCAGGGACTGAACTCTAAAAGGTGTGTTTAATAATGTCACTGTTCTGAATGGTGTTGCTCAAGAGTCTATGGCTGATACCTGATATCCGTACTTTGCTGGAATTGAGGAGTTAATATGACAGGTCACGAAGCTCAGAAGAGAGGTAATCGATCAGTTACTAGTGCCAGGGTCGTACAGACGCAGGGTGTTAGATATGGCCAATGCACATGTCTTAGGTGGTCATCTGGAGGTAGAAAAAACCCAGGAAAGAATCTTCCAGAGGGTCTACTGTCCCAGTTGTCACCGAGAGATTGTGAATTACTGTAGGTCCTGTCACACCTATCAGCTGACCTCCCCTGTGGCTCACTTCCGTAGCCCTTTAGTGCCACTACCTGTCATTGAGGTCCCAATCGATCGCATCACCATGGATCTAGTGGGACCCCTGGTCAAGTCCGCCAGAGCACATCAGTATATCTTGGTGGTACTGGACAACGCTACATGTTACCCGGAGGCTGTACCACCACGAAACTCCTCTGCCAAGTGCATAGTCCAGGAGCTAGTGTTACAACTCTCCTGTTAGGTTTTTTTTAGTTTGCTGGTCACATGACCATTTTTGCCTATTTAATCCGGCTCCACCCTCCTGGCTTTGCTGGACTTCATTTGTATTTACTACTGTTGAGCTAGCTTGTTGCTCTGTTGCCGTCCTTTGTTAGTTTTGCTAGGTCTTCTGACCCCTATGCCTTTTTGTTGTGTGTTTGTCTTTGACTGCTACTATTTCTGCTAGGAGGTGTCCAACTTTTCCCAGTCCCTAGATCTTGTAGGGATCCCTCCCTCACATCTATAGGTCTGCGTTCAGACTAGCCGAGGACTTTAGCGGGTCTGATCGCAGGATCAGGTTCCCCGTTACGTCGTAGGGATCTAGTTTAGTTCTATTGTAGGGACAGATCTCCTCTCTTTCCTTAGTCTCTGTAGCAGATCATAACAGTAAGTCCAGCCATAAAAGAAAAAAAAAAAAAAAAATTTTCTCTAAGGAAAGACCTCCAGTTTTCCATCATGGTCTCGGTGCAAGATTTTTCTCAACGCTTGCAGGGACTCTCTCTGGAGGTGACCAAGCTCCAACAACACGTGAGTAGCTGTTCTGGAGCGCATTTTGTGGAACCAAAGGTACGTCTGCCTGATCTATTTTTTGGCGAACAACAAGATTTTTTTTCTTTTAAAAATGCTTGTCTTATATATTTTCATTTGAGACCCGGATCCTCTGGTGATGAATCACAGCGCATAGGGATCATAATGTCACTTTTGCGCAAAGATCCTCAGGGATGGGCCTTCTCTCTCCATTCTAGTGATCCGTGCTTTAGATCAGTGGATAGTTTTTTTTCTGCTTTGGGTTTGTTGTACGATGATCCTGATCGTGTCTCATCTGCTGAGTCTGAATTAAGACGTTTGAGGCAGGGATCAGGTAATGTGGAAAAATATTGTTCTCACTTCCGTCGGTGGTCTGCCCAGGTGGGGTGGAACGATTCTGCTTTGAAAAGCTTGTTTCTTGCAGGGCTATGTGAAAGGGTAAAGGATTTACTGATTGCTTATCCCACACCTGGAAACTTGCAGGAGGCAATGCAATTAGCTATACGGGTGGACAGGAGACTGCGTGAAAGGGTTAATGAGAGCAAATCCTCTGCTATGTCAGCTCCGAGTCCTGAGAGGGTCTGTGCTGACAATGGAGAGCCGATGGAGATTGGGGCGATGACACCCCGCTCTCAGGAAAAAGACCGCAGGCTTTCTGAAGGCTTGTGTTTCTATTGCGGAAATTCTGGTCATTTTATTAAGAGCTGTGTACTTCGTAAGAAGAAAGAAAAAAAAAAGGTCAGTCATGCTCGTATTGCCTGTTTAAATTCTAAGGGAGTATTCCTATCTGCCACTACTGCTGCTCAGGATGAATTAATTGAATTTCGGGTATTTGTGGATTGTGGATCTACTCTAAATGTGATTGATGGGGGATTCTTGGAAAAACTTAGATTAGAACCTAAAACTTTGTCATCCCCTATTGCTGTGGTTTCTGTCGATGGCTCTCCCTTGAAGAGTGTTACTCACAAGGTCTGTGAATTTCCCCTCACTATTAATGGTATTCATCAAGAGAATTTGGATTTGGTGGTATTGGATAATTTGCCTTCTCCAGTAATATTGGGGTTACCCTGGTTAAAATTGCACAATCCTGTACTGGATTGGTCTACCAATGAAATTAAGTCCTGGAGCCCTAAGTGTTATGACAAGTGTTGTAACGGGCGCATTGCTGCTGTGGATAGAGGGGAATTGCCTGTACCTATTCAGGATTTTTGGAGAGTTTTTTCTGAGGAGGAGTCGCAGGTTTTGCCTCCCCCTAGAGACTATGATTGTACCATTGAATTTGTCCCTGGCGCGACTCTTCCTAAGAGTCGTTTATTTAATCTTACTATTCCTGAGAGAAAGGCTTTGGAAGAATACATACAGACAAGCTTGGCTGCCGGTCACATTAGGCCTTCCAAGTCTCCTGTGGCTGTTGGATTTTTTTTTGTAAAAAAAAAAGATGGCGGTTTACGTCCTTGTCTGGACTTTTGTGAGATTAATAAAATTACTGTACGCAATCCTTACCCACTGCCATTGATTCCTGATTTATTTAACCAGTTAGTGGGGGCCAAGTGGTTCTCTAAAATTGATCTCCGGGGGGCATACAATTTGTTGCGCATGAAGGAGGGTGATGAATGGAAGACTGCTTTTAACACTCCTGTGGGTCATTTTGAGAATCTGGTTATGCCTTTTGGTCTCACCAATGCTCCAGCATTTTTTCAGAATCTTATCAATGATATCCTTAGACCTTTAATCGGCAAAAATGTGGTTGTGTATTTGGATGACATTTTGATTTATTCGCCGGATCTGGAGTCTCATTGGCAGAGCGTATGTGAGGTATTACAGTTATTAATGGACAATTCGCTTTTTGCTAAGCTGGAGAAATGTGAGTTCGCTGTACAGAGAATTAGTTTTTTGGGCTACATTATCTCCAGTGAAGGTTTTGAGATGGACCCGGTTAAAGTTCAAGCTGTGCAGGAATGGCCTAGGCCTATTGGTTTCAAATCGATACAGAGGTTTTTGGGTTTCGCCAATTATTGCAGAAAATTCATAAAAAATTTTTCTATTATTGTCAAACCGCTGACCGATCTCACCAGGAAAGGTGCTAATGCGGTTCAGTGGACTTCTGAGGCCATTGAAGCTTTTGTGTTTCTAAAGGAGAGGTTCACCTCTGCTCCCATCCTTATGCAGCCTGATGTGACTAAGCCGTTTTTGGTTGAGGTTGATGCTTCTTCGGTGGGGGTCGGTGCGGTGTTGTCTCAGGAAAACAAGGATGGAGTACATCCCTGTGCCTTTTTTTCAAAAAAATTTTCCGAGACTGAACTTAATTACGATATTGGTAATCGGGAATTGCTGGCGATTAAACTCGCATTTGAACACTGGCGTCATCTCTTGGAAGGTGCTGAATTTCCCATTCAGGTTTTCACTGATCATAAAAATCTGATCTATCTTGATGCTGCCAAGCGCTTGAATGCCCGTCAGGCTAGGTGGGCACTTTTTTTCTCGCGGTTTAATTTTTCCGTTACTTACATCCCGGGTACCAAGAATGTTAAAGCGGATGCTTTGTCTCGCAGCTTTTCTCCCATGGTCGGTGTTGAGGAGGAAGAGGAGACCATTTTACAAGAAGGTGTTGTGATTGCTGCTTTGGACTCCGTTTTGGAGGATGAGATTCTTAAAGCACAGGAGAATGCCCCATCTAACACTCCCCATGGGAGGTTGTTTGTGCCTAGGACCTTTAGGAGAGATTTGTTTGTTGAGTGTCATGAGTCTCGGTTGGCAGGTCATCCAGGAATTTCTGAGACCAAGAGACTTGTGGGTCGCAGTTTTTGGTGGCCTGGATGGCAGAAGGAAGTCATTAAGTGGGTGCGCCAATGTACTGTGTGTGCAAGATCCAAGTCTTCGCATGCTCCTGCTGCGGGGTTGCTTTGCCCTCTGGAGGTTCCTAGTGCACCTTGGACACATCTGGCTATGGACTTTATTACTGACCTTCCTCCCTCTGAAGGTTTCACGGTCATCTGGGTGGTCGTGGACCGTTTTAGCAAGATGTGTCACTTGGTTCCCTTCATCAAACTGCCTTGCGCTAAGACACTCGCCAAGGCCTTTGTCAAGGAAATTGTCAGACTACATGGTGTTCCTACTGACATTGTTTCTGATAGGGGACCTCAGTTCGTGGCTCGTTTTTGGCGTGCCTTTTGTGACAGGTTGGGAGTTCATTTGTCGTTTTCATCCGGATATCATCCTGAGTCTAATGGCCAGACAGAAAGGAAGAACCAGGATGTTGAGCAGTTCTTGCGTTGTTTTGTGGCAGACAATCAAGAGGGGTGGTCTGAGTTTCTGCCACTTGCTGAATTTGCTCTTAACAACCATACATCCTCTTCTGCTGGGTGTTCGCCTTTTTTTTGTTGTTCTGGGAGACATCCGTCTTTTTGGTCATTCTCCAAATTGGTTTCGGCTGTGCCTGAGGAGGAGAGTTTTTCCTGTGATTTGGAGAGAGTTTGGACGGATGTGCGTGGTAATCTTCAGGAGGCTAACAAAAAATCTAAGAGGTACTTTGATAGGAAACGGCAAGAGGTTTTGTTTGCTGTTGGTGACATGGTTTGGTTGTCCTCTAAGAATCTGCGATTGAGGATTCCTTCTAAAAAATTGGGTCCCAAGTTCGTAGGGCCCTTTAATGTACTTCAGATAGTTAGCCAATCTGCTGTTAGGCTGGAGGTTCCTACGTCCTGGAGGATTAATCCGGTGTTTCATGTTTCTCTGTTGAAAAAAGCTGATGTGTCGGATGGTGATGCCTCTGTCACTGTTCCTCCTGTGGTGGAGGACGGGGAATATGAAATTTCCCGCATCCTAAATTCTAGACGGTATAGAGGGAGTTTGCAGTATCTCGTCGCTTGGAAGAGTTTCGGACCTGAGGATAACTCATGGGTGAGGGCGGATGATGTTTCTGCTTCCAGACTTGTCCGAGCGTTTCACAGGAGGTTTCCTGGTAAGCCTGGGCCTAGGGGATCCGGAGGATCCTCTTAGAAGAGGGGGTACTGTTACAACTCTCCTGTTAGTTTTTTTTAGTTTGCTGGTCACATGACCATTTTTGCCTATTTAATCCGGCTCCGCCCTCCTGGCTTTGCTGGACTTCATTTGTATTTACTACTGTTGAGCTAGCTTGTTGCTCTGTTGCCGTTCTCTGTTAGTTTTGCTAGGTCTTCTGACCCCTATGCCTTTTTGTTGTGTGTTTGTCTTTGACTGCTACTATTTCTGCTAGGAGGTGTCCAACTTTTCCCAGTCCCTAGATCTTGTAGGGATCCCTCCCTCACATCTATAGGCCTGCGTTCAGACTAGCCGAGGACTTTAGCGGGTCTGATCGCAGGATCAGGTTCCCCGTTACATCGTAGGGATCTAGTTTAGTTCTATTGTAGGGACAGATCTCCTCTCTTTCCTTAGTCTCTGTAGCAGATCATAACAGCTAGTCCACGTCTTTTCTAGAATGGGGTTGCGTAAGGAGATCCTAACGGACCAAGGGACCCCATTTATGTCAAGGGGGATGAGGGAGTTGTGAAAAATCCTGCAAATCACACAACTCAGGACCTCAGTCTACCACCCCCAGACAGACGGCTTAGTGGAGAGGTTTAATAAAACCTTGAAGGCCATGTTGAAGAAGGTCGTTGAGAAAGACGGTCGGGACTGGGACTGTCTACTGCCGTACCTTCTGTTTTCTATTAGAGAAGTCCCACAGGCCTCTACTGGCTTCTCCCCATTTGAGCTGTTATATAGCTGACAGCCCCTTGGACTCCTGGATGTAGCAAAGGAGGGTCTACACCCTACAGGATTGTAATGGAACATGTGGCCCAGATGCAAGAGAGGATTGCTGAGGTGATGCCTATTGTGAAAGAACACCTCCTCAAAGCACAAGAGGCACAGTCAAGGGTGTACTAAAGATCGGTGAGGGTGAGACACTTCCACCTTGGCAATTGGGTACTAGTGCCTACGGTGGAGAGCAAATTCCTGACCAAGTGGCAGGGCCCCTATGAAGTTCTTGAAAAGCTTGGCAATGTCAACTATAGAGTCCACTAACCAGGGAAAAGGAAGCCCTACCAGGTGTACCACGTCAACCTGATCAAGCCAAATGACATAGGGAGTTTGTGGAAGCTCCTGTTTGGTGGCGAAGACCAAAGCCCACGTGGAGGAAGTCAAGCTGGCAAAGTTGCTGTCACATGCCCAGAAGCCACAGTGCCGAGAGTTGCTACAGCGGAACTGAGACCTGTTCTCAAAACTACCAGGGTGTACTCGGATCATAGAGCATGAGTTTCTTCCGGGTCATCATGTCCAAGTAAATATGAAGCCGTATCGGATTCCTGAAGCCCACCGAGAGGTAATTGCAAAAGAGGTGAAGCGGATGCTGAGCATGGGAGTCATTGAGGAGTCCAGGAGTGGCTGGTCCAGTCCCAAAGTCTTAGTGCCAAAACCAGATAGAGAATGGCAGTTTTGCAATGACTATAGGAAACTCAATAAAGTCTTGAAGTTTGACACCTACCCAATGCCCAGTGTAGATGAACTGTTTGAAAGATTGGGGCCAGCCAGGTATATTATCACCCTTGACCTCACTAAAGGAATTGGCAAATACCCATGTCCCAAGATGCCAAGGAGAAGACTTTCTTCTCAACGCCAGATGGTTGATTCTACTTCACAAGGATGTCGTTTGGGTTGCAAGAAGCCCTGGCTACCTTCCAGAGGACCATGGACTTGATTCCAGCTCCCCACAAGAAGTATGCAGCAGTCTACTTGGATGACATCGTGATCTATAGCCAGGATTGGGGAAGCCATCTGAGCAAAGTCCAGGCGATACTTGATTCTTTAAAGAAGGCAGGGTTTTCTATAAACCTGAAGAAATGTGCCATGGGCATTGAAGAAACCAAATACTTGGGTTATGTCGTAGGGAGAGGTGAAATAAAGCCCCAAATAAAGTCGACGTGATCAAGAGTTGGCCACAACCCCTCTCAGGGAAACAGGTCAAAGCGTTCCTAGGCATCGTGGGCTATTACCGCCGGTTCATCCCTAACTTCGTCATGATAGCGGCCCCTTTGACAGACCTCCTTACAGGGACAAAGTCGGTTATGGCTAAGTAATCTCCAGAAGCTGAGACTGCCTTCGCGGAACTGAAGGTAGCTCTGTGTAAACAGACAGTTATGGTGGCACCGGATTTCTCAAATAAGTTTGTGGTCCAGACAGACATGTCAGATGTCGGGCTGGGTGCTGTCCTATCACAAGAAGTGAACGGGGAAGAGCATCCCATAATGTATTTAAGTCAGAATGTGACATCCTGTGGGAAGAATTACTCCATTGTGGAAAAGGCCATCAAGTGGGTGTTGGACACTTCAAGATACTACCTCTTAGGCAGGAAGTTCAGGCTAGTGTCAGACCATGCCCCACTAAGGTGGATGAGGGACAAGAAGGGGAACGATGCCGGAGTGACCAGATGGTCCCTAGCCCTTCAGGATTTTAGCTTCCATGCAGAGCATAGGCCCGGGAAACTGCATGGCAATGCTGATGCACTGTCGAGGGTCCACTGCTTGATAGCGTGTCGGGGTGGCGACGCTGCACCGTATGCCCCCTCTACTCCAGACTCATACACAGGTATATAGACTATTCTATACCCGCCTATATTGGTTTATTATTATGGAATAGTTTATACGTTAGGAGCTATTTCCATCATTGCCCTCTCTTGCGTCCTGTGGTTCTTTTGCACAATATTTATTTACACCCTGATAGAGGTAGTACATATGTTTTCCCCATATCTAATACATATAGTCTGTATTGATATACACCTGGTTTCTTATTGTTTTATTTATATGTGTATTATATATATATATATATATGTATATACACATATACATAATGGGTATGGAAAGTATTCAGACCCCTTGTGATCCTCATTGAGATGGTTCTACTCCTTCATTGGAGTCCAGCTGTGTTTAATTAAACTGATAGGACTTGATTTGGAAAGGCACACACCTGTCTGTATAAGACCTCACAGCTCACAATGCATGTCAGACCAAATGAAAACCATGAGCTCAAAGAAACTGCCCAAGGAGCTCAGAGACAGAATTGTGGCAAGGCACAGATCTGGCCAAGGTTACAAAATAATTTCTGCATTACTCAAGGTTCTTAAGAGCACAGTGGCCTCCATAATCCTTAAATGGAAGAAGTTTGGGACCACCAGAAGTCTTCCTAGACCTGGCCATCCAGTCAAACAGTGCAATCGTGGGAGAATATCCATGGTGAGAGAGGTAAAGAAGAACCCCAAAATCACTGTGACTAAGCTCCAGAGATGCAGTAGGGAGATGGGAGAAAGTTCCACAAGGTCAACTATCACTGCAGCCCTCCACCAGTCAGGCCTTTATGGCAGAGTGGCCCGACGGAATCCTCTCCTCAGTGCAAGACAAATGAAAGTCCGCATAGAGTTTGCTCAAAAACACATGAAGGACTCCCAAACTATGAGAAATAAGATTCTCTGGTCTGATGAGATGAAGATAGATCTTTTTGATGATAATTCTAAGCGGTATGTGTGGAGAAAACCAGGCACTGCTCATCACCTACCCAATACAATCCCAACAGTGAAACATGGTGGTGGCAGCATCATGCTATGGGGGTGTTTTTCAGCTGCAGGGACATGACGACTGGTTGCAATTGAAGGAAACATGAATGCGGCCAAGTACAGAGATGTCCTGAGTGAAAACCTCTTCCAGAGTGTTCTGGACCTCAGACTTGGCCGAAGGTTCACCTTCGAACAAGACAATGACCCTAAGCACACAGCTATAATGACAAAGGAGTGGCCTCACAACAACTCTGTGACCATTCTTGACTGGTCCAGCCAGAGCCCTGACCTAAACCTAATTGAGCATCTCTGGAGAGACCTGAAAATGGCTGTCCACCAACGTTCACCATCCAACCTGTCGGAACTGGACAGGAACTGCAACGAAGAATGGCAGAGGATCCCCAAATCCAGGTGTGAAAAACTTGTTGCTTCATACCCAAGAAGACTCATGGCTGTACTAATTCAAAAGTGTGCTTCTACTCAATACCGAGCAAGGGGGCTGAATATTTATGACCATGTGATATTTCAGTTTTTCTTTTTTAATAAATTTGCAAAAATTTCTAGATTTCTGTTTTTTTTCCAGTCAAGATAGGATGCAAAGTGTACTTTAATGAGAATAAAATGAACTTTTTAGAATTTATCAAATGGCTGCAATGAAACAAAGAGTGAAAAATTTAAAGGGGTCTGAATACTTTCTGTACCCACTGTATGTATATATATGTATTCTGGTGGTAATGGTATATATTCCATTGATTTGTACTGTACATTTGCATGTGGGAAACACATGTTGTTCAGCGCTTTCTCCTGGTTGCTTTGTTCCCACCCCTATTCGTATTTTAGCTTGATCCATTAAAATTTGTTATATTTTAGCATAGTCTGGTCTTCTTTTTGGTTCTATATGAGTGGTTTTCTGTGTTTTAGTTACCGATTGGTCTATACAGTCCTTTTTAAACATGCACCCTGACTAGGTAGTGTATGTATGTATGTATGTGTGTATATATATATATATATTTATATATATATATATATGTTTATATATATAATATATATACATACAGTACAGACCAAAAGTTTGGACACACCTTCTCATTTAAAGATTTTTCTGTATTTTCATGACTATGAAAATTGTACATTCACACTGAAGGCATCAAAACTATGAATTAACACATGTGGAATTATATACTTAACAAAAAAGTCTGAAACAACTGAAAATATGTCTTATATTCTAGGTTCTTCAAAGTAGCCACCTTTTGCTTTGATGACTGCTTTGCACACTCTTGGCATTCTCTTGATGAGCTTCAAGTGGTAGTCACCGGAAATGGTCTTCCAACAATCTTGAAGAAGTTCCCAGAGATGCTTAGCACTTGTTGGCCCTTTTGCCTTCACTCTGCGGTCCAGCTCACCCCAAACCATCTCGATTGGGTTCAGGTCTGGTGACTGTGGAGGCCAGGTCATCTCGCGTAGCACCCCATCACTCTCCTTCTTGGTCAAATAGCCCTTACACAGCCTGGAGGTGTGTTTGGGGTCATTGTCCTATTGAAAAATAAATGATGGTCCAACTAAACACAAATCGGATGGAATAGCATGCCGCTGCAAGATGCTGTGGTAGCCATGCTGGTTCAGTATGCCTTCAATTTTGAATAAATCCCCAACAGTGTCACCAGCAAAGCACCCCCACACCATCACACCTCCTCCTCCATGCTTCATCGTGGGAACCAGGCATGTAGAGTCCATCCGTTCACCTTTTCTGAGTCGCACAAAGACACGGTGGTTGGAACCAAAGATCTCAAATTTGGACTCATCAGACCAAAGCACAGATTTCCACTAGTCTAATGTCCATTCCTTCTGTTCTTTAGCCCAAACAAGTCTCTTCTGCTTGTTGCCTGTCCTTAGCAGTGGTTTCCTAGCAGCTATTTTACCATGAAGGCCTGCTGCCCAAAGTCTCCTCTTAACAGTTGTTGTAGAGATGTGTCTGCTGCTAGAACTCTGTGTGGCATTGAACTGGTCTCTGCTGTTAACCTGCGATTTCTGAGGCTGGTGACTCGGATAAACTTATCCTCAGAAGCAGAGGTGACTCTTGGTCTTCCTTTCCTGGGGCGGTCCTCATGTGAGACAGTTTCTTTATAGCGCTTGATGGTTTTTGCAACTGCACTTGGGGACACTTTCAAAGTTTTCCCAGTTTTTCAGACTGACTGACCTTCATTTCTTAAAGTAATGATGGCCACTCATTTTTCTTTACTTAGCTGCTTTTTTCTTGCCATAATACAAATTCTAACAGTCTGTTCAGTAGGACTATATCAGCTGTGTATCCACCAGACTTCTGCACAACACAACTGATGGTCCCAACCCCATTTATAAGGCAAGAAATGCCACTTATTAAACCTGACAGGGCACACCTGTGAAGTGAAAACCATTTCCGGTGACTACCACTTGAAGCTCATCAAGAGAATGCCAAGAGTGTGCAAAGCAGTCATCAAAGCAAAAGATGGCTACTTTGAAGAACCTAGAATATAAGACATATTTTCAGTTGTTTCCCACTTTTTTGTTAAGTATATAATTCCACATGTGTTAATTCATAGTTTTGATGCCTTCAGTGTGAATGTACAATTTTAATAGTCATGAAAATACAGAAAAATCTTTAAATGAGAAGGTGTGTCCAAACTTTTGGTCTGTACTGTACATGCATGCATACATACATACATACATACATACATACACACACAGTGCTATACTTAATACATTTCCTTCTCAGAACTGATTATTCCTTTTCTAATCTTCATGTGTATCGTGATTTTCGAATTTTGAGTTTTTTTGCTTATTGATAGCCAAGCCCGCCAGCTTTGGGCAGAGGAGGGTATGTAAGATGGCCACCGGACAGGTCCTCGAGGTTGTTAGCTTCGGTGATGTAAACCCAGAAAAGCATGCTCCAGCACATATAGTACTGAAAGGGTTAATAGGTCGTATGAGGGCCGCTTTTACGAGCAGTCATAAGAGATTGGTGGGAATGGCTGCTCACATATCCCCACCCCGGGGGCGTGGTTTGGTAAATAAAATGGAGACCAATTGTCTCATTCTGTGTCTGGAGATATGTGGATCTCCAGGATGCTGGTCTGTGCTAAACACCTAAGGATTGGAAACTGACCTGAGCGGTCGAACCCGCAACATTGTATGGACATTTTACTTTGTATTTCCACTTTGTGCCGGAAAAGGGTGTTTTTGTTTTGCTACCTGAGCAGTTTATGCTGTCTGAATAAACTAGCCTGGATTTCAATGAAAATGCTTCCTGTGCCTACCTCAGCCGCAGCCGAGTGAGTACCAAACCGTACAATAGCTATACAATATTAGTGTCTGCTATACAAGGAGTAATGCTGCATTCAGGAGAAATTGCGTAATAAATTGTGCAGTCTAAAAATTAGGGCTGAAGTAACATTTTAGCTGAATGGAATTTGACTAAATGGAATTATTAATTTTTTTTTCTTATATTTTCATTAATGCAAAGCACCTCAAGGAATAGCAAACTTCTTGTATGCTTTGAAACCTCCATTCTTTAAATTGGGGTGTTTTTTAGGGGGTTACAATAAAAGGCTCTTCAAAGTCACTTCAAAAGTGAATAGGTCCATAAAAATGCAGTTTATTTTAAATTTCCTTGGAAATATGAAAAATTGCTGCTAAAATTGTAACCCCTTCATGACCTTTGACATACCTATACGTCCTGATCGGGAAGGGATTCCCAACCACTGACATACAGTAACATCATGACGATTGTGCGGGGCCCAGGGGCTGTGCCCTCACCATCATCGTCGGGAGCTTGGCTTAAGTGATAGCAGAGCCTCAGCTGTCACTGTCAGGAGCATTGCCCTCACCATTCCCAGCTTTTTAACCCCTTAAATATCGATATCAATAGAAATAACAGCATTTAGAAGGCTTGAGGAGGGAGAGGGCTCCCTCTCCTACGTGATCTGCATCGGGTGCCATCATACACTGGGAGATCCACTGAGGTGCCATAACAGCCTGAGGACCGCATTTTACAAAGTACACCTCTCAGTGAACTCATCTAGGGGTGCAATGATCATATTAACACCATGGGTGTGTCACAGAATTTTATACCATTGGGCAGTGAAGAAAAAATAATTACATTTTTATCTCAAATATTTTGTTTTAGCCCCAGATTTTACGTTTTAAATGGGGTTAATGGATAAAACTGGCCCCTAAAATGTGGCCCACAATTTCTGCTGAATGTGGCAATACCTCATATGTGGCTGTACAGTACTGCTTAGCCACACGGCGACACTCGGGAAGGACGGAGCGCTATTTGACTGCTGGAGTATAGGTTTTCCTAGAATAGTTTGCGGACTCCATATACAGAGACCCTAAATGCTAAAAGAGCAGAATACCCCCCCTCAAGTGACCCCATTTTGTAAGTTATACCCCTGCCAAACATGTGGATGGTAAATCTGATGTAGGCACACACTGGAGCTCTGGAGGGCGGGGGTGGGAGGGTAGCATTAAAATTTCGGAGCACAGAATTTGCTATATTTCTTTTGGGGGCGAGGAGTTATTTCACTTTTCCAGTGCCCTTGTGCTACCAGTAACGTGGAAGCACCCTATATTTACATTGACAGATGAAACCAGGGGAGGAGTCCTGAGGAGATAATTTGCATACTCCCACTGCATTTTGGGATAAGTGAAGAGTCTCCGCGAGCTCAAAGAACACTGGATTTTGGCCGTTGGAGCTGAAAGGAGGACATCGATAAACCGAATTTTGGAGCGTTTTTCACTGTTTTCATAACACATTAACAATAAGAACATGGAAGAGTCCAGGAGCCATTTGGTGAGCTGCATATCCTGATACATGTTCACATACTTGCCAGGGAAAAGCCAAACTTCACATGCCAGAAATGCAAGCTTGTGTCCCTGTTGGAGGAAAAGTTGTGAAATCTAGAAGAGAGGTTAACTACCTTGAAAATCATTAAGGAAGGTGAAGAGTTCTTAGAGGAGAATTATCTCTTCATGATACAGGAAGAGAAGAAATTCGAACTGCACCTGATGAAACAGAGGAATGGAAGCATGTGACCCAGAGAAGCAGGAGTATCGAGAGGCAGTCAGCACCCATACTGCTCAGGAACCAGTACCAGGCTCTCACACAGGAGAACCATGAAGAAATACAGCAAGATAAGACTTTGCCCACAATGAATAACCTTGTAAGCCCTCAGAATCCTCCTGGATAGAGAAAGAAAATGTTGTGAAGGAAAAACGGAGAGTGGTGGTCATGGGGGATTCCCTGTTGAGAGGAACAGAGGCCGCTATCTGCAGACCAGACATAACCTCAAAAGAAATGTGCTGTTTTCCAGGAGCAAAAATTAAAGATGTGTCTGACAGGATATCAAGACTTTTCAGACCTACAGATCACTACCCATTCCTGCTAATACATGTGGGGACAAATGACCCTGCAAGAAAGGACCTGGAAACCATCTGCAGTGACTTTGAAGACTTAGGCAAGAAAGTGAAAGAATTGGGAGCGCAGGTGGTCTTCTCATCCATCCTCCCAGTGGATGGCCATGGAACAATGAGGTGGAATAAGATTCTACAGGTGAACAACTGGCTACGTCGATGGTGCTGTCAACAAGGATTTGGATTTCTGGATCACGGAATGAATTATCTATATGATGGACTACTTGCTAGAGATGGGGTGCCCCTTACGAAGACTGGAATACATGTATTTGGAAGTCGCCTTGCTACACTCATCAGGAGAGCTTTAAACTAGAACAATGTGGGAAGGGAAGCAAAAGGCCAGAAAAAGCCATACAGCTGACAAATACTATTGAGATCTCTGCTATTGGAAGCGGAAAGGAAGAACAAAGACAAAAAAATCTAAGTAATAAAAATATGGGAGGAAGAGAAACCAATCACAAACTAAAATGTTTTTATACAAATGCACAAAGCATGGGCAACAAACAAGGAGAATTGGAACTACTAACGCAGGAAAAGAAATATGATGTCACTGAAACTTGGTGGGACGATACACATGATTGGAATACAAGGCTAAAAGGATACAACTTATTTGTAAGAAGCAGACTTGATAAACAAGGAGGAGGTGTCGCATTGTATGTTAGAAAAGCGTATATCTGCAGAGAGATTGAAGCAGAGACTGGGAGTTCTGTGGAAAGTGTTTGGGTAAGAATACAAGGAGAGAACAACGGAAAGGACACCATTGTAGGCATTTACTACAGGCCACCTGGGCAAGCTGAAGATATGGATGAACACTTTATGTATCAAATGACCAAGTTCTCCAAAAAATATGACGTAGTGGTCATGGGAGATTTCAACTATCCAGACATTTGTTGGGAATCTCTCTCAAGTAAAACTAACAGGTCAAGCAAATTCTTATCCTCTCTTGCTGACAACTTTATCTTCCAAAAGGTAGGGGAGAAAACAAGGGGATCTGCTACTTTGGATCTAATCCTTATAAACAGGGAGGAAATGGTTGAGGAGATAAAAGTGTCTGGGACCCTAGGAGGCAGCGATCATGCTATTATAGAATTTTGGATAACTAGAGGAGGAAGACATGTGAAGACTCAAACTTCAAGGTTAGATTTTAAATAGGCAGATTTTAAGAGACTCAGAAAGAGAATAGGAGGGATCCAATGGCTGGATGTCCTTAAGGACAAAAATGTCCAGGAAGGATGGGAAATTTTTAAAAATGAGATTCTCAAAGCACAATCGTTAACAATCCCGAAAAGTAGGAAGAATGGGAAGCATTTAAGGAAACCAGGATGGATGAACACAGAACTTAAACACATGCTAAAAAGAAAGAAAGAAATGTTTATCAAATGGAAAGAAGGAGTCATATCTAAAGAAGATTATAATGCAGTCTGCAGATCCTGCAGGGCACGTATCAGGTCAGCTAAAGCTGACAATGAATTAAGGCTTGCAAGAGATGTCAAAAGCAATAAAAAAGGATTTTGGGGGTATGTCAAAAGTAAAAGAAAAGTCAAAGATGCTATAGGATTTTTACAGGATGAAAATGGTGAAATGGTAAGAAAGGATGTTGAGAAGGCCGAACTTTTTAATTCCTATTTTGCATCTGTTTTCTCTCAGAAAGAAAATGGAGCATCAACTGATCTTCACTGTCCTATTAAAGGAATTGAAGAATCCAGGTTATCTGTAAACAGAAAGATTGTGAGGGAATATTTAGCTAACATAAATGAGTTCAAGTCTCCAGGTCCAGATGAATTAAACCCCAGAGTACTGAAGGAGATCGTAGAAGAAATTTTAGAACCACTCTCCATAATCTTTGAAAATTCTTGGAGAACAGGAGAAGTCCCAGAAGACTGGAGAAGAGCAAATGTTGTTCCTATCTTCAAAAAGGGGAAGAAAGTGGACCCAGGGAACTATAGGCCGGTGAGTCTGACTGCTATACCAGGAAAGATTTTTGAACAAATTATTAAACAACATGTATGTAAGTACCTGGATAAGAATGAAGTGATTAACCAGAGTCAGCATGGGTTTGTAACTAACAAATCATGTCAGACTAACTTAATTTCCTTCTATGACAGAATCACTGACTGGGTGGATCAGGGAAATTGTTAAGGGGACGGTTGCAAACAACTTTTATTAAATAATGGAAAGCAACCTTACACGGGGTCCGCGATGCAGCCTGGTGGACTGCGGCCAAACACCTTCCGGGTGAGAAGGTAAAACAACCAACTTAAATAACAATCCCTTCCGTGTTACTGCACACCGGAACAGGATTAGGGATTCGCACTATCTCCGTTAACAGCACGAGAGATGTGCGATAAATAATATATCTGTAGCCCTGTTAACTGCACAGGGACTACACAGCAGACGCTAGGATGCGTGTGTGACTCACGTCGGCGAATACGTGCTCCCAGCCGGCGTGCTACCGGACTGAGCAGTATCTCTCCACGTGGCTTACAGGCGGTGCCGGGAATAGGGTGTCTGCAGACTGCTCGGGGTGTATGGCGACCCCTTTGTCGGAGCCAGACTGTCAGATGAAGCTACCTGCCTATTTCATCTAAGCCTGCCTATTTCATCTAAGCCTGCCTATTTCCACTAAACCTGCCTGCCAGAAACTAAAGCACACGTGGAGCCCAAAAGACCAAGCGTCCACACAACACCATCACAGGTCAATGATCAGAGCGCGCCGCCATGTTTGTGAGGGGGCTATTTAAAGATTAAGCCCTGCCCACCGTCACACTATTGGTGACGTCACCCGCAACCAATCAGGCGGCGCCAGGTCACCGGATCAGCTGACTCCCAAACCACCAATCACGGTCCACCATGTCACGGGCATGTTCAGTGCAGAGAATCCTGGACTTAAGCTTTAGCAGCCCTGTTTCCCTCCGCAACCTATCCTTCATGTTGCTAGGAACAAAGACCAAAGAGACAACCTGTACATCTCGTGCACCAGCTAGGCGTTGGGACTGATGATGATGCTGAGCAGCATCAGCCCTGGCTGGACTGGAATGGGAGACTACAGAATCCACTGATGGTTCTGAACCCATTTCAAATCCAGCAAACACCTGACGCCTAACAGAAATGCCATAGATATAGTATATCTTGACTTCAGCAAAGTATTTGACAAAGTATCTCACACCATCCTTATTGAAAAAATGACCAAGTATTGAAAGGACAAGGCAACTGTTAGGTGGATTCATAACTGGCTTAGTGATCGGACTCAACGGGTGGTCGTAAATGGCTTCACATCCAGCTGGATGAATGTCTGAAGTGGGGTACCACGGGGCTCTGTCCTGGGACCTGTATTGTTCAACATCTTTATCAATGATGGGGCTGTATGGCGGCTTGTTTCTTGTGGGACAAGATGACGTTTTCAGCGGTACTAATTTTATTTATATTTGTTTTTTTTATCGTGTTTCATTCCCCTTTTTTTCCCAGTGGCATGGTGATAAAGCATCGTTAGCCTCGTTTTTTTAAGTTTTTTTTGTGCGGCGTTCACTGAAGGGGTTAACTAGTGTGACACTTTTATAGGTCGGGTTGTTCCAGACTCGGCAATACCAAATATGTGTACTTTTTTTTATTTTATTTATTTATTTATTTTTTACATAAAAATGTGTATTTATTAGTGAGTATTTTTTTTAAATTATTATTATTTATTTAATTTTTTTACATATTTTTACACATTTTTTGCCATTTATTCTTTACTTTTTACTTAGTCCCTTTATGGGACTTTCACTTGTTTCTCTTTGATCACAGATATAATGTATTGCAATGTACTAGATTGCAGTGCATTCATTATACCTTTAGTGAAAGCTCCTGAGCCCATGCTGTGAGCATGGTTTCAGCAGCTTTCCGTAGCTTGGTGACCCGGGGGTCGTCATGACGACCCCTGGTCACCATGGCAATGATTGGGCCCCACGACATCGCAGGGCCACCGATCTGTCAGGGGGTTAACAGCCAGGGGTGGTGCTGACACGGCTACTAGCTGTTTAGTGCCGGAGCTCAGCCACTGGCGGTGCTGAACTCCGGCACTGATCGGGCTGGAGACGCTGATATTTCAGCATCTTCTGCACGATCATGCTGAGATCGGTCAGTCAGATTGACTGACCGATCGCAGCAATCTAGGTGTGCGGACCGACCATATGGCTCCCTGCACCCCATCTTGTGCTGCTCAGCTGTCACAGATAGCTGTCCGCACTTATCTGTCACTGCGTGTTTACACGCTGTGACAGTTTAAAGCCATAACGGACACTGCACGGCAAGGAGCATTAACTTACACCTGCTCATGCCGTGCAGTGTCCGTCATTGGGCGTTATGGGGTTAATACCGCTGTCAAGTGTGATGGTGACATGTAACAGACTTTAACATAATGGCCATCAGTTCTAATGAACATGGGGCCACCGTGCAGTATGAATGCACATTGACGAAGGGTTACCTTGACTGCCGGATGACCACTTTAAAAAAATATATATATGGCTCTCAGAATATGGTGACAAAAGCCAAATTGTTTTTGTAAATGTTTTTATTTTATTTTTAATTAGTAAATCATGAATAGAAATATATAGATTTGGGATCCCGTAACCATACTGACCCATAGAGCAAAGGTAACAGATCACCACCTGATTACCACAAAGTAAGCGGCGCTAGTACAAAACCTTGAAAAAGAAAATGTGGAATTACAGTTTTTTTCCTCACCGTTTCCACTTATTTCATAGAATAAGTTGTGTTCTGCAAAAAACAAGCCCTCTTGCGGCTATGTCGAAATATTAGAAAGGTTATGGTTCTTGTTACAAGGAGAGGAAAAACTAAGTTACAATATCCTGGGGAAAAGCTCTGTGTCTGCCTCCTGAAAACCTCCAGCTCAGGGTTTGTTACCCGACCGACGACATGTTTAACAGATTCCTTTGACTAAACCACCCTTCACATGTCCATATAATACCGGTACTGGAAAAATGGTACCGGTGTCATAAGTATTTTGGATCAGTGTGTCATCCATGTGCCATCAGTGTTCCATCCGTGTGCAATTCATTTTTTTTCCACCATGACTTAAATATCAATTCCAAAGCTTCTCCTATACTTTGCAGTGTTAAACATGTACAGCACACGGTTGTCACAAGGATGTTTCACACCGAGCCCGAAATGTGTATTGGCCCTTGTAATCCATGCGGACGGGTCTCATGCAAAGATCTCCATAGATTATGATAGGTATGTGTGGATACGTGTCTTCAATGCATGTGAAAGCGAATGCCACACGTGCTGAAAACATGTACATGTGAAGGAAGCTTTACACACTGTGTGAACAAGTATGAAAAGTCACCTCTTAATCATTGAATTAAGGTTTTCTCTTTTGGTTCATTGCCATGGGTATAAAATCCAGCATCTAAGCATGTAGTCTGCCTGTGCGAACAGTTGTGATAAAATGGCTCGTTCTAAAGAGCTCCCTGAATTCAGCATCTTGCTGTCATATGTTGTCACAAGTCAGTTCATGAAAGTTCAAATAAGACATGGCTGGGTGAGTTTGGTGTGGAAGAACATGACTGACCCTTCAAGAGACCTAACCTCAACTCCATCAGATAGATACCTTTTGGATTAACCAGAGATTACAAGCCAGGTCCCCTTGTCCAACATCAGTGTCTGACCTGATAACTGCTCTTCTGGAAGAATGGACAACAAATTGCACAGAAATATCCCCAATTTTTTTTTTTAGAGTGGAAGCTTTATTAGCTGCAAAGGGAGATCAACTCCATGTTAATGACCCTGGATTTAAAAAGCAATGTCATAAAATTTCCTCCAGGAGTAATGTGTATGTGTCCCAATAATTTTATCCCTACAGTGTGTAATAGGTTCTGCTTCTTCCATGGTGAGAGGTGGAGACTGCTTCTCTGATGATGTGTAAATCTGGAGGTGAATGAGAATCATAATCAGTTTTGTTATATATTTTAGGAAGGACGTCCAGAATAAGAGGCAGAAAGCGTCCAATTATTGAGGACGACAGTGAGGAGGAGGTGCAGCCAACGTAAGCACTAAATACGACTATCATTCGTTACATTGTATTGTAAGGCTATGTTCACATGTCTGGTAGTTATACCTGTTTTTGGATTTGTTAGGGGCGATAAAAAATGAAAAGATACAATGCAAAAATAGTTGATTCAAATAAGGACGGGAATGTCTTAAATTGTTTTCTTTTTTACTGCAATCTGTTTTTTAGCAGGATCATGTGCCGATTTGCCATGAGCGTTACCCGTTGGCCATCGCTCATAGCAGATGATCATTTTAACCATGTGTAGCACAAGTGATCGGATGAAAGCACCTTCAATTCTTCTAAGGAAACTATTAAGGCCAGAAAAAAGTAAAAAAAAAATGTTTGTTTTTTTTTAAAAATATAAACGTTCAAATCACCCCCCTTTTGCCCCATTCAAAAAAAATGAATAATAAAACTAAAATATACATATATTGCTGCATTCTGAATCGCCCGATCTATCAAGATATAAAAAGAATTAATCCAAATGGTAAACTGTGTAACGAGAAAAAAAAACAAAACACCAGAATTAAGTTATTTTGGTCGCTGCAACATCGCAATAAAACGTAATGACAAGCAATTAAAACATTATATCTACCTAAAAATATTATCAATAAAACCTTCAGCTCAGCGTGCGAAAAATAAGCCCTCACCCAGCC
Organism: Phyllobates terribilis; assembly: GCF_046119375.1. Classification (NCBI taxonomy): domain Eukaryota; kingdom Metazoa; phylum Chordata; class Amphibia; order Anura; family Dendrobatidae; genus Phyllobates; species Phyllobates terribilis. The sequence goes on from NW_027362775.1 coordinate 31,081,123, forward strand.
CCAGATCCTGAAAAAGGGAGACGCTACGGGTCTCGGAATATGGCGCCATTATAATTTTTTTTACAAACTTTAGAATTTATTTCACCACTTTAAAAAAAATAACCTATTCATGTTTGGTATCTGCAAACACATAATGACCTGGAGAATCATAATTGCAGGTCAGTTTTAGCATTTAGTGAACATGGTAAAAAAAAACAACAACCAAGAGACAAGTGTAGAATTATACTTTTTTTGCAATTTTGACGCACTTTTGAATTTTTTCCTTTTTCTCCAGTACACGACATTGTAAAACCAATGATGTCGTTCAAAATTACAATTCGTCCCAGAAAAAATAAACCATCACAGGGACATATTAAAAAATAAAAAAGTTATGCCTCTGGGAAAAAGGGGAGCGAAAAACGGAAAATCCCAAGGTCGTGAAAGGGTTAAAGGACAGAAATCCTCAACTATAGTGATTGAACAGTACCACCACATACCACCATAGCATTACTGAATCTCTCTATACCATGTGTGGTTAATACCGTAACTAATACTGCCATATAGTTACTAAATTATACTTTTATAACATGATTTTAGAACCACCATACTGTAACTGAAAAACAGCATCATATTGTGACTTTATCACTTGGGGTCTGAGCTGTTTTGATGCCCAGCGATCAAAGAGTTATTTAATTCTAAATGCCCTCAGACTCATGAGATAGAAGTTGGCTAAACCCGGTGATTTTGGCTTGAATCGGTTAGCTTCCTAACGTCTGTGGGGACAGGCCTGATTCTAGCTTTTTTTTTTGGTGCCCAAGGCGAAAATTCAAGTGGCACCCCTCCCAGCAGTTCATGGTATACCTGCAGTGAATAAACACAATCCCATCATTGTTTTTTAGGTTTTGCTTTTAAGATATTCATTATGTGGTAAAAGTGACGTGTGAACATGATTCTCCAGGTCTTTGTGATTACAGTAATCCTAAACGTTCAGAGATTCTTATTTTTGTTAAAAAAAACAACATTTAGCTTGTGATGCTTTTTTAAGGACCTGTTAGAACAATAAAAATATATCTATGAAGCTATGTGAGGGCTGTTTTTTGCACAGTAAGTTGAAATATTTATTGCTATCAATTCAGGGTGCATACATTTGGATGGCTTTTTGCTGTAAGAGGTGTGGTGACAAAAAAAAGTAGTTCTTCTATTTTTTTTTCTCTTTACTGCATATGTTAGTTCTTTTTATATTTTGATAGATCAGACTTTTAAGGATGTGGACATACCAAATTTTCTTTAATTGTTTAATTTGTGTTTAATGAGGGAAGACCGCACCAGATCCATGATCATTAAATGAATACATCACCAGAACATTCCATCAGTACATGAATGGCACCAGCATCCTCATTAGTACTTAGATACAGCACCAAAACAACCATTAATACACTAATTCATTATTAGAACCATAATCGGTAATTGAATATAGCACTGGGACCATCATTATTAATTGAATACATCGCCAGAACCACCAACTGCACATGAATACAGTGAAGAGCAAAAGAGTATCAATCTTTTGAACTTTTGACTTTCAGGCTCCATATCTCACCATCCACTACTTATTTTATTGTGAGACTACCCTCATTTTATAGACAATCATCTTGTCTATCTCATATATAAACTTGAGTTGCAACTATTTGGCATATGATTAATTATGCAGATTCTTGTCATGTCACTGCACTGTTACTGTTTTGCTCCTAAAAATCTAAGTACAATTTTTTATTATTTTATTAGTATTTTGTAAATCCACCTTTGGCTTTCAACACTGCCTGAATCCTTCTGGGCATGCTCTCGATCAGATTCAAACATGTCTTGACCGACATCTAATTCCGGGTCTCTTTTACATGTTCCCAGTTGGTGCATGCTCTTCGACTCGCTTGGATATGTATATAGTTTTTTATTCCATTCTACCCACAAGTGTTAAATTGGATTAAGGTCTGAGGTCTGTGGGGGCCAATCCAGCACTTCGACTTCATTGTCATTGAACCATTTATTTGCCAATCTCAACATATGCTTTGGGTCGTTGTCCTGCTGGAACACTATGTTGTCCTTTTCATACCGATGGTACTCGAGTGTACAAAGTAATTAGTCTTGTAGGATACTCACATATAGCTCAGCATTGAGACCACCATCGATTCTGGTAAAGTATCCAACGCCTTTAGCTGTGAAACAACCCCATATCATCAGACTTCCTTCACCGAACTTGACAGTTCCTTCAATTTCTCCATCCTTTAGCCCCATTTTCCTTTGTTTCTTCCAGACCCATTTTCACCCATCATAGCCTAGTCTATTGACTTTTGTCCCATAGCTGCAAACCACCCGTTTCCTATCTTCTACAGTTCACTTTTCATACCTTTTTGCAAACTTGTGTCGACGCTTCTTATGATGATATTGAAGTCGATGCTTCTTCATCTTTTTTTGAGCCACCATTCAAGACTCGTGTAACATGCGTTACACGGTGCTTGCATAGACATCTGTGATCTCACAATTACGAAACTTACAAGTCACTCCAGCCCGTGATATTGGAAGCAGACTTTGCATCCGTAAGTATGGCAAAAGAGGTGACGGGGAATGCATGATTGGAGCAGTAGGCTGGTACTCAAAAGGAGTTGGATATGCTGGAGACCTTGAAATGGTCTGGGAAGAAGCGCTCCCTGAAGGACGATACATTGCATATCGCATAGACTGCTCTTATCTAGGAGAGGCATCTGAGGTATCAGTGAGGAAGTGGTGGGTGCTGCCTTACATGGTAATTGTAGGGTCTTGTGATGGTGTAGGTGTCTATCTGCCCTTTTTGACACCCACCTGGTTAGGTAAAATGCAATATCCAAGTAGTTGTTGGTGAATTAAGACCCATGAGAACAATGAACATTTCTTCACTCCACATTTGCAAGTACAACTCCCTCTACCTTGATGGTTTTATCATTTAAAATAGTATTTTTCTTTTCACTTTGACTCTTAACACAGACCTTGATTTGTATGTTTCTACAGAAAGAAATTCACAAGAAATGAGGAAACCCCTCCGTCGTCTTTTGTGGCTTTTGAAAGCGACGTTTTGTGAGTAATTTTGACAACATATAATAAGTATAAGTTAAACTTCACTTAAAAGCTATGTTCACACATGTTGTGTTTTTTTAGCATTTTTTGCTGCAGATTTTTATGCAAATTTTCAGCTGTGTTTTGCAGTACCAGCAAAGTCTATGAGAAACCAGAATTCTCTGTTCACACATCATGCTTTTTTGTTGTTGTGTATTTTGTGCCTTGGTTGGGTTTTTGGAAAATAGAGCATGTCACTTTCAGCATTTTTGTCAGTGTTTTTTCACCCATGGGAAATAATGGGTGGTTGTAAAGGGAAGTGTCCCAGGTTGTACATGTATATACATGCTAGCCATGCTTGCAGATAAGTATACATGTATATATTGGCCCCACATCTCCCCATGTGTTTCAGTCTGTTTGCTGCTGGAGGAGGTTTCAATAGAATGTCCAGCCATGTGCTAAATCAGGTTTTGCGAGTATGGTTGGACATGAACAAAGATCTTAGCCAGTGGGCAGGGAATAATACATCATTTCCTGTGACATGAAGCTGGACACTGGCTGGACTTAAAAACCCAGAATGCACATGTGCTAAGGCCCCTTAGACTCTTGAGGATGGACATAACAACACATGGCTGAGTATCTCTCTTCCCCTGTAACTTCTTTACTTACTAGCCCTACATACCCTGTACTAACCCTCCTAGATATTGATAGATATATATAGGCAAAGTTGGTATAGTTGGGTGGGCCGATATTGCATGAGTGATTAGCAAACGTGGGTGGAAAATATATTAGGTAATTGGAAATTGTGAATCCGTTTTGTGTACTGTGTTAGTGTGATACCTAGTAGTATATTAACTGTAGACTTTTGTGTAATAAATACCTTTTATTAGCACACGGTTTTGTCTCAGTTGGTATATAGTATAAGGCACAGATAACGTTAGTGGAAATTAATTATTAATAGTCAAGTTTGATGTTAATAGTTAATATCAGACCTCAGTAGAGGTGTAGGAGAGTGCCCCCATTAATTACTGATATTTTGGAGGAAAATCACATCCTTATACAATGGTGAAAAAAATGCTGAAAAAATGCACCAAAATTTGCAGCAGCGTTTTTGATGGTGAAATAGAATGGGTTTTTTTTTTTAACAGAACTTTATGTACATGCATAAATAGAGACAGGACAATGAAAAAAATCGCTGAAAAAACTCACAAAAAATGCATCAAAAAACGCAGCAAAACGTTTTTGACGCAGCTGATTTCCTGCCAGAGATTGTGTTTTGATGCAGTTTTCTGAAGCTGAAAAACACAACATGTGTGAACACAGCCAAAGTAAAACTTAAAGGGGTTTACCTGCAAAGTTCATTTTAATCAATAGATCTTGATAATAATAAATTCCACAATTAGATGTGTTTAAATAAAATGTTCCTGTGCTGAGATAATCTTATAAATGGGCCCCTGCTGTGTAGTGTGTAATGGCTTTGTCTGACGGTACAGGGACATGGACAGATAATTCCACAGCTCCTGGGAAGGGGGAGACGCAAAAGAGTCTACAGACATTACAGGACTGGATCACAAAAAATTCTTTCTTTGAGGTAAAACATTTTTTAAAACCAGGCAGGGAAATGTTTTATCTCACATTCATTTTCAAGGAAAACGAACGAGTGCAATCCGATAAAAAATTGGATTCTACTTTGACCAATATTAATCTATGAGTTACAGCTCATCTGTGATTTTTTTCACAGCTGAAATCGGACTTAGAAAAAAAATCGCAAGTCAATGGGTGCGAGAAAAAAAAATCACACGGCTCTCGGACCTTGCGAGTGCCGTTCAATTTTTAAATACCCAGAATCAGTTAATTTATTTGAAAGAAACACACAGACTCCTTTAATAAATCTAAATTTAACTAATAACATAACACCCATTCCATTGAAGCCGATGTCAATTGAAATAAAATAACAAAGCATCATCATCCTCACCTGTCCCTGACGTGAATAAAATCATCCATTTGTTGCACGACAGGTCTAGGTCTGCTACATCAAGATGGCAGGCTGTATTGTCGCAAGATACGACTATACAGTCTGCCATCCTGCAGAGACAATTAGCTGTGCAAGCTTGCGCACCTCAGTGTGCTGGCAGAAAGGTCATCGGAGTCCTTATCCAATGAACTCTGTTCACCTCACTAACATTAACGCATGTGCGGTGAGAACTTTCCCACAGCACTGCAGTAAAAAAAGAACACACTTTGTAACGTGTGTTTTCACAGCGCAAATGCACCCAAAGACACATGCATATCATAAATAAATTAAAAAAAATGATGTGGGTTCCCCCCTTCTTTTTATAACCAGCCTTTGTAAAGAACAGAGGTGTGCTCTTGTATTAACAAGATAGGAAGGTCCATAGATATTGGCCCTTTCCCAGCCTAAAAATAAAAGCCTGCAGTTACCCCAGAATTGGCGCATCAATGAGATGCGCCAACTCAGGCTCTTTGCTGGCTTTTCCTGATTGCGTTGGTGCAGTGGCAATTGGGGTAGTAGTTTTATCAGGTTGATGTCAGCTTTGTAATGTAATGATTGACAAAAGTCTGGGATGGGCTGAAATGTTTTGTATGTGGACCTCCATTAAAAAGAACTTTTAATCAACCACGTGAGTGACGGGATTCATCATTTTAAGCCTTGTAATGTCAGCTGGCATCAAAACCAAGGGTTAGTAATGGAGTGGTGTGTATCAGACATCCCCATTACTAACCCAGTAATAAAAAAAAACAAAAACACACACACACACAGGAAAACATAGTTTATTTTAAAGAACACTCCCCCACACCTCGTTCACCTATTTATTAAAAAGCAAAAAAAAAACCATGAAGATCCAACGTAATCCAGCCAATCAGAAGAAGTCCAAAAATGGGAACCTGAAAGACATAAAAGGAAAGTTAAATAAATAAAAGGAAGAAACTCTCGCTCATTCGCCAATTTATTTTTAAATTACAATCTCTGCACCTGCGACGTGACCCATTGGGGTTCCCACGACATCTAACGATTCTGTACAGCAAGCTATGGAGCGTCGTTTTGAGAACCATGCTTCATAGGTCACTCCCGGTTATGTCTCACAACCGATAACGTCAGTAACTTAGTAATGTCATCGCTCATGAGTAGTGTTGAGTGATACCTTCCGATATCAGGAAATATCGGATCGGATTGGATCGGGCCGATACTCAAAAAGTATCGGATATCGCCGATTCCGATACCGGAAACCAATGCAAGTCAATGGGACACAAATATTGGAATGAAAATAAACCCTTTCTTTCCTTGTAGGTTAATTCTACATGAAGGAAAACAACTAACAATAATGTAGAATGTATTGGGGGAGGTGGTTGCCCAAATCGATGGGAACAGTGCTCACAGTGAAACATGAAAAGCCGGCAATTCAGCAGCGGCATACACCGGTACCCGACAATTTAGAACAGAAAGAATAGAGCTTCACACATAGATTAGATAGATAGAAACATGTCAGTCACATATATAATAAGTACAGTGACAGTGTTGCTTACTGTACTTGTCATTTAGTGTAAAGGATTTATTTAAAAAAATAGTGTTTTCATGCACTGTCTCTTTAAAAAAGCTGGCCGGCAATTCAGCAGCGGTACCCGACAATTTAGAACAGAAAGATAGACCATCACACATAGATTAGATAGATATTATGTATGTGACTGACATGTTTCTAAGTACAGTGATAGTGTTGGTTACTGTACTTGTCATTTAGTGTTAAAATAAAGGATTTATTAAAAAAAAAATTGGCGTGGGGTTCCCCCTAATTTTAGGCTCTAGCGGAGGTTAAGCACATGGCTGGGGCAGATGTTTGAAGTCTGGGAAGGGGGTAATACCCACGGAGCTTCCCAGGCTACTAATATCAGCCCCCAGCTGAATACCTAGCCTTTTCTAGCTATTAAAATGGGGGACCTCCCCAAAAAAATGACGTGGGGTCCCCCCTATGTTAATAACTAGCAAAGGCTAGGCAGACAGCTGGGGGCTGATATTAATAGCCCAGGAAGGGTGCCATGAATATTGGCACCCTCCCAGGCTAGAAACACCAGCCGTCAGCCGCCCCCAGAAATGTCGCATCCATAGGATGCGCCAATTCTGGCACATAGCCTCGCTCTTCCCACTGCCCTGTAGCGGTGGCAGTGGGGTAATAGGGCTGGGGTTGATGTCAGCTTATAATGCCAGCTGACATCAAGCCCAGGTTAGTAATGGAGAGGCGTCTATAATACACCCCCATTGCTAACCCCATAGTCAAAGTTACAAAAAAACACAAACACCCAGAATAAAGTCCTTTAATTGAAATAAACACACAATTCTTTATTGTTCTAAATTAAACCATACTTACCATCACGCCCATTCCAGCTGAAGCCAACGATCTCCTGCAATAAAAGAAAAATAATAAAGCAACATCATCCTTACTTTTCCATGGTTCCCAGGATAGCTCCAGCTCTGCTACATCGAGATGACGGGCTGGACCGCAGCAGAAAGCTGCCATCTAGCCTGTCATCCCGCAGACACTGAGAAGCGCAGGTATGCTTGCGCTCCTCAGTTTCTGGCTGTGACGGCATCCAGATGAGCCGACAATGAACTCAGCTCACCTCATGCACGTCACTGACAGCGTGGGAGAATTCTCCTGCGCATGCGGCGAGCTTGAGAGAATTCTCACGCTGAAGCGCTTAGCGCAGCAGAATTTTCCCACGCTGTCAGTGACGTGCATGAGGTGAGCTGAGTTCATTGGACATAACCTCGGCTCATCTGGATGCCGTCACAGCCAGACACTGCAGAGCGCAAGCATGCGTACTCTTCTCAGTGTCTGCGGGATGACAGGCTGGATGGCAGCTTTCTGCTGCGGTCCAGCCTGTCATCTCGATGTAGCAGAGCTGAAGCTGTCGTGGGAACCATGGAAAGGTAAGGATGATGTTGCTTTATTATTTTTCTTTTATTGCAGGAGATCATTGACTTCAGCTGGAATGGGCGTGATGGTAAGTATGGCTTAATGTAGAACAATAAAGAATTGTGTGTTTATTTCAATTAAAGGACTTTTTTCTGAGTGTTGTGTTTTTTTTAAATACTTTACTAGAAATTCATGGCGGTCATGTCTAATAATGGCGTGACCCCATGAATTTCGGGCTTAGGGCCAGCTGATAATGCCAAGCTGGCCCTAAACCCTTTATTACCCAGTGAGCCACCGCACCAGGGCCCTGGATGAGTTGGGTACAGCGCCAGAAGATGGCGCTTCTATGAACGTGCCATTTTCCGGGGTGACTGTGAACTACAATTTGCTGCGGGGGGGGGGGGGGGGGCAGAAAGCTTGGGCCTCCCTGCTCTGCGGATACCAGCCCCCAGCTGCCTAGTTGTACCTGGCTGAACACAAATATAGTGCGAAGCCCCACGTCAATTTTTTTTTTAAATTATTTCGTGAATTTCCTGAAATAATTTTTTAAAAATTGACATGGGGCTTCGCACTATATTTGTGTCCAGCCAGGTACAGCAGGCAGGAAGGGGCAGCCCCCAACCACCAGCTGCCTATTTTTACCTGGCCGGACACAACAATATAGGGAAGCCCTTTTTTTCTTAATTGTTTCATGAATTTCATGAAATAATTAAAAAAAAAATACGTGGGGCTTCGCGCTATTTTTGTGTCCAGCCAGGTACAACTAGGCAGCTGGGGGCTGGAATCTGCAGTGCAGGGAGGCCCAAGCTTTCTGCCCCCCCCCCCCCCCACCCCCGCTGCAAATTGCAGTCCGCAGCCACCCCGGAAAATGGCGCGTTCATAGAAGCGTCATCTTCTGGCGCTGTACCCAACTCATCCAGGGCCCTGGTGCAGTGGCTCACTGGGTAATAAAGGGGTTAGGGCCAGCTTGGTATTATCAGCTGGCCCTAAGCCCGAAATTCATGGGGTCACGCCAATATTAGACATGACCGCCATGAATTTCTAGTAAAGTATTTCAAAAAACACAACACCCAGAATAAAGTCCTTTAATTGAAATAAACACACAATTCTTTATTGTTCTAAATTAAACCATACTTACCATCACGCCCATTCCAGCTGAAGCCAACGATCTCCTGCAATAAAAGTAAAATAATAAAGCAACATCATCCTTACCTTTCCATGGTTCCCAGGACAGCTTCAGCTCTGCTACATTCACATGACAGGCTGGATCGCAGCCGAAAGCTGCCATCCAGCTTGCCATGACGCAGACACTGAGAAGCGCAGGCATGCTTGCGCTCCTCAGTGTCTGGCTGTAACGGCACAAAGATGAGCCGAGGTCATGTCCAATGAACTCAGCTCACCTCATGCACGTCACTGACAGCGTGGGAAAATTCTCCTGCACTCAGCGCTTCAGCGTGAGAATTCTCCCACGCTGCATGAGGTGAGCTGAGTTCATTGGACATGCACGTCACTGACAGCGTGGGAAATTTCTCACTCTGAAGCGCTGAGTACAGTAGAATTTTCCCACGCTGTCAGTGACGTGCATGAGGTGAGCTCATGTCCAATGAACTCAGCTCATCTCATGCACGTCACTGATAGCGTGGGAAAATTCTCCTGCACTCAGCGCGTCAGCAGGAGAATTCTCCCACGCTGTCAGTGACGTGCATGAGATGAGCTGAGTTCATTGAACATGAACTCGGCTCATCTGGATGCCGTCACAGCCAGACACTGAGGAGCGCAAGCATGCCTGCGCTTCTCAGTGTCTGCTGCATGGCAAGCTGGATGGCAGCTTTCTGCAGCGATCCAGCCTGTCATGTGAATGTAGCAGAGCTGAAGCTGTCGTGGGAACCATGGAAAGGTAAGGATGATGTTGCTTTATTATTTTACTTTTATTGCAGGAGATCGTTGGCTTCAGTCGGAATGGGCGTGATGGTAAGTATGGTTTAATTTAGAACAATAAAGAATTGTGTCTTTATTTCAATTAAAGGACTTTATTCTGGGTGTTTATGTTTTTTTTTTAACTTTGACTATGCTCCATTACTAACCTGGGCTTGATGTCAGCTGGCATTATAAGCTGACATCAACCCCAGCCCTATTACCCCACTGCCACCGCTACAGGGCAGTGGGAAGAGCGAGGCTAAGTGCCAGAATTGGCGCATTCTATTTATGCGCCATTTCTGAGGCGGCTGACGGCTGGTGTTTCTAGCCTGGGAGGAGGCCAATATTCATGGCACCCTTCCTGAGCTATTAATATCAGCCCCCAGCTGTCTGCCTAGCCTTTGCTAGCTATTAAAAAAGGGGGGACCCCACGTCATTTTTTTGGGGGGTCCCCCATTTTAATGAGACATGACCGGGAGTGACCCGTGAAGCGACCTATGAGCCCATTCCAATAAAATGAAGGTAAACTATTTCATCAACTGTTGTGTTCAAACTTTTTATTGGTACTGTACATGAGCATCCCTTTATAGTGAACCCCTTCAGTGCTGTTACTTTTTCTTCTCTTTGTAATTTATTACTCAAGAAGCTGTCCTCTTTTCTCATATATCCTGAAGTTCTAAATCTTGAAGGGGTTGTCCGGTCAAAATGGATAAGTCTGCAGTCACACTGTGTGACTGCAGACTCATGAATCCCCCTAGCACAGGCACTTTGCGCTATGGGGATTTGCCGATATGAGACCCGGGACCGGAGGCTATGTATGGTTTCATGTATGTGTATGTGAATGGTTAAAGTGGATCTGTCTCCAGATTTCACAATCCTTCCTCTTCTGCTACTGGTGACATCTCTCACTGCTAAGTGCAAACAGATGCTGGTACGGAAAGTATTCAGACCCCTTTAAATTTGTCACTCTTTTTTTCATTGTAGCCATTTGGTAAATTCTAAAATGTTCATTTTTTTTCTCATTAAAGTACACTCTGCACCCCATCTTGACTGAAAAAAAAACAGAAATGTAGACATTTTTGCAAATTTATTAAAAAATAATATCTGAAATATCATATGGTCATAAGTATTCAGACCCTTTGCTCAGACACTCATATTTAAGTCACATGCTGTCCATTTCCTTGTGATCCTCCTTGAGATGGTTCTACTCCTTCATTGGAGTCCAACTGCGTTTAATTAAACTGATAGGACTTGATTTGAAAAGGCACACACCTGTCTGTATAAGACCTCACAGCTCACAGTGCATGTCAGACCAAATGAGAATCATGAGCTCAAAGGAACTGCCCAAGGAGCTCAGAGACAGAATTGTGGCAAGACACAGATCTGGCTAAGGTTGCAAATGAATTTCTGCATTACCCAAGGTTCCTAAAAGCAAAGTGGCCTCCATAATCTTTAAATGGAAGAAGTTTGGGACCACCAGAAGTCTTCCTAGACCTGGCCGTCCAGCCAAACAGAGCAATCATGGGAGAAGAGCCTTGGTGAGAAAGGTAAAGAAGAACCCCAAGATCACTGTGGCTGAGCTCCAGAGATGCAGTAGGGAGATGGGAGAAAGTTCCACAAAGTCAACTATCACTGTAGCCCTCCACCAGTTGGGCCTTTATGGCAGAATGGCCCGATGGAAGCCTCTCCTCAGTGCAAGAAATATGAAAGCCTGCATAAAGTTTGCTGAAAAACACATCAAGGACTCCAGACTATGAGAAATAAGATTCTCTGGACCGATGAGATGAAGATAGAACTTTTTGGTGATAATTCTAAGCGGTATGTGTGGAGAAAACCAGGCACTGCTCATCACCTGCCCAATACAATCCCAACAGTGAAACATGGTGGTGGCAGCATCATGCTATGGGGGTCTTTTTCAGCTGCAGGGACATGACGACTGGTTGCAATTGAAGGAAACATGAATGTGGCCAAGTACAGAGATATCCTGGATGAATACCTCTACCAGAGTGCTTTGGACCTCAGACTTGGCCGAAGGTTCACCTTCGAACAAGACAATGACCCTAAGCACACAGCTATAATGACAAAGGCGTGGCTTCAGAACAACTCTGTGACCATTCTTGACTGGTCCAGCCAGAGCTCTGGCCTAAACCCAATTGAGCATCTCTGGAGAGACCTGAAAATGGCTGTCTACTAACGTTCACCATCCAACCTGACAGAACTGGAGAAAGGAAGAATGGCAGAGGATCCCCAAATCCAGGTGTGAAAAAATTGTTGCATCATTCCCAAGAAGACTCATGACTGTACTAGCTCAAAAGAGTGCTTCTACTCAATACCGAGCAAAGGGGCTGAATAGTTATGACCATGTGATATTTCAGTTTTTCTTGTTTAATAAATTTGCAAAAATTTCTACATTTCTGTTTTTTTTTTCAGTCAAGATGGAATGCAGAGTGCACTTTAATGAGAAAAAAATTAACTTTTTAGAATTTACCAAATGGCTGCAATGAAACAAAGAGTGAAAAATTTAAAGGGGTCTGAATACTTTCCGTACCTACTGTATATTGTCCTCTATTTGGTTCTTCCTGAACCTTGGTATTTGGTGATTCTTCCTATGGTCAGAATGCACCTAGGTCTTTCTAGGGTCTCAACTGATGTAATATTACTTTTTCTTTCCTTAAAGGGAACCTGTGACATGAAAGAAGCTATTTTTCTGCATATATGGGGTTAATCTGCAGATTAATAGCGTTCTGAACCTGCCCAGCACTTAGACCCCTACTGTCATGAGGTAATGATCTTTATTCCTCCTTTTAGCATTCTGGTTTCAGTCACGGGCGGCGCCGGCGCGGGTTCAGTCACCGTTCTCTGTATAGAGTGCGGTGGCTGTAACCTCGTCCCCGCCAGTGATTGACAGCCGGCCCTACTGCTGAGCTGCTGTAAGTCAGTGCAGGGGAGTGTTTGCAGCCACTTCTCACTATACACAGAGCGGTGACTGAATCCAATGGATGCCGGGAGAAATAAAGTTCAGAGCAGGGTTAATCTGGAGATTATCCCCATATCTGCAGTCTGATTGTGTTTTTTTCAGGTGACAGGTTCCCTTTAAGGAAAGAACCATTTTTTATTGTAGTTAATAATTCTTACATGCATGTAGTAATGTCTTTTATTTTCTTAAATCTGCAGTGCAAGTGGGCCTAGCGGACAACTCTACGAGCATTCAGAAGGTATAATGAAATCTATGACTTTATATTTTATTGATTCCAAACTTTTTATAGGTTTTATAAAATGTACATATAAATAATAGCTTGACACCGGCAATAAAATCTAAAAGGGAATTTGTCGGCAGGTTTTACTTCTCATCTGAGAGGAGCGTAATGTAGACAAATAGAAGCTGAATCTATCAATGTATCACTTAGATTACTGGGTGCAGCAGTTCTGACCCAATCAGAGCTTTTAGATTTAGAATGAAGCAGAGCTGAGAAAGCTGTCCCCACCCACACCAGGCTCTCCATGTACAAAGTCCATAGACGGTGTGCTGCTTATCACAGCAGGGGGCGTTGCTGGACTAGTGTTGTCCGGCAATGTTAATCTCTTCTTGATAAATCCTTGACAATTACTAAGCAACACCGCACGCACTTTGACAAGTGACACATCTCTGAATTCTGTGTTTCAGCCGCTATCTCCTGCTGTCCTCAGATTACATAGCAAAAACCTGCTGACGGATTCCCTTTAACCCCTTTACAACCTAAGGTGGTTTGCACGTTAATGACCGGGCCAATTTTTACAATTCTGACCACTGTCACTTTATGAGGTAATTACTCTGGAACGCTTCAACGGATCCCCCTGATTCTGAGATTGTTTTTTTGTGACATATTGTACTTCATGATTGTGGTAAAATTTCTTCGATATCACTTGCGTTTATTTGCGAAAAAAATGGAAATTTGGCGAAAATTTTGAAAATTTTGCAATAAATAACATTTCCCACATGTCTACTTTACATCAGCACAATTTTGGAACCAACATTTTTTTTTTGTTAGGGAGCTATAAGGGTTAAAAGTTGACCAGCGATTTCTCATTTTTACAACAAAATTTACAAAAACAATTTTTTTAGGGACCACATCACATTTGAAGTCACTTTGAGGGGTCTATATGACATAAAATACCCAAAAGTGACACCATTCTAAAAACTGCACCCCTCAAAGTGCTCAAAACCACATTCAAGAACTTTATTAACCCTTCAGGTGCTTCACACCAATTAATTGAACGTGAAAGGAATAAATGGACATTTAACTTTTTTTCACTAACATTTTATTTTAGACCCCAATTTTTGTATTTTCACAAGGGTACCAGGAGAAATTGCACCCCATAAGTTGTTGTGCAATTTCTCCTAAGTATGCAGATACCCCATGTGTTGGAGAAAACTACTGTTTGGGCGCATGTCAGGGCTCGGAAGGGAAGGAGTGACGCTTTTGAACGCAGACTTTGATGGAATGGTCTGTGGGCGTGATGTCACGTTCTCAGAACCCCTGATGTGCCTAAACAGTGGAAATGCCCAACAAGTGCCCCCTTTTTGGTAGTGGTAGTTGATTTTTGAATTTTATAATGTAGTTGTTAGGAGGGCGGTTGCAGACAACTTTATTAAAATGGAACGCAACCGACCTCGGGGTCCGCGATGCAGCCTGGAGGACTGCTGCCGAACACTTTCCGGGTGGAAAGGTACGCAACCAACTTAAATGTTAAACCCTTCCGTGTTACCGCACACATGAACGGGTATAGCGGTTCGCTCTATCTCCGTTAACTGCACGGGAGAAGAGTGACCGGGATAGCACCTACTTAACTGAAGAACCACTCCGTGTTAATGCACACGGAGCTGGCTTCAGCGGTTCACACAATCTCCAAGACCTGCAGGGAGACGTGCGACTGGAGGGAAAGCAGTAGCCCTGTCTTCGATACAGGCGCTACTCTGTAGGGATTGGCGCTAGATGCGTGTATGACTACGCGACGGGTACACGTGCCTCCAGCCGGCGTGCCACCTGACAGAAGGTTACTACTCCACGTGGCTGACAGGCGATAGCCGTGGACAGGGTGTCTGCAGGCTGCTCGAGGTATTAGGAGACTCCTTTGGCTGAGCCAGGCTGCTAGACGTAGCTACCTGCCTAAGCAAATCTAAGCCTGCCTGAGTGACCTACGCTAATTAGCCAAGCTAACTCTGGCATCGGCAGGTCACGGAGAGAGCAGCTAGAGAGCACGTGGAATACACTCGTCCACACAAACAACACTTGCAAAATGATCTGAGCGCTGCGCCATGTTTGTGGGGGGGCCTTTTAAAGACTAAGCCCTTACCCACGCGCCATTGGTGATGTTACCCGTGGACCAATCAGTCGGTGGCAGGTCACCGGGTCAGGTGAGTGCCAACCCACCAATCATGATCCGCCAGGTCACGGACATGCTCAGTTCGGCAAATCCTGGACTTAGATTCCACAAGCCCTGTCTCCTTCTGCAACCTATGCTTAACATTGCTAGGCACAACTACCTGGGAGATAAACAGTGCTCGCGGACCAGCTAGGCGTTGGGGCTGACGGTGATTCTGAGCAGCATCAGCCCTGGCTGGACTGAAATGGGAGACCATAGAAGGTCCTGGACCCATTTCGAATCCAGCACCAGACCGACACCTAACAGTAGTGTTATACATCAGTTGTGTAGGACAACCTGATGAACACTACACAACTGATGTATGACAACCTGACGAACACTACGTCAGTTGTGTAGTGTTTGTCAGGTTCTCATACGTCAGAAATTAATTTAATAGTCCATCGAAGTATGGTACCTTTTGAAGCAGTCTTTCATACACAGGCCAGGTTTGTCAGGGCAGTTGTCACATTGATAAATGGTGTCCTTGCGTATTCCACTTTTATAACACACTCGGCTCCTCTTTTGTGACTTTCCTTTTTTTCCGCTGTGAGGGATCTGCCCTGGGAAATGCTGGCCTGGTACAATTCTCAGTCCTTCAATTCCGGAACTACTAGGGCCTGCTCTGTCACCGCTGCCAAATATCAGGGCCTTGATAACAGTCTCCTGGAAGTGAAGGTACGACGTAGAAGTCTGGCCTGCACATTGTGACAGAAGGAAAGCGTTGTGCATTGCCATCTGTACAATGTGCACGGCCAGCTTCTTATACCATACCTTGGCCTTTCTGAAAGATCAACTCCCCCCATGTACTTGTACCCCACTACACAGTCTGGTTTGGCGACTTGTGTAGTGGAACCTCTTACAGAGCTGAGGGTGCTGCCATCACCATGTATGGTGGTCAACAAAAGGACATCCCTCTTGTCCTTGTACTTGACCATCAGCAGGTGGTCGCTACATTGGGCTCTGCTCTCACCCCTTCTGAGCAGCTGCCCAATTAGCGTCTTTGGGAGGCCTTTCTAATTTTTGCGGACAGTACCGCAGGCTGCAGTACGTCGCGCAGAGAGGGACTTGAAGAGCGGGATACTTGTATAAAAGTTATCCACAAAGAGGTGATAACCTTTATCCAGCAGTGGGTGCACCAAGTCCTACACAATTTTCCCACTCACTCCCAGAACGGGGAGGCATTCAGGGGGTTCAATCTGGGAGTCCTTCCCTTCATAAACTCTAAACTTGTGAGTGTACCCTGAGGTACTCTGAAAAAGTTTATACAGCTTGATCCCGTACCTGGACCTCTTACTGGGCAGGTACTGCCGGAATCCAAGCCGCCTTTTAAAAGAGATTAAGGACTCATCCACGCAGATGTCCCTTTGGGGCACGTCCACTTCAGCAAACTTGTTGTTGAAGTGTTCGATGACCGGCCGAACTTTGAAAAGACGATCAAAGTTCGGGTCATCGCGTGCAGGACACCTTGCATTATCTTGGTAATGCAAGAACTTGTGGATGGCCTGAAAGCGTCTCCAGATCATGGCCATTCGGAACACTGGAGTGTTATACAAAACGTCAACACTCCAGTATTGCCGAAGTTCGGGCTTGTTCAGGATCCCCATAAGAAGGACCAGGCCCCAAAACTTCATCATTTCTACTGTGTCTACAGGAGACCAGTTAGAAAATGATGAAGAGGGGTTTTGTTCCAAAAATTGATGAGCGTATAAATTAGTTTGGCCCACCATGAGGTTTACAAAATCCTCAGAGAAAAAGACTTTGAAAAAGTCTATTTCTGTGAGGCCGGTGGTGTCAAACTTGATTCCTGATTCCGCCACAAAATCAGTAATCAGTGGTGCATCATTTTCGGGGGGCGAGGTCCATATGGGATCAGTAGTGGGGAGCGCTGGATCATTGTCTCTCCTGCGGCGATGGCGGGGCAGTCCAGCAGAACCGGAGGAAGAGGAGGAAGAAGAGGAAGACGAGTCGGAAAATTAAATAAATGTGGGATCCTCGCCCTCGCTGTCAGTGTCGGTGGCAAGAATAGCGTATGCCTCCTCCGCTGAATAGCGAGTTTGGGATGAGCGGGACATTGTTTTTTATGTATGTGGTGCGTGTGTGTTCATACTTTATTTAGAGTGTGTGTGTGTCAATACTTTGTTTAGAGTGTGTGGAAAAAGGAAATTCTGTATGTGGTGCAAACAGCAACGATGTCACCGATCAATACTCGGCGGCTGCTGGATGTGCGCACGGATGTGTGGGGAGTGGGAAGAGGGAAATTGGGGTGGTTGAGGGGAGATCAGAGATGACTTACCAAAGTCCTCTCTGTTCTTCTTTCAGGATCAGGAGCCTGGACCGGGAGCCCGGCGCTGGTGACCAGGAGCCCGGCGCAGGAGACTGGGAGCCCGGAGCAGGAAACCGGGAGCCCGGAGCAGGAGACCGGCGCTGGTGACCGGGAGCCCAGAGCAGGAGACCGGGAGCCCGGAGCAGGAGACCGGGAGCCCGGAGCAGGAGACCGGTACTGGAGCTGGAGAACAGAACCAAGAGAATTAACAGGGACACTGGGGTGAGGGAGATTGGGGTGGGAAGGGGGGTAAAAAGATGGGGGAGTGGGGAGAGGGGGATTGGGGTGGATGAGGGGAGATCAGAGATGGACTTACCAAGGGGTCAACAGGATCAGCAGCAGGACCGGAACAGGAGACGGAGCCCGGAGCAGGAGACCGGAGCTGGTGACCGGGAGCCTGGAACGAGAGCCCGGCGCTGGTGACCGGGAGCCCGGTGCCGGAGCCTGGCGCTGGTGACCGGGAGCGGAGCTGGAGACTCGGACCGGAGCTGGAGACCGCTGCAGGACGCAGAAAAAAGAATGGTGGTAAGGGGGGGTAAAAAGAGGGGGGAGGGGGGATTGGGGTGGATGAGGGGAGAACAGACTTACCAAAGTCTTCTCTGCAGGATCAGCAGCAGGATCAGCAGCAGGCTCTGGAGCAGGATACCCAGGACGCTGGAGCAGAAGATCCAGGAGCAGCAGCAGCGACTGGAACAGGAGAGAAGATGGTCTTGTGGTGTCACAGAATATTCTGTGGCACTACAAGGCTCAGCACACACACATCAGATGTGACCGCTCTGTAGAAATCCTCACCAAGTGTGAGGGTCTGCAGGGCGGTCACAGGGTGATGATGGGGTGGTGACAGGTGGAGGTAGTCAGATAATCTGATTGGAGCAATCAATGTCATCAATGATTGCTCCAATCAGAGTTCCTGAATACAGGTGACCGGGCGGTCACAGGGAGGTGTCACCTCTCTGTGACCCCCTGTGGTGCATGCTGTGCCCTAGCCATCTGATTGGTGACATTGATTGCACCAATCAGACATGGCTGTAGCAGAGCACGCACCACAGGGGGTCACAGAGAGGTGACACCTCCCTATGACAGCCCGGTCATCTGTATTCAGGAACTCTGATTGGAGCGATCGATGTCATCATCGATCGCTCCAATCACAGCAGTCTGGGGACTTTGATTACATTACAGGGGGTCATGGGGCAGTGACAGGCAGGTCACAAGCCGGTCACCGCCCCATGTCCTTCCTGTTGTCGCGCTACGATCGGTGCGATCGATGTGATCGGCGATCGCACCGATCATAGCAGTCTGGGGCCAGGGCTGGGGTGTCCTAGCAATAGCCTAGGATCGGTGCTCTTTGATCTGCAGCCTAGGATCGGTGCTCCTCTGTTTCCGGCAATCACATTGCCGGAAACAGTGAGTAATGCTGTAAAGAGGTGTAAAGGGGTTAACAGAGCATGGATCGGGGGTCGGCAATTAGTTTTCTCAAGGGCTCACATGAAATACTGTGACTGTAGTGCAGGGCTAAACCAACACACTGAATTTAAGAATATTAGTGGAAATATTAAGCAAAGTTATATTAATTTATACTGCTTACTATTGATGAGAATTAAGTATGTTGATCCACTGCCACTATTAGGCAATGTGCCCACAATGCAGAAACGCTCCGGATTTTTCCTGAGCTTTTCTGCATCTCCCTGGCAGAAAAAACTCATGCAGATTTTACATGCGTATTTTCAGCCCGGGACAAGCGTTTGTCACGCGTTTAGCACATGCGATTTCCCATGCGGGTTGTCAAGCGTTTTCTAAAAGATTTTGGCTTGGAAAAGTGCTTGACAACTTGGTCACACTATATAAATCCATGCAACCGTGTGACCAAGTTAGTTAAAAAAAAGAATAAAAATGGTAAAAACTCTAAAAAAATCCATTATACTCACCTTCTGATGGCCCACGGTCTCCTTCTCCGGTCTCCCTGGTGGCCCGTGGTGGTGTAAAAGGACCTTCCATGATGTAATTTAGTCAGGTGACAGGTCACATGACCGCTGACGTTGACGAGCCACCGGGGAGCCAAGACACACCGGAGAGAAGACCGCAGGCCATCAGAAGGTGAGTATAATGTTTTTTTTAATTTTAATTTTTTTTTTACAGGTACTATGGTACCCGGGTCTGGATGAGAGTCTCCTCTTCTGCATCCGCACATTGAATTGCTTAATTTCCGCATGTGTACATGTAGTCATGCAGATATTATGCGATTCAATGCAAGTCAATGGCGGCAAAAACGCTGCGCTTACGCAAAATAGTTGGTAGTGCTGCGCTTTTTTCTGTAATAATAATCCGCAGTGGATATTTCCGCAGCATGTGCACAGCACATGTGGATTATCATTGGGGAACATTGCAGACCTCCTACCAAGCGTTTTTTAAGCGTAATTGCCGCTGCAGAAACGCTTAAAAAACGCATAGTGGGCACACAGCCCACTAGAGCTTATTTTATTGTGTTCTTACTAGGAGCAGCCAATCAAAACCATATGATTTATGAATTATTATAACGTCTCATGCAGGGGCGGGCACTGAGACCAAAGGGTCCCTGTGCAAGAATTGTGTATGGCCCCCCCTTCTTAAAGGGGACTTTCATTTTAATTATTTTTGTGCTCATCGGCTTGCGCTAGGGAAAAAAAATAATAAAATCAGAGTTACTCATTTTCACCTAGTCTAAAAATAATAAAATCAGAGTTACTCATTTTCACCTAGTCTAAAAATAATAAAATCAGAGTTACTCATTCTCACCTAGTCAAAAAATAATAAAATCAGAGTTACTCATATTCACGTAGTCTAAAAATAATAAAATCAGTTACTCATTTTCACCTAGTCTAAAAATAATAAAATCAGACTTACTCATTTTCACCTAGTCTAAAAATAATAAAATCAGAGTTACTCATTTTCACCTAGTCTAAAAATAATAAAATCAGAGTTACTCATTTTCACCTAGTCTAAAAATAATAAAATCAGAGTTACTCATTTTCACCTAGTCTAAAAATAATAAAATCAGAGTTACTCATTCTCACCTAGTCTAAAAATAATAAAATCAGAGTTACTCATTTTCACCTAGTCTAAAAATAATAAAATCAGTTACTCATTTTCACCTAGTCTAAAAATAATAAAATCAGAGTTACTCATTCTCACCTAGTCTAAAAATAATAAAATCAGAGTTACTCATTTTCACCTAGTCTAAAATTAATAAAATCAGAGTTACTCATTCTCACCTAGTCTAAAAATAATAAAATCAGAGTTACTCATTTTCACCTAGTCTAAAAATAATAAAATCAGAGTTACTCATTTTCACCTAGTCTAAAAATAATAAAATCAGAGTTACTCATTCTCACCTAGTCTAAAAATAATAAAATCAGAGTTACTCATTTTCACCTAGTCTAAAAATAATAAAATCAGAGTTACTCATATTCAAGTAGTCTAAAAATAATAAAATCAGAGTTACTCATTTTCACCTAGTCTAAAAATAATAAAATCAGTTACTCATTTTCACCTAGTCTAAAAATAATAAATCAGAGTTACTCATTTTCACCTAGTCTAAAAATAATAAAATCAGAGTTACTCATTTTCACCTAGTCTAAAAATAATAAAATCAGAGTTACTCATTTTCACCTAGTCTAAAAATAATAAAATCAGAGTTACTCATTTTCACCTAGTCTAAAAATAATAAAATCAGAGTTACTCATTTTCACCTAGTCTAAAAATAATAAAATCAGAGTTACTGATTTTCACCTAGTCTAAAAATAATAAAATCAGAGTTACTCATTTTCACCTAGTCTAAAAATAATAAAATCAGAGTTACTCACTTTCACCTAGTCTAAAAATAATAAAATCAGAGTTACTCATTTTCACCTAGTCTAAAAATAATAAAATCAGAGTTACTCATTTTCACCTAGTCTAAAAATAATAAAATCAGAGTTACTCATTTTCACCTAGTCTAAAAATAATAAAATCAGAGTTACTCATATTCACGTAGTCTAAAAATAATAAAATCAGAGTTACTCATTTTCACCTAGTCTAAAAATAATAAAATCAGTTACTCATTTTCACCTAGTCTAAAAATAATAAATCAGAGTTACTCATTTTCACCTAGTCTAAAAATAATAAAATCAGAGTTACTCATTTTCATCTAGTCTAAAAATAATAAAATCAGAGTTACTCATTTTCACCTAGTCTAAAAATAATAAAATCAGAGTTACTCATTTTCACCTAGTCTAAAAATAATAAAATCAGAGTTACTCATTTTCACCTAGTCTAAAAATAATAAAATCAGAATTACTCATTTTTACCTAGTCTAAAAATAATAAAATCAGAGTTACTCATTTTCACCTAGTCTAAAAATAATAAAATCAGAGTTACTCACTTTCACCTGGTCTAAAAATAATAAAATCAGAGTTACTCATTTTCACCTAGTCTAAAAATAATAAAATCAGAGTTACTCATTTTCACCTAGTCTAAAAATAATAAAATCAGTTACTCATTTTCACCTAGTCTAAAAATAATAAATCAGAGTTACTCATTTTCACCTAGTCTAAAAATAATAAAATCAGAGTTACTCATTTTCACCTAGTCTAAAAATAATAAAATCAGAGTTACTCATTTTCACCTAGTCTAAAAATAATAAAATCAGAGTTACTCATTTTCACCTAGTCTAAAAATAATAAAATCAGAGTTACTCATTTTCACGTAGTCTAAAAATAATAAAATCAGAGTTACTCATTTTCACCTAGTCTAAAAATAATAAAATCAGAGTTACTCATTTTCACCTAGTCTAAAAATAATAAAATCAGAGTTACTTATTTTCACCTAGTCTAAAAATAATAAAATCAGAGTTACTCATTTTCACCTAGTCTAAAAATAATAAAATCAGAGTTACTCATTTTCACCTAGTCTAAAAATAATAAAATCAGAGTTACTCATTTTCACCTAGTCTAAAAATAATAAAATCAGAGTTACTCATTTTCACCTAGTCTAAAAATAATAAAATCAGAGTTACTCATTTTCACCTAGTCTAAAAATAATAAAATCAGAGTTACTCATTTTCACCTAGTCTAAAAATAATAAAATCAGAGTTACTCATTTTCACCTAGTCTAAAAATAATAAAATCAGAGTTACTCACTTTCACCTAGTCTAAAAATAATAAAATCAGAGTTACTCATTTTCACCTAGTCTAAAAATAATAAAATCAGAGTTACTCATTTTCACCTGGTCTAAAAATAATAAAATCAGAGTTACTCATTTTCACCTAGTCTAAAAATAATAAAATCAGCGTTACTCATTTTCACCTAGTCTAAAAATAATAAAATCAGAGTTACTCATTTTCACCTAGTCTAAAAATAATAAAATCAGAGTTACTCATTTTCACCTAGTCTAAAAATAATAAAATCAGCGTTATTCATTTTCACCTAGTCTAAAAATAATAAAATCAGAGTTACTCATTTTCACCTAGTCTAAAAATAATAAAATCAGAGTTACTCATTTTCACCTGGTCTAAAAATAATAAAATCAGAGTTACTCATTTTCACCTAGTCTATTGATGTCTTTATGCTCCTGGCCTGTCCGTGTTTACAGGCTGCAGTGGTAATATCTCATGTGACCACTGTAGCCAATCATAGGGTCAGCAGCTTGTTCCATCTACCTTGGCATTACTGCTGAGCTCAGTCATTAAAAGGGTTTTCCTACAAACAAAAGTTAATTTTATAATTTGGCTGTGTCTGACCGTGTGCAGAACATGGTCTAATCATACCACAGCTCCTGGGCAGGGAAGGCTGCAAAAGACAATGCAGACATTCCAGCACGGGATCTCATAGGATTGATTCATTTTGTGAGGTAAAATATTTCACTGCCTGTGTTTAAACAATATTTTACCTCTCAAAATGAATCCTTTGTGATCCCCTGATGTAATGTCTGTATTGTCTTTGGCTTCCTCCTCCGCTCAGGAGCTGTGGTATTTTCCATACACGGTCAGACACAGACCATTTTTAAAATGAACTTTTGTTTCTGGGAAAACCCCTTTAAGCTCCAGCAGTCACGTGTTTTAGTCAGGACATCACGGCTGCAGCCTGAAAACAAAGACCAGGGCAGTAGCGGAAGAGGAATTGCTGACCCTGAGAGTATCCCTGATTTTATTGTTTTTCTCTAGGGCAAGCCTAAGGACAGTAAAAGAATTAAAACAGAAATTCACTTTAAGTAACATTATTTGATGCAATAAAAACATGTTAGGCACAAATCAAAAAATCACTTGTCATACAAGTAACATGAGTGCATCACACACCAGACACATCACACAAGCACAGCGCAGACTTGAGAGATGTCACACAAGCACAGCGCAGACTTGAGAGATGTCACACAAGCACAGCGCAGACTTGAGAGATGTCACACAAGCACAGCGCAGACTTGAGAGATGTCACACAAGCACAGCGCAGACTTGAGAGATGTCACACAAGCACAGCACAGACTTGAGAGATGTCACACAAGCACAGCGCAGACTTGAGAGATGTCACACAAGCACAGCGTAGACTTGAGAGATGTCACACAAGCACAGCCCAGACTTGAGAGATGTCACACAAGCACAGCACAGACTTGAGAGATGTCACACAAGCACAGCGTAGACTTGAGAGATGTCACACAAGCACAGCACAGACTTGAGAGATGTCACACAAGCACAGCGCAGACTTGAGAGATGTCACACAAGCACAGCGTAGACTTGAGAGATGTCACACAAGCAGAGCGCAGACTTGAGAGATGTCACACAAGCACAGCGCAGACTTGAGAGATGTCACACAAGCACAGCGCAGACTTGAGAGATGTCACACAAGCACAGCGCAGACTTGAGAGATGTCACACAAGCACAGCACAGACTTGAGAGATGTCACACAAGCACAGCGTAGACTTGAGAGATGTCACACAAGCAGAGCGCAGACTTGAGAGATGTCACACAAGCACAGCGCAGACTTGAGAGATGTCACACAAGCACAACGCAGACTTGAGAGATGTCACACAAGCACAGCGCAGACTTGAGAGATGTCACACAAGCACAGCGCAGAGTTGAGAGATGTCACACAAGCACAGCGTAGACTTGAGAGATGTCACACAAGCTGAGCGCAGACTTGAGAGATGTCACACAAGCACAGCGCAGACTTGAGAGATGTCACACAAGCACAGCCTAGACTTGAGAGATGTCACACAAGCACAGTGCACAAATTACACAAGTAGATGTGCACATATCAGAAAGATCACAAGAATAAGCTGCACACATCTTACAAGTACTCCAACACGCATCACAGAAGTGCAGGACATACCGAGGAATTCTGAAGAGACAAGTTAGAAGGGCTCTACATTCAGGTTCTAAAATGGTCGTTCTGGAGGAATAGAAAGAGATAGATGTTACTTTATGTCACCAACTTATTCGTTCCATGTGTAGAAGACTTGGTGCTGTCCTTAACAATCATAGAGGTCATACAAAATACTAGATGTAGTAGTTTTGGTGTAGGGTGCATCACTGAATTTGGGTAAAACTGAAGATTTTGTAATGAAAGTTATGATATTAACATTACTTTCATGCTATGGGTGAAAAAAATGTTCTGTGAAACTCCGTCTTGTTAGTATTTTGGAAACTGTTCTTGTGTTCAGTGAGGTATTAACTAAAATCCTACTTCTTGTAGTCACTTTATGCTGGGTACTGAAAAAAAAAAAGATATTTATACATACCACACACCTACATGTTACATACATTGTTTTATCACCCTGACTAATCAGTATTTCCTTTTATTACTGGCATGATATGCCAGCACTTTTGAGCATAGGTATGTACTGCACATTACCATTTCATGTTTCTTAACCCTGTCTCGTGGTAATCAGTATTAACCTTTCTGACAGCCCCATTTTTCATATCTGAAACGTCACTTTATTTGGTAATAACTTTGAAATGCTTCTGCTAGTCAGTCTGATATTCTGATCTTCTTTTTGGAACAAATTGTACCTGTTGCAGCTGGTAAATTTTAAATTAATACGTTTTGTTGTTATTCATGAAAATATCCCAGATTTTCTAAAAATTTAGAAAAATGTGAAATTTTAAACTTAAAGCGGTTGTGCCACCATAAAGAATACAATTGACCAACCAGAAAAGGTGGAAATAAATCGTTTTGTAATTTATAGTGATTCAAAATTATGCTTCATTCAAAAGATACCAAGCTTTTATTTTTCAAATGCTGTTCTCTGGCGCCCCCTGGCATTATTCCATTACGTCTGGTAGTGGGTGATCAGCTGGTCGAGTTTGCGCAGTTCCTGGCGTAAGAGCTCCCTACTCGCAGCGTGCACAATGTATTCTCTGTCACAACACTCCCTGCTGTAAGCACAACCTGTGTGTGATTCACCCCCTCCCCCTGTGCTCATAGCTCACAGCTGATCTCCGGGTGAGATACCCCCTCCCAATGCGCTCACAGCTCACCTCTGGGTCAGAAAACCCCCTCCTCCTCTGCTCATAGCTCACAGCTGATCTCCGGGTGAGATACCCCCTCCCAATGTGCTCACAGCTCACCTCTGGGTCAGAAAACCCCCTCCTCCTCTGCTCATAGCTCACAGCTGATCTCCGGGTGAGATACCCCCTCCCCCTGAGCTCACTGCTGATCTCTAGGAGAGATACCCCCTCCCCCTGCGCTCACTGCTGATCTCTAGGTGAGATACCCCCTCCCCCTGCGCTCACTGCTGATCTCCAGGTGAGATACCCCCTCCACCTGCACTCACAGCTCATCTCCAAGTGAGATACCTCCCTCCCCCTGCGCTCACTGCTGATCTCTAGGTGAGACACCCTCCCCCTGCGCTCACTGCTGCTCTCTAGGTGAGATACCCCCTCCCCCTGCGCTCACTGCTGCTCTCTAGGTGAGATACCCCCTCCACCTGCACTCACAGCTCATCTCCAAGTGAGATACCTCCCTCCCCCTGCGCTCACTGCTGATCTCTAGGTGAGACACCCTCCCCCTGCGCTCACTGCTGATCTCTAGGTGAGACACCCTCCCCCTGCGCTCACTGCTGATCTCTAGGTGAGATACCCCCTCCCCCTGCACTCACTGCTGATCTCTAGGTGAGACACCCTCCCCCTGCACTCACTGCTGATCTCTAGGTGAGACACCCTCCCCCTGCACTCACTGCTGATCTCTAGGTGAGACACCCTCCCCCTGCGCTCACTGCTGATCTCTAGGTGAGACACCCTCCCCCTGCACTCACTGCTGATCTCTAGGTGAGACACCCTCCCCCTGCGCTCACTGCTGATCTCTAGGTGAGATACCCCCTCCCCCTGCGCTCACTGCTGCTCTCTAGGTGAGATACCCCCTCCCCCTGCGCTCACTGCTGATCTCTAGGTGAGACACCCTCCCCCTGCGCTCACTGCTGATCTCTAGGTGAGACACCCTCCCCCTGCGCTCACTGCTGATCTCTAGGTGAGACACCGTCCCCCTGCGCTCACTGCTGATCTCTAGGTGAGACACCCTCCCCCTGCGCTCACTGCTGATCTCTAGGTGAGATACCCCCTCCCCCTGCGCTCACTGCTGCTCTCTAGGTGAGATACCCCCTCCCCCTGCGCTCACTGCTGATCTCTAGGTGAGATACCCCCTCCCCCTGCACTCACAGCTGATCTCTAGGTGAGATACCCTCTCCCCCTGCACTCACTGCTGATCTCTAGGTGAGACACCCTCCCCCTGCGCTCACTGCTGATCTCTAGGTGAGATACCCCCTCCCCCTGCGCTCACTGCTGCTCTCTAGGTGAGATACCCCCTCCCCCTGCGCTCACTGCTGATCTCTAGGTGAGATACCCCCTCCCCCTGCACTCACAGCTGATCTCTAGGTGAGATACCCTCTCCCCCTGCACTCACTGCTGATCTCTAGGTGAGACACCCTCCCCCTGCGCTCACTGCTGATCTCTAGGTGAGATACCCCCTCCCCCTGCGCTCACTGCTGCTCTCTAGGTGAGATACCCCCTCCCCCTGCACTCACAGCTGATCTCTAGGTGAGATTCTCCCCCTGCACTCACAGCTCAACTCCGGGTGAGATACCCCCTCCCCCTGCGCTCACTGCTGATCTCTAGGTGAGACACCCCCTCCCCCTGCACTCACAGCTCATCTCCGAGTGAGATACCCCCTCCCCCTGCGCTCACTGCTGATCTCTAGGTGAGATACTCCCCCTGCACTCACAGCTCATCTCCGAGTGAGATACCCTCTCCCCCTGCACTCACAGCTGATCTCTGGGTGAGATACCCCCTCCCCCTGCACTCACAGATCATCTCTGAGTGAGATACCCCCTCCCCCTGCGCTCACTGCTGATCTCTAGGTGAGATACCCCCTCCCCCTGTGCTCACTGCTGATCTCTAGGTGAGATACTCCCCCTGCGCTCACTGCTGATCTCCGAGTGAGATACCCCCTCCCCCTGTGCTCACAGCTCAGCTCTGGGTGAGATCATCTGCTTCGCAGACTAAGTATGGGAAGTGTTTCCCTGCTATCGGGCTCTCAAGTCTGTGAAGCAGATGATCTCACCCGGAGATGAGCTGTGAGCGCAGGGGGAGAGGGTGTCTAACCTGGAGATGAGCTATGAGCTGTGAGCACAATGGGAGGGAGTATCTCACCTGGAGATCATCTGTGAACACAGGGGGGAGGTATCTCACCCGGAGATCAGCTATGAGCACAGGGGGAGAGGGTGTCTAACCTGGAGATGAGCTATGAGCTGTGAGCACAATGGGAGGGAGTATCTCACCTGGAGATCATCTGTGAACACAGGGGAGGAGGTATCTCACCTGTTGATCAGCTGTGAGTGCAGGGGGAGGGAGTGTCTCACCCCGAGATCAGCTATGAAGCAGGGGGAGGAGGTGTCCCACCTGGAGATCAGCTATGAGCACAGGGGGAGGGGGTGAATGACAGACACTCTGTGCTTACAGCAGGGAGCCTTGTGACAAAGAATACATTGTGCATAACAATAGAGAACAAATGGAAGTCAGCTCACCCTCCAGGATTTCAGTGTGTTGAAGCCAGGAACAACGTGTGGTCACACTTGGAATCAATGCAAAAAAGAAGTGAAAAATTCCATTAAGTCAAATTCCATTCAGCTAATATGTTACTTTAGACCCAAATTTTAGCCTGCACAATTTATTATGTAATTTCTCCTAAACGCAGCATTGCCCCATACATAGCAGACACTAATATTTTCTAGCTATATACAGTACATGGCATTAAGGGTAAACAAAGCGGTTGTGCCACAATAAAGAATACAGTTAACCAACCAGAAAAGGTGGAAATAAACAGTTTTGTAATTTACATTGATTCAAAATTATGCTTCATTCAAAAGTTACCAAGCTTTTACTTTTATGAATGCTGCTCTCTGGCGCCCCCTGGCGTTATTATCCTACGTCCTGGTAGTGGGTGATCAGCTGGTCGGGTTTGGGCAGTTCCTGTCATAAGAGCTTCCAACCGGCAGTCTGCACAATGTATTGCAAGAAAAGAAATGAAAAATTCCATCTCCAAAAAAGTTGTATTAAAAAATTCCAAGTTGTTATTACATCATTTTAACATCTGATGAGGTCACAAGGTACATGGGGATTCACATAGCAATTTGTTTCCAAAGCCAACCAGCTTTCTTTGTCAAGCTACTATGACATGATTCTGTGATCTTTTAAATATTTCCGAAACCAATTACAAGTAATACACCAATTACATGACCAATGAGATCACACCCATTACATGACCAATGAGACAAATACATAGAAAGTTACATATCAAATACACTGCTCATAAAATAAAGGGAACACTTAAACAACAGAATATAACTCCAAGTAAATGAAACTTCTGTGAAATCAAACTGTCCACTTAGGAAGCAACACTGATTAACAATCAATTTCACATGCTGTTGTGCAAATGGAATAGACAATAGATGGAAATGATTGGCAATTTTCAAGACACCCTCAATAAAGGAGTGGTTCTGCAGGTGGGGAGCACAGACCATATCTCAGTACCAATGCTTTCTGGCTGATGTTTTGGTCACTTTTGAATGTTGGTTGTACTTTCATACTTGTGGTAGCATGAGACGGACTCGACAACCCACAGAAGTTGCTCAGGTAGTGCAGCTCATTCTGGATGGCACATCAATGCAAGCTGTGGCAAGAAGGTTTGCTGTGTCTGTCACCGTAGTGTCCAGAGGCTGGATGCACTACCAGGAGACAGGCCAGTACAAAAGGAGATGTGGAGAGGGCCGTAGGAGAGCAACAACCCAGCAGCAGGACCTCTACCTCCACCTTTGTGCAAGGAGGAACAGGAGGAGCACTGCCAGAGCCGTGCAAAATGACCTCCAGCAGGTCACAAATGTGCATGTGTCTGCACAATCAGTTGGAAACCGACTCCATGAGGGTGGTATGAGGGTCTGACGTCCACAGATGGGGGTTGTGCTCACAGCCCAACACCGTGCAGGACACTTGGCATTTGCCACATAACACCAGGATTGGCAAAGTCGCCACTGGCACCCTGGGCCTACTTCTGAGGCATCTGTCTGTACAATGAAAGTTTCCTTGAAGTTGGGGCTGATGAGGACCGGCTGTTCACACAGGGCCAACTTCATGGACTGAAAGGCTTCTTCTGCCTGAAGGTTCCACTGAACCATTACTGATTTTTTTCCTTTCAAGAGATCGGTCAGGGCCGCCGTTCTCCCAGCAAAATTAGGTATAAACCGGCGGTAATACCCAAGGATGTTAAGGAACGCCCTCACCTGCTGTGTATTTGACGGTTTAGGACAATTTTTTATGGCCTCAACTTTATTGATTTGGGGCTTGATAACTCCTCGGCCAATCGCATACCCCAAATATCGGGCTTCCTCTAGCCCTATCGCACATTTTTTTGGGTTTGCCGTTAACTCAGCGACTCTGAGAGAATCCAGCACTGCTTGTACCTGGGATAGATGCGTATGCCAGTCGGTGCTAAAGATGATAATATCATCTAGATATGCGGAGGCGTACTACTGATGAGACTTGAGCACTATGTCCATCAACCTCTGGAATGTAGCCAGGGCCCCATGTAACCCAAAAGGTAAGACCGCATAGTGATATAGACCCTCCGTAGTTATGAAGGCGGTCTTTTCCTCCGCCGATTTCGTGAGAGGTACCTGCCAGTAACCCTTGGTGAGATCGAGCGTGGTAAAGTACTGGGCCTACCCCAGTCTCTCAATCAGCTCATCCACCCTGGGCATTGGATAAAGGTCAAACTTCGACACTTCATTTAATTTTCGGAAATCGTTACGGAAGCGTAACGATCCGTCTGGTTTCGTAATCAGTACAATGGGGCTAGCCCACTCTGTCATTTCTCGATGACGCCTAACTGGAGCATCTGTTTTACCTCAGCCGTGATGGCTTGCCTCCGGGCTTCGGTTACCCGGTACGGTCTCTTTCGCACCCTTACCCCAGGTTTGGTGACAATGTCATGTTGGAGAACTGTAGTCCTACCCGGTAGCTCTGAGAACACGTCGGTATTCTGCTGCACCAGTGAGCGAGCCGCCCGTCGCTGCTATTTAGTGAGAGCATCACTTATCCTGACCTCTCCCCCGGACGCATCCCTGGCTGAAGGTAGAGAACTCTCTGGTGATATGCCCGGAGTGATGTCTGTAACTAACCACTCTCGATCTTTCTAAGATTTCCTCCTTCCGGGCTGATACACCTGGTAATTTACCTCCCCCACCTTTTCTCGAACCTCATATGGCCCTTTCCACTTGGCCATGAGCTTACTCTCGGCTGTGGGTACAAGTACTAACACCCGATCGCCCTTGTTAAAAGACCTGACTCTGGCTCTTTTATTATATGTGCGCCTCTGGGCTGCCTGGGCATCTAACAAATGTTCTTTCACGATGGGCATGACCGCCGCGATCCAGTCCTGCATGCTAGCCACGTGTTCAGTTATACTCCTATTTGGAGTCGGCTCTTGTTCCCACGTCTCTTTGGCTACGTCCAACAGACCTCAAGGGTGTCTGCCGTACAATAACTCAAAGGGAGAGAACCCTGTGGAAGCCTGGGGTACCTCACGGATGGCGAACATCAAATAGGGTAGCAACATGTCCCAATCCCTTCCGTCCTTAGAAACCACCTTTTTTAACATGAACTTGAGGGTTTTATTGAACCGTTCTACTAGCCCGTCGGTTTGAGGTTGGTACACCGAGGTGCGCAATTGTTTAATTTTTAGCAGTTTGCACACTTCCCTTGTCATTTTGGACATAAAAGGGGTCCCCTGATCCATCAGGATCTCCTTAGGTAGTCCAAGGCGACAGAACATGGCAAACAGCTCCCGTGCAATTTGTTATGCCGAGGTGTGGCGTAGCGGTATAGCCTCCGGGCACCGGGTGGCACAGTCGACGACCATCAGTATATGTTGAAGGCCACGAGCGGATTTTACAATGGACCCTACCAAGTCCATTGCAATCCTTTCAAAAGGTACCTCTATTACTGGCAGGGGTACCAATGAGCTACGGAAACTTGCGGTGGGTGTGGTCAACTGACATTCTGGGCAGGATTCACAGTACTTTTGGACCTCCGCGTAAATCCCCAGCCAAAAGAACCGCTGCAATATACGCTCTTACGTCTTTTTAACCCCCAAGTGTCCACCCAGCAGGTGTGTGTGTGCCAACTGCAGACGGTACAACTGAGATACCACTAACTGTTCCACGACCTGGTCCCTGATTTTGTCTACCCTATAGAGCAACTCACTCTTGACTACCATGCGTGTAAATACAGTATCTGCACGGAGCTGTTGAGCTACGCCATTTACCTCTAACACCCTTTCCCGCGCCCGAGTCAGAGTGGCATCCTGTAGCTGAACTGTCCCAAACGTGCCCCGGGACACTTCCGGCTCGGGGGGCAAGTCTCTTTCTAACACAGTCCCATAGGGAAGAGTTTTTACCACCCCCACCACATGTTTTATGTCTCCACATGGCTTGGATAAAACTACCTGCGGTTGGGTACTCTCGGAGGTCCCCATGAATGCACACAACCCCCGACAGTCTGTCCACTGAGGTTGTCTCCTGCCACCATCGACCCATGTACCAAAGTCACTAGGCTCACCGAATCTAGGAGGGCCTCTGTGGGGTACCCATTAACCAGTACCTGACACAGTTGGGGTTCACTGTCAGGGGGGTCGGCGATCGCAGTGCAGACAGTCTGGGCGTACATTGAGACCCGGTGGATAATCCCGCAGTCCATGGGTTCCGTAGTTAGGGGGCAGTTAGCAACCACATGTCCCTTCCCCTGACACCGTCAGCACCTAATGGTGGAGGTACTGTTAGGTCTTA
This sequence comes from Phyllobates terribilis, assembly GCF_046119375.1. Classification (NCBI taxonomy): domain Eukaryota; kingdom Metazoa; phylum Chordata; class Amphibia; order Anura; family Dendrobatidae; genus Phyllobates; species Phyllobates terribilis. The sequence goes on from NW_027362775.1 coordinate 31,114,097, forward strand.
TGACTGTTTGGGAGGGAACTGGTCTCCTGCGACTCTCATTTCAGGTTACCCCTTCAGCACGGGTACGGTGCTGACTGTCCTCAGCAGAGGGACGCGACCCCTTTCCAGGTTCCTGATTTGGCAGGGATCGGCGTGACAGCCGCGAGGGGGCAGAGTCCCGGATAAAGTCCTGAATGGCTGAGTAGCGCTCGATCAGGCTGACCACCTGGTCGAGTGTGCTGGAGTCCCCTTGCCCCACCCAACTTTGGATAGCGGCTGGCAGAGTCCTCACCAGCCGGTCAACAGCACCCTCTCCACCATCTGGGCTGGAGACAAAGTCTCAGGCTGGAGCAACCTCTTTACCAGCTGCAGGAGGTCATAAGCCTGAGACCGGGCGTGTCGGGTATCCACATAAGCCTATGAAAATACATGCTGAGCCCTCACGTATGTATTGACCCCCAGTCGGGCAAGGATCTCACCTTTCAGTCTCTGGTAGTCCTTTTTTCCTCCCGACTGAGGTCGAAGAAGGCCTTTTGGGCATCGCCGACCAGAAACTGAGCCACCACATCTGCCCACTGGCCATCCGGTAGGTTTTCCCGCTCCTCTGTGCGCTCATAAATGGTCAGGAAGGCTTCCACATCGTCCTCCGGTCCCATCTTCCTCAACGCTGAGCGAACCTTGTCCCTGGCCTCGCGACGTTCCGGGGCTGGTGCCGTCGGCGTCTCCCGCAGGGCAGCAATCTGTTGCAGCAACAGTTCTTTGGTTTTTGCTGCTGCTGGTACAGTAGCTGCTGCTGCTGATTATGCTGCTGTTCCAGCTCCTACCTCTGAGACTGCAGCTGCTGCTGCTGGGTAAGTACCAGCTGCTTTAACAGCTCCTCCATTTTGTCCACAGGGTGGGGCTGAAAGGTGGCCGGCCGGATTGTGGTCATGCAGCGGCCAGTGGGGTATGCCTCAGTCACTATGCCCGCATTCTCCACCAAGCTGTAAGGCAGCGGTGTTCACAACCTGCAGTAACTGAGGCAGTGACCCAAGCAAGTCCAATATAAACAGCTTTATTCAGCAACTCACCGGTAAACAGAAAAGTCCTCTGGGATAACACAAGTCCTTAAACAACGGTTGCCATAGGCAACGGCCGCGCCGGGCCACTCAGAGCCTGACAGGTGCAGAGCCTTCCCAGGCGTGGGTTCAGCCACACTCAATCCTGATGAGCTTTCCTGCTATGCTCCTAGCAGGTTCCAACATAGAACCACACTAATCCTTAGTGCAGGGTTTTTAAAGGACCTGTGGCAAGAGCCACTGGAAAACCCGGCTTGGAGGGAGGAGGCCGCCCCACTGCCTTCCTGTAGCCTCCCCCAAGAAATGAAGGCCCTGCCGGGTTTTACTTAATCTGCCTTAGCCAGATAGCCTGACCAGGTCAATGCTCACCTTCATTCCTGCATTGCAGCCGGAGGTGAGCGTGTGACTGCAATGCACTCCAATGGATTTAATAGGTCTCTGTACACATTCTGGGGGATATATCACATCCCTCGTATACAATCCCAGTCACTGCATCATATTGGTTTCAGAAATATTTAAAAGATCACAGAACCATGTCATAGTAGCTTGACAAAGAACGGTGGTTGGCATTGGAAATGCGTTGCTATGTGAATCCCCATGTACCTTGTGACCTCATCAGATTTTAAAATGATGTAATAACAACTTGGAATTTTTTAATACAACGTTTTTGGAGATGGAATTTTTCATTTCTTTTCTTGCAATACATTGTGCAGACTGCCGGTTGGGAGCTCTTATGACAGGAACTGCCCAAACCCGACCAGCTGATCACCCACTACCAGAACGTAATGGAATAACGCCAGGGGGCGCCAGAGAGCAGCATTCATAAAAGTAAAAGCTTGGTAACTTTTGAATGAAGCATAATTTTGAATCACTGTAAATTACAAAACTATTTATTTCCACCTTTTCTGGTTGGTTAACTGTATTCTTTATGGTGGCACAACCGCTTTAATTGTTTACCCTTAATGCTATGTACTGTATATAGCTAGAAAATATTAGTGTCTGCTATGTATGGGGCAATGCTGCGTTTAGGAGAAATTACATAATAAATTGTGCAGGCTAAAATTTGGGTCTAAAGTAACATATTAGCTAAATGGAATTTGACTTAATGGCATTTTTAATTCTTTCATTCCATTTTGCATTAATTAACCCCTTTATGGACTTGGACATATTCATACACCCAGGTCCCTTGTACTTAAAGGGGTTGTCCACTACTATGTAAAATTGGCAAAGCATTTTTATGTTGAAAAGCTGCTTCTTTGTAATTGCCTCCCTCTTCCTTTTCTGCCTGTGAGTGGCGCTATGACTGACCGCTCACAGGCATCACTTAACCCCCGGCTGCAGCCGGCTCTGACATCCGCTGATGTCACGACAAGTCCAGACTGCTGCCGGGGATCTCTCTCTTCCGCGTTCCATGGTGGCTGCTGGGTTGTGTGCGGGGTTATCCCCTCAAGTCATACCCAGCATCCACCGCATGCTGTCCCTCTCCCCATTCATTGGGAAAACGCGCGGTGGATGCTGGGTGTGACACGGTGGGGTAACCCCGCCTTCAACCCAGAAGCCACCACGGGGACCCCAGCGCTGAGTCACGCCTCAATAAACGGGACGTCAGCGGGGGTTCACGTGCTGCCTGTGAGCGGCCAGTGATAGCGCCGCTCACTGACAGAGGAAGGTAATTATAAAGAAGTTGCTTTTCATTATAAAAACGCTTTGGCATATTTTAAATATTAGTGTACAACCCCTTAAAAGCGCACCTCAGCATAAATCTACCATTAGGTGTAAGAGGACAATGCTGCCAGTTCCCTTTCATCTTGTTTCTGCCGGACATAACGTTTCACAATTACGCTACTTGGAGTCTATTCCTTTGAAAAGGCGAGGTGGCAACAGAATACACAGATTGAAGGAGAGGCAGGCATATGGCCTCAATCCAGAGTATGAACTGTCTTATTGATTAACATATTCCTTTGTTTCCTCTGTGTTATTTAACCAGTGGATTAGCGATATCTGTTGACATAATTTTACTGTTAAATACATACAGTACAGACCAAAAGTTTGGATACACCTCATTTAAAGATTTTTCTGTATTTTCATGACTATGAAAATTGTACATTCACACTGAAGGCATCAAAACTATGAATTAACACATGTGGAATTATATACTTAACAAAAAAGTGTGAAACAACTGAAAATATGTCTTATATTCTAGGTTCTTCAAAGTAGCCACTTTTTGCTTTGATGACTGCTTTGCACACTCTTGGCATTCTCTTGATGAGCTTCAAGTGGTAGTCACCGGAAATGGTCTTCCAACAATCTTGAAGGAGTTCCCAGAGATGCTTAGCACTTGTTGGCCCTTTTGCCTTCACTCTGCGGTCCAGCTCACTCCAAACCATCTTGATTGGGTTCAGGTCTGGTGACTGTGGAGGCCAGGTCATCTGGCGTAGCACCCCTTCACTCTCCTTATTGGTCAAATAGCCCTTACACAGCCTGGAGGTGTGTTTGGGGTCATTATCCTGTTGAAAAATAAATGATGGTCCAACTAAACGCAAACTGGATGGAATAGCATGCCCCTGCAAGATGCTGTGGTAGCCATGCTGGTTCAGTATGCCTTCAATTTTGAATAAATCCCCAACAGTGTCACCAACAAAGCACCCCCACACCATCACACCTCCTCCTCCATAATTCACGGTGGGAACCAGGCATGTAGAGTCCATCCGTTCACCTTTTCTGCGTCGCACAAAGACACAGTGGTTGGAACCTAAGATCTCAAATTGCACTCATCAGACCAAAGCACAGATTTCCACTGGTCTAATGTCCATTCCTTGAGTTCTTTAGCCCAAACAAGTCTCTTCTGCTTGTTGCCTGTCCTTAGCAGTGGTTTCCTAGCAGCTATTTTACCATGAAGGCCTGCTGCACAAAGTCTCCTCTTAACAGTTGTTGAAGAGATGTGTCTGCTGCTAGAACTCTGTATGGCATTGACCTGGTCTCTAATCTGAGCTGCTGTTAACCTGCGATTTCTGAGGCTGGTGACTCGGATAAACTTATCCTCAGAAGCAGAGGTGACTCTTGGTCTTCGTTTCCTGGGCGGTCCTCATGTGAGCCAGTTTCTTTGTAGCGCTTGATGGTTTTTGCCACTGCACTTGGGGACACTTTCAAAGTTTGCCCAATTTTTCGAACAGACTGACCTTCATTTCTTAAAGTAATGATGGCCACTTGTTTTTCTTTACTTAGCTGCTTTTTTCTTGCCATAATACAAATTCTAACAGTCTATTCAGTTGGACTATCAGCTGTGTATCCTCCAGACTTCTGCACAACACAACTGATGGTCCCAACCCCTTTTATAAGGCAAGAAATACCACTTATTAAACTTGACAGGGCACACCTGTGAAGTGAAAACCATTTCCGTTGACTACCTCTTGAAGCTCATCAAGAGAATGCCAAGAGTGTGCAAAGCAGTCATCAAAGCAAAAGGTGGGTACTTTGAAGAACCTAGAATATAAGACATATTTTCAGTTGTTTCACACTTTTTTGTTAAGTATATAATTCCACATGTGTTAATTCATAGTTTTGATGCCTTCAGTGTGAATGTACAATTTTCAAAGTCATGAAAATACAGAAAAATCTTTAAATGGGAAGGTGTGTCCAAACTTTTGGTCTGTACTGTATATATAATGTATATATATATTATTTTTTCACCCTTACTAATAAGTGTTTCATTACTATACAGAGGAAGATTCTGAGGGAGATGATGCTTCACCTATAGGTATGTACTGCACAATACCATTCCATGTTTCTTAACCCTGTCTCGTGTAAATCAGCATTAACCTTCCTGACAGCCCCATTTTTCAAGTCTGATACGTCACTTTCTGCGGTAATAACTTTAAAATGCTTCTGTCAGTGATTCTGAGATTGTGATTTTGTTGTTGTAAAACATTTTACCTGTTACTACCTTTAAATTCAGATCTGTTGTTTTGTCTTTATTCATGAAAATATTCCAAATTTTCTGAAAATTTTGAAAAATGTGCAATCTTTAAACTTGTATACCCTTAATGACATGTATATAGTGTAAGATGGCTGACGGACAGGTCCTTGAGGGGAAATATGTATCATCGAGGTTGGTAGCTTCGGTGATGTAAACCCGAGAAAGCATGCTCCAGCACGTATACTGCTGACAGGGTTAATAGGGCGTATCAGGCCGGTTTTAAGAGCAGTCATAAAAAATGGGTGGGAATGGCTGCCCACATATCCCCACCTCTGGAGCGTGGTTTGGTAAATAAAATAGAGACCAAATGTCTCATTCAGTGTCTGTGTCTGGAGACCTGTGGATCTCCAAGGCGTTAGTCTGTACTAAGGTTTGGACACTGACCTGAGCAGGCGAACCTGCAACATTGTGTGGACATTTTACTTTGTGCTTCCACTTTGTGCCGGAAAAGGATGTTTTTGTTTATGCTGTCTGAATAAACCAGTTTGGATTTCAATGAAAATGCTTCCTGTGTCTACCTCAACCGCAGACGAGTGAGTATTAAACCCTACAATTGGTGCTAGAAGCACAGTCACAAATCCCAAGGGGCAGTGTGACTGCTACAGGAAACCGTTTATGTCTTGGGTGAAGGCCGTCAGCCAGTAGGGGACGTCTGGCATCATGGAGGAGCTGATAAAGCAACTTGTGCAGGCTAATCTCCGGCAGCATCAACAGCAGCAGTGGCAGCAGCAGCAGTACAAACAGCAGATAAACCTCCTAGCCGAGTTAATCCATGGCAGTTCAATCGCCCCACCCCCAAGTCCAAGTGATGACTCACTTGCCAGGAAGACGTTAAGAAGAGCCTTACAAAAGATGATCCCGGGTGATGAGGACGAGGCATTTCTGACAATTTTTGAGAGGGTGGCGGAGCGAGAGATATTGCCTCCAGAGCAGTGGGCGGAGGTTCTGGCACCATATTTAACAGGGAAACAGCAGAAGGCCTATTATAACTTGGCCTTGCAAGATGCAAAAGAGTACACCAAGTTGAAGACTGAGATTTTGGCGTGCTTAGGAGTGACTCTGACTGACATGATGCGGGTGTACCACTGGGCCTATTGCAGTGACAAATCTTCCCGGTCCCAAATGTTTTACCTCCTACACTTGGTCCAAAAGTGGTTGCAACCGGAATCTTCCTCTCCAGCACAGATAGTGGCGAGGATTGTGATGGACAGGTTCATACACTCCCTTCCAAGGCTGGTGCCATCCTGGGTTGCCCAGGGAGATCCCCATAATGCCAATGACCTTGTGAGGTTGGTAGAAAGCTACCAGGCGGTCGAGAGTGCTTTGGGGAAGTAAGGGGTGGCAGCATCTCCATACTGTGGTTCCCAACATGGGGGATGGACACCCAAAAGAGGGGAACTAGAACCACATCTGGGGGGCATCCTAGAGTTCAGGAGGGGTCTGAGTTGCTACCAAAGGCCCCATCCAATAACTTAATTTGTTGGCGATGTCACACCCCGGGTCTAATAGTGGCCTGTTGCCCTATGACCAACGAGCCAGTAGACTGCAGCACAGGACGGCGCTACTTTGCATATCCTGCCTGCAGTGCTGTCCCTCCACGAGGCGTGGGACCGCAGGCATGCCCCGTGTCAGTGAATGGAGCGCAAATGACTGGTCTGTTCGATTCTGGGAGTTTGGTAACCCTAGTGAGGGTCATAATTCCTCATCGTCTGATTCTGCAGAAAAAAGTGGACATCTGCTGTATCCATCGAGACGCTAAGGACTACCCTGTGGTCCTGGTGGTGGGCGTAGTCAAGGACCTGTTGCACCCTGTTATAATAGGGCAGGACTTTGCCTTGTTTTGGGACTTGTGGGAGAAAGGGAGGAAGCTGGGTTGTGCAGACCACAACCAGGTCGCTCCTAAAGAAACCTCGTCGCAGGCCGCAACCGACAGTTTTCCCTTTCATGTGCTTGTTGGGGGTGAGGATGAAGCAGCATCCCTGAGCTGGAGGTGGGGAAACTTTGGAATCGCCCAGCTCAGGGACTGAACTCTAAAAGGTGTGTTTAATAATGTCACTGTTCTGAATGGTGTTGCTCAAGAGTCTATGGCTGATACCTGATATCCGTACTTTGCTGGAATTGGGGAGTTACTATGTCAGGTCACGAAGCTCAGAAGAGAGGTAATCGATCAGTTACTAGTGCCAGGGCCGTACAGACGCAGGGTGTTAGATATGGCCAATGCACATGTCTTAGGTGGTCATCTGGAGGTAGAAAAAGCCCAGGAAAGAATCTTCCAGAGGGTCTACTGGCCCAGTTGTCACCGAGAGATTGTGAATTACTGTAGGTCCTGTCACACCTATCAGTTGACCTCCCCTGTGGCTCACTTCCGTAGCCCTTTAGTGCCACTACCTGTCATTGAGGTCCGCATCACCATGGATCTAGTGGGACCCCTGGTCAAGTCCGCCAGAGCACATCAGTATATCTTGGTGGTACTGGACAACGCTACCTGTTACCCGGAGGCTGTACCACCACAAAACTCCTCTGCCAAGTGCATAGTCCAGGAGCTAGTCCACATCTTTTCTAGAATGGGGTTGCCTAAGGAGATCCTAACGGACCAAGGGACCCCATTTATGTCAAGGGGGATGAGGGAGTTGTGAAAAATCCTGCAAATCACACAACTCAGGACCTCAGTCTACCACCCCCAGACAGACGGCTTAGTGAAGAGGTTTAATAAAACCTTGAAGGCCATGTTGAAGAAGGTCGTAGAGAAAGACGGCCGGGGCTGGGACTGTCTACTGCCGTACCTTCTGTTTTCTATTAGAGAAGTCCCACAGGCCTCTACTGGCTTCTCCCCATTTGAGCTGTTATATAGCTGACAGCCCCTTGGACTCCTGGATGTAGCAAAGGAGACTTGGGAGGCGGGGTCTACACCCTACAGGAATGTAATCGAACATGTGGCCCAGATGCAAGAGAGGATTGCTGAGGCGATGCCTATTGTGAAAGAACACCTCCTCAAAGCACAAGAGGCACAGTCAAGTGTGTACTAAAGATCGGCGAGGGTGAGACACTTCCACCTTGGAAATTGGGTACTAGTGCCTACGGTGGAGAGCAAATTCCTGACCAAGTGGCAGGGCCCCTATGAAGTTCTTGAAAAGCTTGGCAATGTCAACTATAGAGTCCACTAACCAGGGAAAAGGAAGCCCTACCAGGTGTACCACGTCAACCTGATCAAGCCATGGCGACATAGGGAGTTTGTGGAAGCTCCTGTTTGGTGGCGAAGACCAAAGCCCACGTGGAGGAAGTCAAGCTGGCAGAGTCGCTGTCACATGCCCAGAAGCCACAGTGCCGAGAGTTGCTACAGCGGAACTGAGACCTGTTCTCAGAACTACCAGGGTGTATTCGGATCATAGAGCATGAGTTTCTTCCGGGTCATCATGTCTAAGTAAATATGAAGCCGTATAGGATTCCCAAAGCCCACCGAGAGGTGATTGCAAAAGAGGTGAAGCGGATGCTGAGCATGGGAGTCATTGAGGAGTCCAGGAGTGGCTGGTCCAGTCCCATAGTCTTAGTGCCAAAGCCAGATAGAGAATGGCAGTTTTGCAATGACTATAGGAAACTCAACAAAGTCTTGAAGTTTGACACCTACCCAATGCCCAGTGTAGATGCACTGTTTGAAAGGTTGGGGCCAGCCAGGTATATTATCACCCTTGACCTCGCTAAAGGAATTGGCAAATACCCATGTCCCAAGATGCCAAGGAGAAGACGGTCTTCTCAACGCCAGATGGTTGATTCTAGTACACAAGGATGTCGTTTGGGTTGCAAGAAGCCCTGGCTACCTTCCAGAGGACCATGGACTTGATTCTAGCTCCCCACAAGAAGTATGCAGCAGCCTACTTGGATGACATCGTGATCTATAGCCAGGATTGGGGAAGCCATCTGAGCAAAGTCCAGGCGATACTTGATTCTTTAAAGAAGGCAGGGTTTTCTATAAACCTGAAGAAATGTGCCATGGGCATTGAAGAAACCAAATACTTGGGTTATGTCGTAGGGAGAGGTGAAATAAAGCCGCAAATAAAGTCGACGTGATCAAGAAGAGTTGGCCACTACACCTCTCAGGGAAACAGGTCAAAGCGTTCCTAGGCATCGTGGGCTATTACCGCCGGTTCATCCCTAATTTCGTCATGATAGCGGCCCCTTTGACAGACCTCCTTACAGGGACAAAGTCGGTTATGGCTAAGTAATCTCCAGAAGCTGAGACTGCCTTCGCGGAACTGAAGGTAGCTCTGTGTAAACAGACAGTTATGGTGGCACCGGATTTCTCAAATAAGTTTGTGGTCCAGACAGACATGTCAGATGTCGGGCTGGGTGCTGTCCTATCACAAGAAGTGAACGGGGAAGAGCATCCCATAATGTATTTAAGTCAGAATGTGACATCCTGTGGGAAGAATTACTCCATAGTGGAAAAGGCCATCAAGTGGGTGTTGGACACTTCAAGATACTACCTCTTAGGCAGGAAGTTCAGGCTAGTGTCAGACCATGCCCCACTAAGGTGGATGAGGGACAAGAAGGGGAACGATGCCGGAGTGACCAGATGGTCCCTAGCCCTTCAGGATTTTAGCTTCCATGCAGAGCATAGGCCCGGGAAACTGCATGGCAATGCTGACGCTCTGTCGAGGGTCCACTGCTTGATAGCGTGTCGGGGTGGAGACGCTGCACTGTATGCCCCCTCTACTCCAGACTCATACACAGGTTTATAGACTATTCTATACCCGCCTATATTGGTTTATTATTATGGAATAGTTTATACGTCAGGAGCTATTTCCATCATTGCCCCTCTCTTGCATCCTGTGGTTCTTTTGCACAATATTTATTTACACCCTGATAGAGGTAGTACATATGTTTTCCCCATATCTAATACATATAGTCTGTATTGATATACACCTGGTTTCTTATTGTTTTATTTATATGTGTATTATATATATATATATATATATATATATATATATATATATATACATACATACACACATATACATAATGGGTATGGAAAGTATTCAGACCCCTTCAAATTTTTCGCTCTTTGTTTCATTGCAGTCATTTGGTAAATTCTAAAAAGTTCATTTTTTTTTCTCATTAAAGTACACTCTGCACCCCATCTTGACTGAAAAAAAAAAACAAATGTAGAAATTTTTGCAAATGTATTAAAAAAGAAAAACTGAAATATCACTTTATCATATGTATTCAGACCCTTTGCTCAGACACTCATATTTAAGTCAAATGCTTTCCATTTCCTTGTGATCCTCCTTGAGATGGTTCTACTCCTTCATTGGAGTCCAGCTGTGTTTAATTAAACTGATAGGACTTGATTTGAAAAGGCACACACCTGTCTGTATAAGACCTCACAGCTCACAATGCATGTCAGACCAAACGAAAACCATGAGCTCAAAGAAACTGCCCAAGGAGCTCAGAGACAGAATTGTGGCAAGGCACAGATCTGGCCAAGGTTACAAAATAATTTCTGCATTACTCAAGGTTCCTAAGAGCACAGTGGCTCTTAAATGGAAGAAGTTTGGGACCACCAGAAGTCTTCCTAGACCTGGCCATCCAGTCAAACAGAGCAATCGTGGGAGAAGAGCCATGGTGAGAGAGGTAAAGAAGAACCCCAAAATCACTGTGACTGAGCTCCAGAGATGCAGTAGGGAGATGGGAGAAAGTTTCACAAAGTCATCTATCACTGCAGCCCTCCACCAGTCAGGCCTTTATGGCAGAGTGGCCCGACGGAATCCTCTCCTCAGTGCAAGTCAAATGAAAGTCCGCATAGAGTTTGCTCAAAAACACATGAAGGACTCCCAGACTATGAGAAATAAGATTCTCTGGTCTGATGAGATGAAGATAGATCTTTTTGATGATAATTCTAAGCGGTATGTGTGGAGAAAACCAGGCACTGCTCATCACCTACCCAATACAATCCCAACAGTGAAACATGGTGGTGGCAGCATCATGCTATGGGGGTGTTTTTCAGCTGCAGGGACATGACGACTGGTTGCAATTGAAGGAAAAATGAATGCGGCCAAGTACAGAGATATCCTGGGTGAAAACCTCTTCCAGAGTGCTCTGGACCTCAGACTTGGCCGAAGGTTCACCTTCGAACAAGACAATGACCCTAAGCACACAGCTATAATGACAAAGGAGTGGCTTCACAACAACTCTGTGACCATTCTTGACTGGTCCAGCCAGAGCCCTGACCTAAACCTAATTGAGCATCTCTGGAGAGACCTGAAAATGGCTGTCCACCAACGTTCACCATCCAACCTGTCGGAACTGGACAGGAACTGCAAGGAAGAATGGCAGAGGATCCTCAAATCCAGGTGTGAAAAACTTGTTGCTTCATACCCAAGAAGACTCATGGCTGTACTAGTTTAAAAGGGTGCTTCTACTCAATACTGAGCAAAGGGGCTGAATATTTATGACCATGTGATATTTCAGTTTTTCTTTTTTAATAAATTTGCAAAAATTTCTAGATTTCTGTTTTTTTTCCAGTCAAGATAGGATGCAGAGTGTACTTTAATGAGAAAAAAATGAACTTTTTAGAATTTATCAAATGGCTGCAATGAAACAAAGAGTGAAAAATTTAAAGGGGTCTGAATACTTTCCATTCCCACTGTATGTATATATATGTATTCTAGTGGCAATGGTATATATTCCATTGATTTGTACTGTACATTTGCATGTGGGAAACACATGTTGTTCAGCGCTTTCTCCTGGTTGCTTTGTTCCCACCCCTATTCGTATTTTAGCTTGATCCATTAAAATTTGTTATATTTTAGCATACTCTGGTCTTCTTTTTGTTTCTATATCATTGGTTTTCTGTGTTTTAGTTACCGATTGATCTATACAGTCCTTTTTAAACATGCATCCTGACTAGGTAGTGTATGTATGTATGTATATATATACATATATACATACATATGCATGCATACATACATACACACACACACAGTGTTATGCTTAATGCATTTCCTTCTCAGAACTGATTATTCTTCTTCTAATCTTCATGTGTATCGTGATTTTCGAATTTTGAGCTTTTTTGCTTATTGATAGCCAAGCCCGCCAGCTTTGGGCAGAGGAGGGTATGTAAGATGGCCACCGGACAGGTCCTCGAGGTTGTTAGCTTCGGTGATGTAAACCCAGAAAAGCATGCTCCAGCACATATAGTACTGAAAGGGTTAATAGGTCGTATGAGGGCCGCTTTTACGAGCAGTCATAAGAGATGGGTGGGAATGGCTGCTCACATCTCCCCAACCCAGGGGCGTGGTTTGGTAAATAAAATGGAGACCAATTGTGTCATTCTGTGTCTGGAGATGTGTGGATCTCCAGGATGCTGGTCTGTGCTAAAGACCTAAGGATTGGAAACTGACCTGAGCGGGCGAACCCGCAACATTGTATGGACATTTTACTTTGTATTTCCACTTTGTGCCGGAAAAGGGTGTTTTTGTTTTGCTACCTGAGCAGTTTATGCTGTCTGAATAAACTAGCCTGGATTTCAATGAAAATGCTTCCTGTGCCTACCTCAGCTGCAGCCGAGTGAGTACCAAACCGTACAGTAGCTATACAATATTAGTGTCTGCTATACAAGGAGTAATGCTGCATTCAGGAGAAATTGCGTAATAAATTGTGCAGTCTAAAAATTAGGGCTGAAGTAACATTTTAGCTGAATGGAATTTGGCTAAATGGAATTATTAATTTTTTTTCTTCTATTTTCATTAATGCAAAGCACCTCAAGGAATAGCAAACTTCTTGTATGCTTTGAAACCTCCATTCTTTAAATTGGGGTGATTTTTAGGGGGTTACAATAAAAGGCCCTTCAAAGTCACTTCAAAAGTGAATAGGTCCATAAAAATGCAGTTTATTTTAAATTTCCTTGGAAATATGAAAAATTGCTGCTAAAATTGTAACTCCTTCATGACCTTTGACATACCTATACGTCCTGATCGGGAAGGGATTCCCGACCACTGACATACAGTAACATCATGACGATTGCGCGGGGCTCAGGGGCTGTGCCCTCACCATCATCGTCAGGAGCTTGGCTTAAGTGATAGCAGAGCCTCGGCTGTCACTGTCAGGAGCATTGCCCTCACCATTCCCAGCTTTTTAACCCCTTAAATGTCGTTATCCATAGAAATAACAGCATTTAGAAGGCTTGAGGAGGGAGAGGGCTCCCTCTCTTACGTGATCTGCATCAGGTGCCATCATACACTGGGAGAACCCCTAAGGTGCCATAACAGCCTGAGGACCCCATTTTACAAAGTACACCTCTCAGTGAACTCTTCTAGGTGTGCAATGATCATATTAACACCATGGGTGTGTCACAGAATTTTATACCATTGGGCAGTGAAGAAAAAATAATTACATTTTTATCTCAAATATTTTGTTTTAGCCCCAGATTTTACATTTTAGATGGGGTTAATGGATAAAACTGGCCCCTAAAATGTGGCCCACAATTTCTGCTGAATGTGGCAATACCTCATATGTGGCTGTACAGTACTGCTTAGCCACACGGCGACACTCGGGAAGGACGGAGCGCTTTTTGACTGCTGGAGTATAGGTTTTCCTAGAATAGTTTGCGGACTCCATATACAGAGACCCTAAATGCTAAAAGAGCAGAATACCCGCACTCAAGTGACCCCATTTTGTAAGTTATACCCCTGACAAACATGTGGATGGTAAATCTGATGTAGGCACACACTGGAACTCTGGAGGGCGGGGGTGGGGTGGGAAAGGGGGGCTAGCATTAAAATTTCGGAGCACAGAATTTGCTATATTTCTTTTGGGGGCGAGGAGTTATTTCACTTTTCCAGTGCCCTTGTGCTATCAGTAACGTGGAAGCACCCTATATTTACATTGACAGATGAAACCAGGGGAGGAGTCCTGAGGAGATAATTTGCATATTCCCACTGCATTTTGGGATAAGTGAAGAGTCTCCGCGAGCTCAAAGAACACTGGATTTTGGCCGTTGGAGCTGAAAGGAGGATATTGGTAAACCGAATTTTGGAGCGTTTTTCACTGTTTTCATAACACATTAACAATAAGAACATGGAAGAGTCCAGGAGCCATTTGGTGAGCTGCATATCCTGATACATGTTCACATACTTGCCAGGGAAAAGCCAAACTTCACATGCCAGAAATGCAAGCTTGTGTCCCTGTTGGAGGAAAAGTTGCAAAATCTAGAAGAGAGGTTAACTACCTTGAAAATCATTAAGGAAGGTGAAGAGTTCTTAAGACAGAGGAGAATTATCTCTTCATGATACAGGAAGAGAAGAAATTCGAACTGCACCTGATGAAACAGAGGAATGGAAGCATGTGACCCAGAGAAGCAGGAGTATCGAGAGGCAGTCAGCACCCATACTGCTCAGGAACCAGTACCAGGCTCTCACACAGGAGAACCATGAAGAAATACAGCAAGATAAGACTTTGCCCACAATGAATAAACTTGTAAGCCCTCAGAATCCTCCTGGATAGAGAAAGAAAATGTTGTGAAGAAAAAACGGAGAGTGGTGGTCATGGGGGATTCCCTGTTGAGAGGAACAGAGGCCGCTATCTGCAGACCAGACATAACCTCAAGAGAAATGTGCTGTCTTCCAGGAGCAAAAATTAAAGATGTGTCTGACTGGATACCAAGACTTTTCAGACCTACAGATCACTACCCATTCCTGCTAATACATGTGGGAACAAATGACCCTGCAAGAAAGGACCTGGAAACCATCTGCAGTGACTTTGAAGACTTAGGCAAGAAAGTGAAAGAATTGGGAGCGCAGGTGGTCTTCTCATCCATCCTCCCAGTGGATGGCCATGGAGCAATGAGGTGGAATAAGATTCTAAAGGTAAACAACTGGCTAGTTCGATGGTGCTGTCAACAAGGATTTGGATTTCTGAATCATGGAATAAATTACCTATATGATGGACTACTTGCTAGAGATGGGATGCCCCTTACGAAGACTGGAAAACATGTATTTGGAAGTCGCCTTGCTACACTCATCAAGAGAGCTTTAATCTAGAACAATATGGGAAGGGAAGCAAAAGGCCAGAAAAAGCCATACAGCTGACAAATACTATTGAGATCTCTGCTATTGGAAGTGGAAAGGAAGAACAAAGACAAAAAAATCTAAGTAATAAAAATATGGGAGGAAGAGAAACCAATCACAAACTAAAATGTTTTTATACAAATGCACAAAGCATGGGCAAGAAACAAGGAGAATTGGAACTACTAACGCAGGAAAAGAAATATGATGTCATTGGAATCACTGAAACTTGGTGGGACGATACACATGATTGGAATGCAAGGCTAAAAGGATACAACTTATTTGCAAGAAGCAGACTTGATAAACGAGGAGGAGGTGTTGCATTGTATGTTAGAAAAGCGTATATCTGCAGAGAGATTGAAGCAGAGACTTCGAGTTCTGTGGAAAGTGTTTGGGTCAGAATACAAGGAGAGAACAACGGAAAGGACACCATTGTAGGCATTTACTACAGGCCACCTGGGCAAGCTGAAGATATGGATGAACTCTTTATGTATCAAATGACCAAGTTCTCCAAAAAATATGACGTAGTGGTCATGGGAGATTTCAACTATCCAGACATTTGTTGGGAATCTCTCTCAAGTAAACTAACAGGTCAAGCAAATTCTTATCCTCTCTTGCTGACAACTTTATCTTCCAAAAGGTAGGGGAGAAAACAAGGGGATCTGCTACTTTGGATCTAATCCTTATAAACAGGGAGGAAATGGTTGAGGAGATAAAAGTGGCTGTGACCCTAGGAGGCAGCGATCATGCTATTATAGAATTTTGGATAGCTAGAGGAGGAAGACATGTGAAGACTCAAACTTCAAGGTTAGATTTTAGATAGGCAGATTTTAAGAGACTCAGAAAGAGAATAGGAGGGATCCAATGGCTGGATGTCCTTAAGGACAAAAATGTCCAGGAAGGATGGGAAATTTTTTAAAAATGAGATTCTCAAAGCACAATCGTTAACAATCCCGAAAAGTAGGAAGAATGGGAAGCATTTAAGGAAACCAGGATGGATGAACACAGCACTTAAACACATGCTAAAAAGAAAGAAAGAAATGTTTATCAAATGGAAAGAAGGAGTCATATCTAAAGAAGATTATAATGCAGTCTGCAGATCCTGCAGGGCACGTATCAGGTCAGCTAAAGCTGACAATGAATTAAGGCTTGCAAGAGATGTCAAAAGCAATAAAAAAGGATTTTGGGGGTATGTCAAAAGTAAAAGAAAAGTCAAAGATGCTATAGGATTTTTACAGGATGAAAATGGTGAAATGGTAAGAAAGGATGTTGAGAAGGCCGAACTTTTTAATTCCTATTTTGCATCTGTTTTCTCTCAGAAAGAAAATGGAACATCAACTGATCTTCACTGTCCTATTAAAGGAATTAAAGAATCCAGGTTATCTGTAAACAGAAAGATTGTGAGGGAATATTTAGCTAACATAAATGAGTTCAAGTCTCCAGGTCCAGATGAATTAAACCCCAGAGTACTGAAGGAGATCGTAGAAGAAATTTTAGAACCACTCTCCATAATCTTTGAAAATTCTTGGAGAACAGGAGAAGTCCCAGAAGACTGGAGAAGAGCAAATGTTGTTCCTATCTTCAAAAAGGGGAAGAAAGTGGACCCAGGGAACTATAGGCCGGTGAGTCTGACTTCTATACCAGGAAAGATCTTTGAACAAATTATTAAACAACATGTATGTAAGTACCTGGATAAGAATGAAGTGATTAACCAAAGTCAGCATGGGTTTGTAACTAACAAGTCATGTCAGACTAACTTAATTTCCTTCTATGACAGAATCACTGTCTGGGTGGATCAGGGAAATTATTAAGGGGACGGTTGCAAACAACTTTTATTAAATAATGGAAAGCAACCGTACACGGGGTCCGCGATGCAGCCTGGTGGACTGCGGCCAAACACCTTCCGGGTGAGAAGGTAAAACAACCAACTTAAATAACAATCCCTTCCGTGTTACTGCACACCGGAACGGGAATAGGGATTCGCACTATCTTCGTTAACAGCACGAGAGATGTGCGATAAATAATATATCTGTAGCCCTGTTAACTGCACAGGGACTACACAGCAGACGCTAGGATGCGTGTGTGACTCACGTCGGCGAATACGTGCTCCCAGCCTGCGTGCTACCGGACTGAGGAGAATCTCTCCACGTGGCTTACAGGCGGTGCTGGGAATAGGGTGTCTGCAGACTGCTCGGGGTGTATGGTGACCCCTTTGTCGGAGCCAGACTGTCAGATGAAGCTACCTGCCTATTTCATCTAAGCCTGCCTATTTCCACTAAACCTGCCTGCCAGAAACTAAAGCACACGTGGAGCCCAAAAGACCAAGCGTCCACACAACACCATCACAGCTCAATGATCAGAGCGCGCCGCCATATCTGTGGGCGGGCTATTTAAAGATTAAGCCCTGCCCACCATCGCACTATTGGTGACGTCACCCGCAACCAATCAGGTGGCGCCAGGTCACCGGATCAGCTGACTCCCAAACCACCAATCACGGTCCACCATGTCACGGGCATGCTCGGTGCAGAGAATCCTGGACTTAAGCTTTAGCAGCCCTGTTTCCCTCCGCAACCTATCCTTCATGTTGCTAGGAACAAAGACCAAAGAGACAACCTGTATATCTCGTGCACCAGCTAGGCGTTGGGACTGATGATGATGCTGAGCACCATCAGCCCTGGCTGGACCAGAATGGGAGACTACAGAATCCACTGATGGTTCTGAACCCATTTCAAATCCAGCAAACACCCGACGCCTAACAATTGTGCAGTCTAAAAATTAGGGCTGAAGTAACATTTTAGCTGAATGGAATTTGGCTAAATGGAATTATTAATTTTTTTTCTTCTATTTTCATTAATGCAAAGCACCTCAAGGAATAGCAAACTTCTTGTATGCTTTGAAACCTCCATTCTTTAAATTGGGGTGATTTTTAGGGGGTTACAATAAAAGGCCCTTCAAAGTCACTTCAAAAGTGAATAGGTCCATAAAAATGCAGTTTATTTTAAATTTCCTTGGAAATATGAAAAATTGCTGCTAAAATTGTAACTCCTTCATGACCTTTGACATACCTATACGTCCTGATCGGGAAGGGATTCCCGACCACTGACATACAGTAACATCATGACGATTGCGCGGGGCTCAGGGGCTGTGCCCTCACCATCATCGTCAGGAGCTTGGCTTAAGTGATAGCAGAGCCTCGGCTGTCACTGTCAGGAGCATTGCCCTCACCATTCCCAGCTTTTTAACCCCTTAAATGTCGTTATCCATAGAAATAACAGCATTTAGAAGGCTTGAGGAGGGAGAGGGCTCCCTCTCTTACGTGATCTGCATCAGGTGCCATCATACACTGGGAGAACCCCTAAGGTGCCATAACAGCCTGAGGACCCCATTTTACAAAGTACACCTCTCAGTGAACTCTTCTAGGTGTGCAATGATCATATTAACACCATGGGTGTGTCACAGAATTTTATACCATTGGGCAGTGAAGAAAAAATAATTACATTTTTATCTCAAATATTTTGTTTTAGCCCCAGATTTTACATTTTAGATGGGGTTAATGGATAAAACTGGCCCCTAAAATGTGGCCCACAATTTCTGCTGAATGTGGCAATACCTCATATGTGGCTGTACAGTACTGCTTAGCCACACGGCGACACTCGGGAAGGACGGAGCGCTTTTTGACTGCTGGAGTATAGGTTTTCCTAGAATAGTTTGCGGACTCCATATACAGAGACCCTAAATGCTAAAAGAGCAGAATACCCGCACTCAAGTGACCCCATTTTGTAAGTTATACCCCTGACAAACATGTGGATGGTAAATCTGATGTAGGCACACACTGGAACTCTGGAGGGCGGGGGTGGGGTGGGAAAGGGGGGCTAGCATTAAAATTTCGGAGCACAGAATTTGCTATATTTCTTTTGGGGGCGAGGAGTTATTTCACTTTTCCAGTGCCCTTATGCTATCAGTAACGTGGAAGCACCCTATATTTACATTGACAGATGAAACCAGGGGAGGAGTCCTGAGGAGATAATTTGCATATTCCCACTGCATTTTGGGATAAGTGAAGAGTCTCCGCGAGCTCAAAGAACACTGGATTTTGGCCGTTGGAGCTGAAAGGAGGATATTGGTAAACCGAATTTTGGAGCGTTTTTCACTGTTTTCATAACACATTAACAATAAGAACATGGAAGAGTCCAGGAGCCATTTGGTGAGCTGCATATCCTGATACATGTTCACATACTTGCCAGGGAAAAGCCAAACTTCACATGCCAGAAATGCAAGCTTGTGTCCCTGTTGGAGGAAAAGTTGCAAAATCTAGAAGAGAGGTTAACTACCTTGAAAATCATTAAGGAAGGTGAAGAGTTCTTAAGACAGAGGAGAATTATCTCTTCATGATACAGGAAGAGAAGAAATTCGAACTGCACCTGATGAAACAGAGGAATGGAAGCATGTGACCCAGAGAAGCAGGAGTATCGAGAGGCAGTCAGCACCCATACTGCTCAGGAACCAGTACCAGGCTCTCACACAGGAGAACCATGAAGAAATACAGCAAGATAAGACTTTGCCCACAATGAATAAACTTGTAAGCCCTCAGAATCCTCCTGGATAGAGAAAGAAAATGTTGTGAAGAAAAAACGGAGAGTGGTGGTCATGGGGGATTCCCTGTTGAGAGGAACAGAGGCCGCTATCTGCAGACCAGACATAACCTCAAGAGAAATGTGCTGTCTTCCAGGAGCAAAAATTAAAGATGTGTCTGACTGGATACCAAGACTTTTCAGACCTACAGATCACTACCCATTCCTGCTAATACATGTGGGAACAAATGACCCTGCAAGAAAGGACCTGGAAACCATCTGCAGTGACTTTGAAGACTTAGGCAAGAAAGTGAAAGAATTGGGAGCGCAGGTGGTCTTCTCATCCATCCTCCCAGTGGATGGCCATGGAGCAATGAGGTGGAATAAGATTCTAAAGGTAAACAACTGGCTAGTTCGATGGTGCTGTCAACAAGGATTTGGATTTCTGAATCATGGAATAAATTACCTATATGATGGACTACTTGCTAGAGATGGGATGCCCCTTACGAAGACTGGAAAACATGTATTTGGAAGTCGCCTTGCTACACTCATCAAGAGAGCTTTAATCTAGAACAATATGGGAAGGGAAGCAAAAGGCCAGAAAAAGCCATACAGCTGACAAATACTATTGAGATCTCTGCTATTGGAAGTGGAAAGGAAGAACAAAGACAAAAAAATCTAAGTAATAAAAATATGGGAGGAAGAGAAACCAATCACAAACTAAAATGTTTTTATACAAATGCACAAAGCATGGGCAAGAAACAAGGAGAATTGGAACTACTAACGCAGGAAAAGAAATATGATGTCATTGGAATCACTGAAACTTGGTGGGACGATACACATGATTGGAATGCAAGGCTAAAAGGATACAACTTATTTGCAAGAAGCAGACTTGATAAACGAGGAGGAGGTGTTGCATTGTATGTTAGAAAAGCGTATATCTGCAGAGAGATTGAAGCAGAGACTTCGAGTTCTGTGGAAAGTGTTTGGGTCAGAATACAAGGAGAGAACAACGGAAAGGACACCATTGTAGGCATTTACTACAGGCCACCTGGGCAAGCTGAAGATATGGATGAACTCTTTATGTATCAAATGACCAAGTTCTCCAAAAAATATGACGTAGTGGTCATGGGAGATTTCAACTATCCAGACATTTGTTGGGAATCTCTCTCAAGTAAACTAACAGGTCAAGCAAATTCTTATCCTCTCTTGCTGACAACTTTATCTTCCAAAAGGTAGGGGAGAAAACAAGGGGATCTGCTACTTTGGATCTAATCCTTATAAACAGGGAGGAAATGGTTGAGGAGATAAAAGTGGCTGTGACCCTAGGAGGCAGCGATCATGCTATTATAGAATTTTGGATAGCTAGAGGAGGAAGACATGTGAAGACTCAAACTTCAAGGTTAGATTTTAGATAGGCAGATTTTAAGAGACTCAGAAAGAGAATAGGAGGGATCCAATGGCTGGATGTCCTTAAGGACAAAAATGTCCAGGAAGGATGGGAAATTTTTTAAAAATGAGATTCTCAAAGCACAATCGTTAACAATCCCGAAAAGTAGGAAGAATGGGAAGCATTTAAGGAAACCAGGATGGATGAACACAGCACTTAAACACATGCTAAAAAGAAAGAAAGAAATGTTTATCAAATGGAAAGAAGGAGTCATATCTAAAGAAGATTATAATGCAGTCTGCAGATCCTGCAGGGCACGTATCAGGTCAGCTAAAGCTGACAATGAATTAAGGCTTGCAAGAGATGTCAAAAGCAATAAAAAAGGATTTTGGGGGTATGTCAAAAGTAAAAGAAAAGTCAAAGATGCTATAGGATTTTTACAGGATGAAAATGGTGAAATGGTAAGAAAGGATGTTGAGAAGGCCGAACTTTTTAATTCCTATTTTGCATCTGTTTTCTCTCAGAAAGAAAATGGAACATCAACTGATCTTCACTGTCCTATTAAAGGAATTAAAGAATCCAGGTTATCTGTAAACAGAAAGATTGTGAGGGAATATTTAGCTAACATAAATGAGTTCAAGTCTCCAGGTCCAGATGAATTAAACCCCAGAGTACTGAAGGAGATCGTAGAAGAAATTTTAGAACCACTCTCCATAATCTTTGAAAATTCTTGGAGAACAGGAGAAGTCCCAGAAGACTGGAGAAGAGCAAATGTTGTTCCTATCTTCAAAAAGGGGAAGAAAGTGGACCCAGGGAACTATAGGCCGGTGAGTCTGACTTCTATACCAGGAAAGATCTTTGAACAAATTATTAAACAACATGTATGTAAGTACCTGGATAAGAATGAAGTGATTAACCAAAGTCAGCATGGGTTTGTAACTAACAAGTCATGTCAGACTAACTTAATTTCCTTCTATGACAGAATCACTGTCTGGGTGGATCAGGGAAATTATTAAGGGGACGGTTGCAAACAACTTTTATTAAATAATGGAAAGCAACCGTACACGGGGTCCGCGATGCAGCCTGGTGGACTGCGGCCAAACACCTTCCGGGTGAGAAGGTAAAACAACCAACTTAAATAACAATCCCTTCCGTGTTACTGCACACCGGAACGGGAATAGGGATTCGCACTATCTTCGTTAACAGCACGAGAGATGTGCGATAAATAATATATCTGTAGCCCTGTTAACTGCACAGGGACTACACAGCAGACGCTAGGATGCGTGTGTGACTCACGTCGGCGAATACGTGCTCCCAGCCTGCGTGCTACCGGACTGAGGAGAATCTCTCCACGTGGCTTACAGGCGGTGCTGGGAATAGGGTGTCTGCAGACTGCTCGGGGTGTATGGTGACCCCTTTGTCGGAGCCAGACTGTCAGATGAAGCTACCTGCCTATTTCATCTAAGCCTGCCTATTTCCACTAAACCTGCCTGCCAGAAACTAAAGCACACGTGGAGCCCAAAAGACCAAGCGTCCACACAACACCATCACAGCTCAATGATCAGAGCGCGCCGCCATATCTGTGGGCGGGCTATTTAAAGATTAAGCCCTGCCCACCATCGCACTATTGGTGACGTCACCCGCAACCAATCAGGTGGCGCCAGGTCACCGGATCAGCTGACTCCCAAACCACCAATCACGGTCCACCATGTCACGGGCATGCTCGGTGCAGAGAATCCTGGACTTAAGCTTTAGCAGCCCTGTTTCCCTCCGCAACCTATCCTTCATGTTGCTAGGAACAAAGACCAAAGAGACAACCTGTATATCTCGTGCACCAGCTAGGCGTTGGGACTGATGATGATGCTGAGCACCATCAGCCCTGGCTGGACCAGAATGGGAGACTACAGAATCCACTGATGGTTCTGAACCCATTTCAAATCCAGCAAACACCCGACGCCTAACAGAAATGCTGTAGATATAGTATATCTTGACTTCAGCAAAGTATTTGACAAAGTATCTCACACCATCCTTATTGAAAAAATGATCAAGAATTGAAAGGACAAGGCAACTGTTAGGTGGATTCATAACTGGCTTAGTGATCGGACTCAACGGGTGGTCGTAAATGGCTTCACATCCAGCTGGATGAATGTCTCAAGTGGGGTACCACAGGGCTCTGTCCTGGGACCTGTATTGTTCAACATCTTTAGCAATGATTTAGATGACGGAATTGAGGGTAAACTGATTAAATTTGCTGATGACACAAAGCTAGGAGGGATAGCTAACACTAGAGAAGAGAAAGAGAGGATTCAAAAAGACCTTAATAAACTGGAGCAGTGGGCAGCAAGTAACAGAATGTTTTTTAACAGGGAAAAATGCAAAGTACTACATCTGGGCAATAAAAATGAAAAAAGCATGTACAAAATGGGAGGAATAGAGCTAAGCAACAGTACATGTGAAAAATACTTAGTTATACTAATAGATCATAGACTGAACATGAGTCAACAGTGTGATGCAGCAGCAAAAAAAGGCAAATACAATTCTGGGATGTTTTAACAGAAGCATACAATCTAGATCACGTGAAGTCATTATCGGACTTTACTCCTCTTTGGTGAGACCTCATCTGGAATACTGTGTCCAGTTTTGGGCACCACATTTTAAAAAAGACATCGACAAACTGAGCAAGTTCAGAGAAGAGCGACCAGAATGGTGCCCGGTCTGCAAACCATGTCCTATGAGGAACGGTTGCAGGATTTGGGAATGTTTAGCTTGCAAAAAAGAAGACTGAGAGGAGACTTAATAGCTGTCTACAAATATGTCAAGGGCTGTCACATTGTAGAAGGATCATCTTTATTCTCATTTGCACAAGGAAAGACTAGAATCAATGGGATGAAACTGAATGGGAGGAGACACAGATTAGATATTAGAAAAAACTTTTTGACAGTTAGGATGATCATCGAGTGGAACAGGCTGCCACGAGAGGTGGTGAGTTCTCCTTCAATGGACGTCTTCAAGCAGAGGCTGGACAGACATCTGTCTGAGATGATTTAGTGAATCCTGCTTTGAGCTGGGGGTTGGACCAGATGACCCAGGAGGTCCCTTCCAACTCTACAATTGTATGATTCTATGGATCTGAGTGTTTTGTTTGTTTTGTGGATAGATTTGAAGCTTTTATTGGGAACATTTAACATAACATTTTGGATCATATTTATCCTGTGCTCTATGCTGAGCACTTATTTTGGGGTTTCCATCGAAATCTCTGGGTGACGTGATTCAGGTGACACCCCCCAGTGGATCCATTCATTATAATGAGGCAGCAGAGTTACTCTTCTGGGCTCCATCTTACCTCTGTTCAGCGTTGTCCTACTTTTCAGAGGTGTCCAAAACTGCGGCCGATCGCGCATTTATGCACACCTAAAAAGACGGACAATACCAACTCACAGGCCAGACGGCGTCCAGTGTTGCCATCTGCCTTGTTTTAGGGAATCGTCCTCTGGGACAGTCATGTAAGGGCTTGTTTTTTGCGGGACGATTTGACGTTTTTATTGGTACCATTTTTGGTCACATGTCATTTTTTGATTGCTTTCTATTCTAAATTTGGGGAGGGAAAATAAACAAAAACTGGCAATTCAGGAATTGTGTTTTTTTTTTTTTTAATGCCGTTCCGCGTGTGGTAAAATTGATAAGGCAGAGTTATTCTTCAGCTCTGTACGTTTACAGCGGTACCACATTAATAGCGTTTTTATACAAAAAATATATATATTTTTTGCATCGCTTTATTCTGAGAGCTATAATTTTTTTATTTTTTCACTGATGGGGCTGTATGGCGGCTTGTTTCTTGTGGGACAAGATGACGTTTTCAGCGGTACTAATTTTATTTAGATTTGGTTTTTTTATCGTGTTTTATTCCCCTTTTTTTTTTGATGATAAAGCATCGTTAGCCTCGTTTTTTTAAGTTTTTTTTGTGCGGCGTTCACTGAAGGGGTTAAATAGTGTGACACTTTTATAGGTCGGGTTGTTCCAGACTCGGCAATACCAAATATGTGTACTTTTTTTTATTTTTTTATTTTTTTTTACATAAAAATGTGTATTTATTAGTGAATATTTTTTTTAATTATTATTATTATTATTATTATTTTTTTTTTACACATTTTTTGCCATTTATTTTTTACTTTTTTACTTAGTCCCTTTATGGGACTTTCACTTGTTTCTCTTTGATCACAGGTATAATGTATTGCAATGTACTAGATTGCAGTGCATTCATTATACCTTTAGTGAACGCTCCTGAGCCCATGCTGTGAGCATGGTCTCATCAGCTTTCCGTAGCTTGGTGACCAGGGGGTCGTCATGACGACCCCTGGTCACCATGGCAATGATTGGGCCCCACGACATCGCAGGGGCACCGATCTGTCAGGGGGTTAACAGCCAGGGGTGGTGCTGACACGGCTACTAGCTGTTTAGTGCCGGAGCTCAGCCACTGGCGGCGCTGAACTCCGACACTGATCGGGCTGGAGACGCTGATATTTCAGCATCTCCTGCACGATCATGCTGAGATCGGTCAGTCAGATTGACTGACCGATCGCAGCAATCTAGGTGTGCGGACCGACCATATGGCTCCCTGCACCCCATCTTGTGCTGCTCAGCTGTCACAGATAGCTGTCCACACGTATCTGTCACTGCGTGTTTACACGCTGTGACAGTTTAAAGCCATAACGGACACTGCACGGCAAGGAGCATTAACTTACACCTGCTCATGCCGTGCAGTGTCCGTCATTGGGCGTTATGGGGTTAATACCGCTGTCAAGTGTGATGGTGACATGTAACAGACTTTAACATAATGGCCATCAGTTCTAATGAACATGGGGCCACCGTGCAGTATGAATGCACATTGACGAAGGGTTACTTTGACTGCCGGATGACCACTTTAAAAAAATATATATATGGCTCTCAGAATATGGTGACAAAAGCCAAATTGTTTTTGTAAATGTTTTATTTTATTTTTAATTAGTAAATCATGAATAGAAATATATAGATTTGGTTTCCCGTAACCATACTGACCCATAGAGCAAAGGTAACAGATCACCACTAGATTAGCACAAAGTAAGGCTGAGTTCACACGATGCGTTTTTCGTGCGTTTCCGCGGCGTTTTTGCAGTTGCGTAAACGCCGCGGAAAAGCATGAAAAACGCATGGTAGAAGGGCAGCAATGTTCCCCAATTGAAATCCGCATGTTCTGTGCCCATGATGCGGATTTTTCCGCAGCGTAAACGCTGCGGTCAAAAATCCGCAGCATTTCAATTAATTTTGGGGAAACGCTGCTCTTTTGCCACCATTAACTTGCATTAGACTGCATGAAATCCGCATCACTGTATATGTTGATGCGCTTTTCATGCGGTCTAATGTGCGGATGGTACCCGGGTGTGGAGGAGAGGACTCTCATCCAGACCCAGGTACCATTAAAAAAAAAAGAATAAAATAAAAAAACATATATTCTCACCTTCTGACGGCCCGCGCAGCGTCCTCCAGGCTTCCCGGGCACTTTGCGGTTGAATGAAGGACCTTCGCTGATGTCAGAGTCATGTGACGGGTCACGTGACGCTGACGTCGGAAGGTCCTACAGTCTTCACTGCCGGCAGCCGGGACCGATGAAGCAGGACACCGGGGGCCATCAGAGGGTAAAGTATATATTTATTTTTTATTTTTTGACATTCACATACTATATAAATCCATGCCGTTTGCATGGATTTATATAGTGTGAAGTTGACAAGCACTTTCCAAGTGATGCTAAAATCGCTTGGGAAGCGCTTGTCAACCCGCATGCGGAAATGCAAGTGAAGAAAGCTTCACATCCGCATGTCCCTGGCAGGAAACCGCATGTACAATCCGCATGTACAATCCGCATGCGTTTTTTCCTGCCAGAGAGATGCAGAAACGCTCAGGAAAAAATCCTGAGCATTTCTGCATCGTGTGCACATACCCTAAGTGGCGCTAGTACAAAACCTTGAAAAAGAAAATGTGGAATTACAGTTTTTCTCCTCACCGTTTCCACTTATTTCATAGAATAAGTTGTGTTCTGCAAAAAACAAGCCCTCTTGCGGCTATGTCGAAATATTAGAAAGGTTATGATTCTTGTTACAAGGAGAGGAAAAACTAAGTTACAATATCCTGGGGAAAAGCTCTGTGTCTGCCTCCTGAAAACCTCCAGCTCAGGGTTTGTTACCCGACCGACGACATGTTTAACAGATTCCTTTGACTAAACCACCCTTCACATGTCCATATAATACCGGTACTGGAAAAATGGTACCGGTGTCATAAGTATTTTGGATCAGTGTGTCATCCATGTGCCATCAGTGTTCCATCCGTGTGCAATTCATTTTTTTTCCACCATGACTTAAATATCAATTCCAAAGCTTCTCCTATACTTTGCAGTGTTAAACATGTACAGCACACGGTTGTCACAAGGATGTTTCACACGGAGCCCGAAATGTGTATTGGCCCTTGTAATCCATGCGGACGGGTCTCATGCAAAGATCTCCATAGATTATGATAGGTATGTGTGGATACGTGTCTTCAGTGCATGTGAAAGCGAATGCCACACGTGCTGAAAACATGTACATGTGAAGGAAGCTTTACACACTGTGTGAACAAGTATGAAAAGTCACCTCTTAATCATTGAATTAAGGTTTTCTCTTTTGGTTCATTGCCATGGGTATAAAATCCAGCATCTAAGCATGTAGTCTGCCTGTGCGAACAGTTGTGATAAAATGGCTCGTTCTAAAGAGCTCCCTGAATTCAGCATCTTGCTGTCATATGTTGTCACAAGTCAGTTCATGAAAGTTCAAATAAGACATGGCTGGGTGAGTTTGGTGTGGAAGAACATGACTGACCCTTCAAGAGACCTAACCTCAACTCCCTCAGATAGATACCTTTTGGATTAACCAGAGATTACAAGCCAGGTCCCCTTGTCCAACATCAGTGTCTGACCTGATAACTGCTCTTCTGGAAGAATGGACAACAAATTGCACAGAAATATCCCCAATTTTTTTTTTTAGAGTGGAAGCTTTATTAGCTGCAAAGGGAGATCAACTCCATGTTAATGACCCTGGATTTAAAAAGCAATGTCATAAAATTTCCTCCAGGAGTAATGTGTATGTGTCCCAATAATTTTATCCCTACAGTGTGTAATAGGTTCTGCTTCTTCCATGGTGAGAGGTGGAGACTGCTTCTCTGATGATGTGTAAATCTGGAGGTGAATGAGAATCATAATCAGTTTTGTTATATATTTTAGGAAGGACGTCCAGAATAAGAGGCAGAAAGCGTCCGATTATTGAGGACGACAGTGAGGAGGAGGTGCAGCCAACGTAAGCACTAAATACGACTATCATTCGTTACATTGTATTGTAAGGCTATGTTCACATGTCTGGTAGTTATACCTGTTTTTGGATTTGTTAGGGGTGATAAAAAATGAAAAGATACAATGCAAAATTAGTTCATTCAAATAAGGACGGGAATGTCTTAAATAGTTTTCTTTTTTACTGCAATCTGTTTTTTAGCAGGATCATGTGCCGATTTGCCATGAGCGTTACCCGTTGGCCATCGCTCATAGCAGATGATCATTTTAACCATGTGTAGCACAAGTGATCGGATGAAGGCACCTTCAAGTCTTCTAAGGAAACTATTAAGGCCAGAAAAAAGTAAAAAAAAAAAATTATTTTTTTTTTAAATATAAACGTTCAAATCACCCCCCTTTTGCCCCATTCAAAATAAATGAATAATAAAACAAAAATATACATATATTGCTGCATTCTGAATCGCCCGATCTATCAAGATATAAAAAGAATTAATCCAAATGGTAAACTGTGTAACGAGAAAAAAAATCAAAACACCAGAATTAAGTTTTTTTGGTCGCTGCAACATCGCAATAAAACGCGATCACCGGCGATTAAAACATATCTACCTAAAAATATTATCAATAAAACCTTCAGCTCAGCGTGCGAAAAATAAGCCCTCACCCAGCCCCAGATCCTGAAAAAGGGAGACGCTACGGGTCTCGGAATATGGCTCCATTATAATTTTTTTTACAAACTTTGGAATTTATTTCACCACTTTAAAAAAAATAACCTATTCATGTTTGGTATCTACAAACTCATAATGACCTGGAGAATCATAATTGCAGGTCAGTTTTAGCATTTAGTGATCATGGTAAAATAACAACAACCAAGAAACAAGTGTAGAATTATACTTTTTTTGCAATTTTGACGCACTTTTGAATTTTTTCCTTTTTCTCCAGTACACGACATTGTAAAACCAATGATGTCGTTCAAAATTACAATTCGTCCCAGAAAAAATAAACCATCACAGGGACATATTAAAAAATAAAAAAGTTATGCCTCTGGGAAAAAGGGGAGCGAAAAACGGAAAATCCCAAGGTCGTGAAAGGGTTAAAGGATAGAAATCCTCAACTATATTGATTGTATTGATTGAACAGTACCACCACATACCACCATAGCATTACTGAATCTCTCTATACCATGTGTGGTTAATACCGTAACTAATACTGCCATATAGTTACTAAATTATACTTTTATAACATGATTTTAGAACCACCATACTGTAACTGAAAAACAGCATCATATTGTGACTTTATCACTTGGGGTCTGAGCTGTTTTGATGCCCAGCGATCAAAAAGTTATTTAATTCTAAATGCCCTCAGACTCATGAGATAGAAGTTGGCTAAACCCGGTGATTTTGGCTTGAATCGGTTAGCTTCCTAACGTCTGTGGGGACAGGCCTGATTCTAGCTTTTTTTTTGGTGCCCAAGGCGAAAATTCAAGTGGCACCCCTCCCAGCAGTTCATGGTATACCTGCAGTGAATAAACACAATCCCATCATTGTTTTTTAGGTTTTGCTTTTAAGATATACTTTATGTGGTAAAAGTGACGTGTGAACATGATTCTCCAGGTCTTTGTGATTACAGTAATCCCTAACTTTCAGAGATTCTTATTTTTGTAAAAAAAAAAACAACATTTAGCTTGTGATGCTTTTTTTAGGACCTGTTAGAACAATAAAAATATATCTATGAAGCTATGTGAGAGCTGTTTTTTGCATAGTAAGTTGAAATATTTATTGCTATCAATTCAGGGTGCATACATTTGGATGGCTTTTTGCTGTAAGAGGTGTGGTGACACAAAAAAGTAGTTCTGCTATTTTTTTTTCTCTTTACTGCATATGTTAGTTCTTTTTATATTTTGATAGATCAGACTTTTAAGGATGTGGACATACCAAATTTTTTTTAATTGTTTAATTTGTTTTTAATGAGGGAAGACCGCACCAGATCCATGATCATTAAATGAATACATCACCAGAACATTCCATCAGTACATGAATGGCACCAGCATCATCATCAGTACTTAGATACAGCACCAAAACAACCATTAATACACTAATTCATTATTAGAACCATAATCGGTAATTGAATATAGCACTGGAACCATCATTATTAATTGAATACATCGCCAGAACCACCAACTGCACATGAATACAGTGAAGAGCAAAAGAGTATCAATGTTTTGAACTTTTGACTTTCAGGCTCCATATCTCACCATCCACTACTTCTTTTATTGTGACACTACCCTCATTTTATAGACAATCATCTTGTCTATCTCATATATAAACTTGAGTTGCAACTATTTAGCATATGATTAATTATGCAGATTCTTGTCATGTCACTGCACTGTTACTGTTTTGCTCCTAAAAATCTAAATACAATTTTTTATTATTTTATTAGTATTTTGTAAATCCACCTTTGGCTTTCAACACTGCCTGAATCCTTCTGGGCATGCTCTCGATCAGATTCAAACATGTCTTGACCGACATCTAATTCCGGTTCTCTTTTACATGTTCCCAGTTGGTGCATGCTCTTCGACTCGCTTGGATATGTATATAGTTTTTTATTCCATTCTACCCACAAGTGTTAAATTGGATTAAGGTCTGAGGTCTGTGGGGGCCAATCCAGCACTTTGACTTCATTGTCATTGAACCATTTATTTGCCAATCTCAACGTATGCTTTGGGTCGTTGTCCTGCTGGAACACTATGTTGTCCTTTTCATACCGATGGTACTCAAGTGTACAAAGTAATTCGTCTTGTAGGATACTCACATATAGCTCAGCATTGAGACCACCATTGATTCTGGTAAAGTATCCAACGCCTTTAGCTGTGAAACAACCCCATATCATCAGGCTTCCTTCACCGAACTTGACAGTTCCTTCAATTTCTCCATCCGTTAGCCCCATTTTCCTTTGTTTCTTCCAGACCCATTTGCACCCATCATATCCTAGTCTATTGACTTTTGTCCCATAGCTCCAAACCACCCGTTTCCTATCTTCTACAGTTCACTTTTCATACCTTTTTGCAAACTTGTGTCGACGCTTCTTATGATGATATTGAAGTTGATGCTTCTTCATCTTTTTTTGAGCCACCATTCAAGACTTGTGTAACATGCGTTACACGGTGCTTGCATAGACATCTGTGATCTCACTATTACGAAACTTACAAGTTACTCCAGCCCGTGATATTGGAAGCAGACTTTGCATCCGTAAGTATGGCAAAAGAGGTGACGGGGAATGCATGATTGGAGCAGTAGGCTGGTACTTAAAAGGAGTTGGATATGCTGGAGACCTTGAAATGGTCTGGGAAGAAGCGCTCCCTGAAGGACGATACATTGCATACCGCATAGACCGCTCTTATCTAGGAGAGGTATCAGTGAGGAAGTGGTGGGTGCTGCCTTTCATGGTAATTGTAGGGTCTTGTGATGGTGTAGGTGTCTATCTGCCCTTTCTGACACCCACCTGGTTAGGTAAAATGCAATATCCAAGTCGTTGTTGGTGAATTAAGACCCATGAGAACAATGAACATTTCTTCACTCCACATTTGCAAGTACAACTCCCTCTACCTTGATGGTTTTATCATTTAAAATAGTATTTTTCTTTTCACTTTGACTCTTAACACAGACCTTGATTTGTATGTTTCTACAGAAAGAAATTCACAAGAAATGAGGAAACCCCTCCGTCGTCTTTTGTGGCTTTTGAAAGCGACGTTTTGTGAGTAATTTTGACAACATATAATAAGTTCAAGTTAAACTTCACTTAAAAGCTATGTTCACGCATGTTGTGTTTTTTTTAGCATTTTTTGCTGCAGATTTTTATGCAAATTTTCAGTTGTGTTTTGCAGTACCAGCAAAGTCTATGAGAAACCAGAATTGTCTGTTCACACATCATGCTTTTTTGTTGTTGTGTATTTTGTGCCTTGGTTGGGTTTTTGGAAAATAGAGCATGTCACTTCTTTCAGCATTTTTGTCAGTGTTTTTTCACCCATGGGAAATAATGGGTGGTTGTAAAGGGAAGTGTCCCAGGTTGTACATGTATATACATGCTAGCCATGCTTGCAGATAAGTATACATGTATATATTGGCCCCACATCTCCCCATGTGTTTCAGTCTGTTTGCTGCTGGAGGAGGTTTCAATAGAATGTCCAGCCATGTGCTAAAACAGGTTTTGCGAGTATGGTTGGACTTGAACAAAGACCTTAGCCAGTGAGCAGGGAATAATACATCATTTCCTGTGACATGAAGCTGGACACTGGCTGGACTTAAAACCCCAGAATCCACATGTGCTAGGGCCCCTTAGACTCTTGAAGATGGACATAACAACACATGGCTGAGTATCTCTCTTCCCCTGTAACTTCTTTACTTACTAGCCCTACATACCCTGTACTAACCCTCCTAGATATTGATAGATATATATAGGCAAAGTTGGTATAGTTGGGTGGGCCGATATTGCATGAGTGATTAGCAAACGTGGGTGGAAAATATATTAGGTAATTGGGAATTGTGAATCCGTTTTGTGTACTGTGTTAGTGTGATACATAGCAGTATATTAACTGTAGACTTTTGTGTAATAAATACCTTTTATTAGCACACGGTTTTGTCTCAGTTGGTATATAGTATAGGGCTCAGATAACGTTAGTGGAAATTAATTATTAATAGTCAAGTTTGATGTTAATAGTTAATATCGGACCTCAATAGAGGTGTAGGAGAGTTCCCCCATTAATTACTGATAGTTTGGAGGAAAATCACATCCTTATACAGTGGTGAAAAAAACGCTGAAAAAATGCACTAAAATTTGCAGCAGCGTTTTTGATGGTGAAATAGAATGGGGTTCTTTTTTAACAGAACTTTATGTACATGCATAAATAGAGACAGGACAGTGAAAAAAATCGCTGAAAAAACTCAAAAAACGCAGCAAAACGTTTTTGACACAGCTGATTTCCTGCCAGAGATTGTGTTTTGATGCAGTTTTCTGAAGCTGAAAAACACAACATGTGTGAACACAGCCAAAGTAAAAAAGTTAAAGGGGTTTACCCGCAAAGTTCATTTTAATCAATAGATCTTGATAATAATAAATTCCACAATTGGATGTGTTTATCTCAGCACAGGAACATTTTATTTAATCTTATAAATGGGCCCCTGCTGTGTACTGTGTAATGGCTTTGTCTGACGGTACAGGGACATGGACAGATAATTCCACAGCTCCTGGGAAGGGGGAGACGCAAAAGAGTCTACAGACATTACAGGACTGGATCACAAAAAATTCTTTCTTTGAGGTAAAACATTTTTTAAAAACAGGCAGGGAAATGTTTTATCTCACATTCATTTTCAAGGAAAACGAACGAGTGCAATCCGATAAAAAATTGGATTCTACTTTGACCAATATTAATTTATGAGTTACAGCTCATCTGTGATTTTTTTCACAGCTGAAATCGGACTTAGAAAAAAAATCGCAAGTCAATGGGTGCGAGAAAAATAAAATCACACGGCTCTCGGACCTTGCGAGTGCCGCTCAATTTTTAAATACCTAGAATCAATTAATTTATTTGAAAGAAACACATAGACTCCTTTAATAAATCTAAATTTAACTAATAACATAACACCCATTCCATTGAAGCCGATGTCAATTGAAATAAAATAATAAAGCATCATCATCCTCACCTGTCCCTGACGTGAATAAAATCATCCATTTGTTGCGCGACAGGTCTAGGTCTGCTACATCAAGATGGCAGGCTGTATTGTCGCAAGATACGACTATACAGTCTGCCATCCTGCAGAGACAATTAGCTGTGCAAGCTTGCGCACCTCAGTGTCTCCCGTGCTGGCAGAAAGGTCATCGGAGTCCTTATCCAATGAACTCTGTTCACCTCACTGACATTAACGCATGTGCGGTGAGAACTTTCCAACAGCACTGCAGTAAAAAAAGAACACACTTTGTAACGTGTGTTTTCACAGCGCAAATGCACCCAAAAACACATGCATATCATAAATAAATAAAAAAAAATGATGTATGTTCCCCCCTACTTTTTATAACCAGCCTATGTAAAGAACAGAGGTGTGCTCTTGTATTAACAATATAGGAAGGTCCATAGATATTGGCCCTTTCCTAGCCTAAAAATAAAAGCCTGCAGTTACCCCAGAATTGGTGCATCGATGAGATGCGCCAACTCAGGCTCTTTGCTGGCTTTTCCTGATTGCGATGGTGCAGTGGCAATTGGGGTAGTAGTTTTATCAGGTTGATGTCAGCTTTGTAATGTAATGATTGACAAAAGTCTGGGATGGGCTGAAATGTTTTGTATGTGGACCTCCATTAAAAAGAACTTTTAATCAACCACATGAG
Organism: Phyllobates terribilis; assembly: GCF_046119375.1. Classification (NCBI taxonomy): domain Eukaryota; kingdom Metazoa; phylum Chordata; class Amphibia; order Anura; family Dendrobatidae; genus Phyllobates; species Phyllobates terribilis. Next base: position 31,148,852 of record NW_027362775.1, read on the forward strand.
TGACGGGATTTGTCATTTTAAGCCTTGTAATGTCAGCTGGCATCAAAACCAAGGGTTAGTAATGGAGTGGTGTCTATCAGACACCCCCATTACTAACCCAGTAATAAAAAATAAAAAAAAACACACACACACAGGAAAACATAGTTTATTTTAAAGAACACTCCCCCACACCTCGTTCACCTATTTATTAAAAAGCAAAAAAAAAACATGAAGATCCAACGTAATCCAGCCAATCAGAAGAAGTCCAAAAATGGGAACCTGAAAGACATAAAAGGAAAGTTAAATAAATAAAAGGAAGAAACTCTCGCTCATTCGCCAATTTATTTTTAAATTACAATCTCTGCACCTGCGACGTAACCCATTGGGGTTCCCACGACATCTAACGATTCTGTACAGCAAGCTATGGAGCGTCGTTTTGAGAACCATGCTTCATAGGTCACTCCCGGTTATGTCTCACAACCGATAACGTCAGTAACTTAGTAATGTCATCGCTCATGAGTAGTGTTGAGTGATACCTTCCGGTATCAGGAAATATCTGGGGGCGGCTGACGGCTGATGTTTCTAGCCTGGGAGGGTGCCAATATTCATGGCACCCTTCCTGGGCTATTAATATCAGCCCCCAGCTGTCTGCCTAGCCTTTGCTAGTTATTAAAATAGAGGGACCCCACGTCATTTTTTTGGGGGGGTCCCCCATTTTAATAGCTAGTAAAGGCTAGGTATTCAGCTGGGGGCTGATATTAGTAGCCTGGGAAGCTCCATGGGTATTACCCCCTTCCCAGACTTCAAACATCTGCCCCAGCCGTCTGCTTAACCTCCGCTAGAGCCTAAAATTACGGGGAACCCTACGCCAATTTTTTTTTTAATAAATCCTTTATTTTAACACTAAATGACAAGTACAGTAACCAACACTGTCTCTGTACTTAGAAACATGTCAGTCACATACATAATATCTATCTAATCGATGTGTGGTGCTCTATCTTTCTGTTCTAAATTGTCGGGTACCGCTGCTGAATTGCCGGCCGGCTTTTTTAAAGAGACGGTGCATGAAAACACTATTATTTTTTTAAATAAATCCTTTACACTAAATGACAAGTACAGTAAGCAACACTGGCACTGTACTTATTATATATGTGACTGACATGTTTCTATGTATCTAATCTATGTGTGATGCTCTATTCTTTCTATTCTAAATTGTCGGGTACCGCTGCTGAATTGCCGGCCAGCTTTTTTAAAGAGACAGTGCATGAAAACACTATTATTTTTTTAAATAAATCCTTTACACTAAATGACAAGTACAGTAAGCAACACTGTCACTGTACTTATTATATATGTGACTGACATGTTTCAATGTATCTAATCTATGTGTGATGCTCTATTCTTTCTATTCTAAATTGTCGGGTACCGCTGCTGAATTGCCGGCCGGCTTTTTTTAAGATACGGTGCATGAAAACACTATTATTTTTTTTAATAAATCCTTTACACTAAATGACAAGTACAGTAAGCTGAGCGCTGCCATCCAGCTTGTCATCCTTCAGAGACACTGCAGAGCGCAGGCATTATGGGAACTTCCGATTCCGGTATTCGATATTCTAAAAGTATCGGAACTCAGTATCAGAACTCCGATACCGCGAATATCGGTCGATACCCGATTTTTCAGTATCGGAATGCTCAACACTACTCATGAGACATGACCGGGAGTGACCCGTGAAGCGACCTATGAGCCCATTCCAATAAAATGAAGGTAAACTATTTCATCAACTGTTGTGTTCAAACTTTTTATTGGTATTGTACATGAGCATCCCTTTAGGGTATGTGCACACGATGCAGAAATGAAGCAGAAAATTTCTGCATCATTTCTGCATCTCCCTGGCAGAAAAAACGCATGCAGATTGTGCATGCGTTTTTCCTGCAGAATACATGCGGATCCACATGCAGATTCACATGCGTTTCCGCATGCAGATTGACAAGCGCTTTCCAGGCGATGTTAGCATCACCTGGAAAGTGCTTGACAACTAGGTCACACTATATAAATCCATGCAAACAGCATGGATTTATATAGTGTGACCAGAGAGAGTGTATATACTTACCTCCGATGGCCCGCGCTGTCCTGCTCAATCTGTTCTCCCTCGCCGGCAACTTTGAATTGAAAGACCTGCCGACGTCAGCGTCACGTGACCCGTCACATGACTCTGACGTCAGATCAGGTCCTACAACTCAATGCAAGTGCCGGGAACCAAGCGGGAGCGCTGCGCGGGCCGACAGATGGTAAGAATACATTTATTTTTTATTTTATTCTTGTTTTACAGCTTTTTTAATGGTACCTGGGTGTGGATGAGACTCTCCTCTCCTCCACACCCGGGTACCATCCGCATATTAGAACGCGCCAATAACGCAAGTACAAATGCTGTCTTGCGGAATTGGCGCGTTCTAATGCAAGTCAATGGCGGCGAAATCGCCGCGTTTCCGCAAAATTAATTGACATGCTGCGGATTTTTGACCGCAGCGTTAACGCTGCGGAAAAATCCGCATCATGGGCACAGCACATGCGGATTTCCATTGGGGAACATTGCTTCCCTTCTACCATGCGTTTTTCATGCGTTTCCGCTGCGTTTACGCAACTGCAAAAACGCCGCGGAAACGCATGAAATACGCATCGTGTGAACTAAGCCTTATAGTGAACCCCTTCAGTGCTGTTACTTTTTCTTCTCTTTGTAATTTATTACTCAAGAAGCTGTCCTCTTTTCTCATATATCCTGAAGTTCTAAATGTTGAAGGGGTTGTCCGGTCCAAATGGATAAGTCTGCAGTCACACTGTGTGACTGCAGACTCATGAATCCCCCTAGCGCAGGCACTTTGCGCTATGGGGATTTGCCGATATGAGACCCGGGACCGGAGGCTATGTATGTGTTATACATACCCCTGGCCAGTCAGCGCCGCCTCGCTTCGTTCACTTGTATGGAGTGAGGCCAGGCCCTGTCTAGTGCCGTGGATTGCCAGTAGGAGCTTCGACTAGAAGACGCAGCCTCGCTCAATACAAGTGTATGGAGAGTGAGGCCTGTCCACTGGCCAAGGGTATGTATAACACATGCATACCCTCCATTACCAGGTCTCATACCGGCAAATCACCGCATCGCACAGTGCCTGTGCTGGGGGTTGGGATTCATAAGTCTGAAGTCACATAGAGTGACTGCAGACTTATCACTTTTGACCAGACAACCCCTTTAAATTTACTTGGTTTCATGTATGTGTATGTGAATGGTTAAAGTGGATCTGTCTCCAGATTTCACAATCCTTCCTGCACTGCTACTGGTGACATCTCTCACTGCTAAGTGCAATCAGATACCGTGGGTATGGAAAGTATTCAGACCCCTTTAAATTTTTCACTCTTTTTTCCATTGTAGCCATTTGGTAAATTCTAAAATGTTCATTTTTTTCCCATTAAAGTACATTCTGCACCCCATCTTGACTGAAAAAAAAACAGAAATGTAGACATTTTTGCAAATTTATTAAAAAATAAAAACTGAAATATCATATGGTCATAAGTATTCAGACCCTTTGCTCAGACACTCATATTTAAGTCACATGCTGTCCATTTCCTTGTGATCCTCCTTGAGATGGTTCTACTCCTTCATTGGAGTCCAGCTGTGTTTAATTAAACTGATAGGACTTGATTTGAAAAGGCACACAGCTGTCTGTTTAAGACCTCACAGCTCACAGTGCATGTCAGACCAAATGAGAATCATGAGCTCAAAGGAACTGCCCAAGGAGCTCAGAGACAGAATTGTGGCAAGGCACAGATCTGGCTAAGGTTGCAAATGAATTTCTGCATTACCCAAGGTTCCTAAAAGCAATGTGGCCTCCATAATCTTTAAATGGAAGAAGTTTGGGACCACCAGAAGTCTTCCTAGACCTGGCCGTCCAGCCAAACAGAGCAATCATGGGAGAAGAGCCTTGGTGAGAGAGGTAAAGAAGAACCCCAAGATCACTGGCTGAGCTCCAGAGATGCAGTAGGGAGATGGGAGAAAGTTCCACAAAGTCACTGTAGCCCTCCACCAGTTGGGCCTTTATGGCAGAGTGGCCCAATGGAAGCCTCTCCTCAGTGCAAGAAATATGAAAGCCTGCATAGAGTTTGCTGAAAAACACATGAAGGACTCCAGACTATGAGAAATAAGATTCTCTGGACCGATGAGACGAAGATAGAACTTTTTGGTGATAATTCTAAGCGGTATGTGTGGAGAAAACCAGGCACTGCTCATCACCTGCCCAATACAATCCCAACAGTGAAACATGGTGGTGGCAGCATCATGCTATGGGGGTGTTTTTCAGCTGCAGGGACATGACGACTGGTTGCAATTGAAGGAAACATGAATGTGGCCAAGTACAGAGATATCCTGGATGAAAACCTCTACCAGAGTGCTTTGGACCTCAGACTTGGTTCACCTTCGAACAAGACAATGACCCTAAGCACACAGCTATAATGACAAAGGCGTGGCTTCAGAACAACTCTGTGACCATTCTTGACTGGTCCAGCCAGAGCTCTGGCCTAAACCCAATTGAGCATCTCTGGAGAGACCTGAAAATGGCTGTCCACTAACGTTCACCATCCAACCTGACAGAACTGGAGAAAGGAAAAATGGCAGAGGATCCCCAAATCCAGGTGTGAAAAACTTGTTGCATCATTCCCAAGAAGACTCATGGCTCTACTAGCTCAAAAGGGTGCTTCTACTCAATACCGAGCAAAGGGGCTGAATATTTATGACCATGTGATATTTCAGTTTTTCTTGTTTAATAAATTTGCAAAAATTTCTACATTTCTGTTTTTTTTTCAGTCAAGATGGGGCGCAGAGTGTACTTTAATGAGAAAAAAATGAACTTTTTAGAATTTACCAAATGGCTGCAATGAAACAAAGAGTGAAAAATTTAAAGGGGTCTGAATACTTTCCATACCTACTGTATATTGTCCTCTATTTGGTTCTTCCTGAACCTTGTGGTATTTGGTGATTCTTCCTATGGTCAGAATGCACCTAGGTCTTTCTAGTGTCTCAACTGATGTAATATTATTTTTTCTTTCCTTAAAGGGAACCTGTGACTTGAAAGAAGCTATTTTTCTGCATATATGGAGTTAATCTGCAGATTAATAGCGTTCTGAACCTGCCCAGCACTTAGACCCCTACTGTCATGAGGAAATGATCTTTATTCCTCCTTTTAGCATTCTGGTTTCAGTCACGGGTGGCGCCGGCGTGGGTTCAGTCACCGTTCTCTGTATAGAGTGCGGTGGCTGTAACCTCGTCCCCGCCAGTGATTGACAGCCGACCCTACTGCTGAGCTGCTGTAAGTCAGTGCAGGGGGAGTGTTTGCTGCCACTTCTCACTATACACAGAGCGGTGACTGAATCCAATGGATGCCGGGAGAAATAAAGTTCAGAGCAGGGTTAATCTGGAGATTATCCCCATATCTGCAGGCTGATTGTGTTTTTTTCAGGTGACAGGTTCCCTTTAAGGAAAGAACCATTTTTTATTGTAGTTAATAATTCTTACATGCATGTAGTAATGTCTTTTTTTTTCTTAAATCTGCAGTGCAAGTGGGCCTAGCGGACAACTCTACGAGCATTCAGAAGGTATAATGAAATCTTTGACTTTATATTTTATTGATTCCAAACTTTTTATAGGTTTTATAAAAGGTACATATAAACAATAGCTTGACACCGGCAACAAAATCTAAAAGGGAATTTGTCGGCAGGTTTTACTACTCATCTGAGAGGAGCGTAATGTAGACAAATAGAAGCTGAATCTATCAATGTATCACTTAGATTACTGGGTGCAGCAGTTCTGACCCAATCAGAGCTTTTAGATTTAGAATGAAGCAGAGCTGAGAAAGCTGTCCCCACCCACACCAGGCTCTCCATGTACAAAGTCCATAGACGGTGTGCTGCTTATCACAGCAGGGGGCGTTGCTGGACTAGTGTTGTCCGGCAATGTTATTCTCTTCGTGATAAATCCTTGACAATTACTAAGCAACACCGCACGCACTTTGACAAGTGACACATCTCTGAATTCTGTGTTTCAGCCCCTATCTCCTGCTGTCCTCAGATTACATAGCAAAAACCTGCTGACGGATTCCCTTTAACCCCTTTACAACCTAAGGTGGTTTGCACGTTAATGACCGGGCCAATTTTTACAATTCTGACCACTGTCACTTTATGAGGTAATTACTCTGGAACGCTTCAACGGATCCCCCTGATTCTGAGATTGTTTTTTCGTGACATATTGTACTTCATGATTGTGGTAAAATTTCTTCGATATCACTTGCGTTTATTTGTGAAAAAAATGGAAATTTGGCGAAAATTTAGAAAATTTTGCAATAAATAACATTTCCCACATGTCTACTTTACATCAGCACAATTTTGGAACCAAAATTTTTTTTTTGTTAGGGAGCTATAAGGGTTAAAAGTTGACCAGCGATTTCTCATTTTTACAACAAAATTTACAAAAACATTTTTTTTAGGTACCACATCACATTTGAAGTCACTTTGAGGGGTCTATATGACATAAAATACCCAAAAGTGACACCATTCTAAAAACTGCACCCCTCAAGGTGCTCAAAACCACATTCAAGAACTTTATTAACCCTTCAGATGCTTCACACCAATTAATTGAACATGAAAGGAAAAAATTAACATTTAACTTTTTTTCACTAACATTTTATTTTAGACCCCAATTTTTTTATTTTCACAAGGGTACCAGGAGAAATTGCACCCCATAAGTTGTTGTGCAATTTCTCCTAAGTACGCAGATACCCCATGTGTTGGAGAAAACTACTGTTTGGGCGCATGTCAGGGCTCGGAAGGGAAGGAGTGACGCTTTTGAACGCAGACTTTGATGGAATTGTCTGCGGGCGTCATGTCACGTTCTCAGAACCCCTGATGTGCCTAAACAGTGGAAATGCCCAACAAGTGCCCCCCTTTTGGTAGTGGTAGTTGATTTTTGAATTTTATAATGTAGTTGTTAGGAGGGCGGTTGCAGACAACTTTATTAAAATGGAACGCAACCGACCCCGGGGTCCGCGATTCGGCCTGGAGGACTGCTGCCGAACACTTTCCGGGTGGAAAGGTACGCAACCATCTTAAATGTTAAACCCTTCCGTGTTACCGCACACAGGAACGGGTATAGCGGTTCGCTCTATCTCCGTTAACTGCACGGGAGAAGAGTGACTGGGATAGCACCTACTTAACTGAAGAACCACTCCGTGTTAATGCACACGGAGCGGGCTTCAGCGGTTCACACAATCTCCAAGAACTGCAGGGAGACGTGCGACTGGAGGGAAAGCAGTAGCCCTGTCTTCGATACAGGCGCTACTCTGTAGGGATTGGCGCTAGATGCGTGTGTGACTACGCGACGGGTACACGTGCCTCCAGCCGGCGTGCCACCGGACTGAAGGGTACTACTCCACGTGGCTGACAGGCGATAGCCGTGGACAGGGTGTCTGCAGGCTGCTCGAGGTATTAGGAGACCCCTTTGGCTGAGCCAGGCTGCTAGACGTAGCTACCTGCCTGAGTGACCTACGCTAATTAGCCGAGCTAACTCTGGCATCGGCAGGTCACGGAGAGAGCAGGTAGAGAGCACGTGGAATACACTCGTCCACACAAACAACACTTGCAAAATGATCTGAGCGCGTCGCCATTTTTGTGGGCGGGCCTTTTAAAGACTAAGCCCTGCCCACCGACGCGCCATTGGTGATGTTACCCGTGGACCAATCAGGCGGTGGCAGGTCACCACCGGGTCAGGTGAGTGCCAACCCACCAATCATGATCCGCCAGGTCACGGACATGCTCAGTTCGGCAAATCCTGGACTTAGATTCCACAAGCCCTGTCTCCTTCTGCAACCCAGGCTTAACATTGCTAGGCACAACTACCTGGGAGATAAACAGTGCTCGTGGACCAGCTAGGTGTTGGGGCTGATGGTGATTCTGAGCAGCATCATCCCTGGCTGGACTGAAATGGGAGACCATATAAGGTCTTGGACCCATTTCGAATCCAGCACCAGACCGACACCTAACAGTAGTGTTATACATCAGTTGTGTAGGACAACCTGACGAGCACTGCACAACTGACGTATGACAACCTGACGAACACTACGTCAGTTGTGTAGTGTTTGTCAGGTTCTCATACGTCAGAAATTAATTTAATAGTCCATCAAAGTATGGTACCTTTTCAAGCAGTCTTTCATACACAGGCCAGGTTTGTCAGGGCAGTTGTCACATTGATAAATGGTGTCCTTGCGTATTCCACTTTTATAACACACTCAGCACCTCTTTTGTGACTTTCCTTTTTTCCCGCTGTGAGGGATCTGCCCTGGGAAATGCTGGCCTGGTACAATTCTCAGTCCTTCAATTCCGGAACTACTAGGGCCTGCTCTGTCACCGCTGCCAAATATCAGGGCCTTGATAACAGTCTCCTGGAAGTGAAGGTACGACGTAGAAGTCTGGCCTGCACATTGTGACAGAAGGAAAGCGTTGTGCATTGCCATCTGTACAATGTGCACGGCCAGCTTCTTATACCATACCTTGGCCTTTCTCAAAGCACTGTACGGCTGGAGGACTTGATCTGAAAGATCAACTCCCCCCATGTACTTGTTGTACCCCACTACACAGTCTGGTTTGGCGACCTGTGTAGTGGAACCTCTTACAGAGCTGAGGGTGCTGCCATCACCATGTATGGTGGTCAACAAAAGGACATCCCTTTTGTCCTTGTACTTGACCATCAGCAGGTGGTCGCTACATTAGGCTCTGCTCTCACCCCTTCTGAGCAGCTGCCCAATTAGCGTCTTTGGGAGGCCTTTCTAATTTTTGCGGACAGTACCGCAGGCTGCAGTACGTCGCGCAGAGAGGGACTTGAAGAGCAGGATACTTGTATAAAAGTTATCCACAAAGAGGTGATAACCTTTATCCAGCAGTGGGTGCACCAAGTCCCACACAATTTTCCCACTCACTCCCAGAACGGGGAGGCATTCAGGGGTTTCAATCCGGGAGTCCTTCCCTTCATCAACTCTAAACTTGTGAGTGTACCCTGAGGTACTCTCAAAAAGTTTATACAGCTTGATCCCGTACCTGGACCTCTTACTGGGCAGGTACTGCCGCAATCCAAGCCGCCTTTTAAAAGAGATTAAGGACTCATCCACACAGATGTCCCTTTGGGGCACGTACACTTCAGCAAACTTGTTGTTGAAGTGTTCGATGACCGGCCGAACTTTGAAAAGACGATCAAAGTTCGGGTCATCGCGTGCAGGACACCTTGCATTATCTTGGTAATGCAAGAACTTGTGGATGGCCTGAAAGCGTCTCCAGATCATGGCCATTCGGAACACTGGAGTGTTATACAAAACGTCAACACTCCAGTATTGCCGAAGCTCGGGCTTGTTCAGGATCCCCATAAGAAGGACCAGGCCCCAAAACTTCATCATTTCTACTGTGTCTACAGGAGACCAGTTAGAAAATGATGAAGAGGGGTTTTGTTCCAAAAATTGATGAGCGTATAAAGTAGTTTGGCCCACCATGAGGTTTACAAAATCCTCAGAGAAAAAGACTTTGAAAAAGTCTATTTCTGTGAGGCCGGTGGTGTCAAACTTGATTCCTGATTCCGCCACAAAATCAGAAATCAGTGGTTCATAATTTTCGGGGGGCGAGGTCCATATGGGATCAGTAGTGGGGAGCGCTGGATCATTGTCTCTCCTGCGACGACGGCGGGGCAGTCCAGCAGAACCGGAGGAAGAAGAGGAAGACGACGAGGAGTCGGAAAAATAAATAAATGTGGGATCCTCGCCCTCGCTGTCAGTGTCGGTGGCAAGAATAGCGTATGCCTCCTCCGCTGAATAGCGAGTTTGGGATGAGCGGGACATTGTTTGTTATGTATGTGGTGCGTGTGTGTCAATACTTTATTTAGAGTGTGTGTGTGTCAATACTTTTTTTAGAGTGTGTGGAAAAGGGAAATACTGTATGTGGTGCAAACAGCAATGATGTCACTGATCAATACTCGGCGGCTGCTGGATGTGCGCACGGATGTGTGGGGAGTGGGAAGAGGGGAATTGGCGTGGATGAGGGGAGATCAGAGATGACTTACCAAAGTCCTCTCTGTTCTTCTTTCAGGATCAGGAGCCTGGACCGGGAGCCCGGCGCTGGTGACCGGGAGCCCTGCGCTGGTGACCGGGAGCCCTGCGCTGGTAACCGGGAGCCCTGCGCTGGTGACCGGGAGCCCGGCGCTGGTGACTGGGAGCCCGGTGCTGGTGACCAAGAGCCCGGCGCAGGAGACTGGGAGCCTGGAGCAGGAAACCGGGAGCCCGGAGCAGGAGACCAGCGCTGGTGACCGGGAGCCCAGAGCAAGAGACCGGGAGTCCGGAGCAGGAGACTGCTGCCGGACGCAAAAAAAAAAATGGTGGTAAGGGGGGGAGGGGTAAAAAGAGCGGGGAGGGGGGATTGGGGTGGATGAGGGGAGAACAGACTTACCAAAGTCTTCTCTGCAGGATCAGCAGCAGGATCAGCAGCAGGCTCTGGAGCAGGATACCCAGGACGGTGGAGCAGAAGATCCAGGAGCAGCAGCAGCAGCGACTGGAACAGGTGAGAAAATGGTCTTGTGGTGTCACAGAATATTCTGTGGCACTACAAGGCCCAGCACAGACACATCAGATGTGACCGCTCTGTAGAAATCCTCACCAAGTGTGAGGGTCTGCAGGGCGGTCACAGGGTGATGATGGGGTGGTGACAGGTGGAGGTAGTCAGGTAATCTGATTGGAGCAATCAATGTCACCAATGATTGCTCCAATCAGAGTTCCTGAATACAGGTGACCAGGCGGTCACAAGGAGGTGTCACCTCTCTGTGACCCCCTGTGGTGCATGCTGTGCCCCAGTCATCTGATTGGTGACATTGATTGCACCAATCAGACATGGCTGTAGCAGAGCACGCACCACAGGGGGTAACAGAGAGGTGACACCTCCCTATGACAGCCCGGTCACCTGTATTCAGGAACTCTGATTGGAGCGATCGATGTCATCATCGATCGCTCCAATCACAGCAGTCTGGGGACTTTGATTACATTACAGGGGGTCATGGGGCAGTGACAGGCAGGTCACAAGCTGGTCACCGCCCCATGACCGCCCTGTCACCGCGCGGTCGCGCTACGATCGGTGCGATCGATGTAATCGGCGATCGCACCGATCATAGCCGTCTGGGGCCAGGGCTGGGGTGTCCTAGCAATAGCCTAGGATCGGTGCTGTTTGATCTGCAGCCTAGGATCGGTGCTCCTCTGTTTCCGGCAATCACATTGCCGGAAACAGTGAGAAATGCTGTAAAGCAGTGGTCCCCAACCTTTTTTGCACCAGGGACCGGCTTGAAGCAAGATCATTTTTCCATGGCCCAGCAAGGAGGGGGTGGGGTGGGCGGGGCTTTGGTCATATGGGGACAGGGTAATGGAGGGATTTGGAGTTTAGTGCATACTTATCATATAGTGTAGACCAGGTCCCCGCCAGGAGCTATGCCAGGAGCCCCACATAATGTGCTGTGCCAGGAGCCGCATCACTGAGGCCCCATCACGCCCTGCAGCAAGACAGGGCAGCTGTCCTAACAGCTGCTGTTCAGCTGCATTTACTTCATCCCAGGGGCGGACACAGACTGTAGTGGGCCCCTGTGCAAGAAATTTTTGGGGGCCCCCCCCGCCCTTCATAAGGCAACAAAGTTATGTAAACATAACCCCCGCCCATGTGCATCTCTCACCCCCCCATGTGCAGCTCACCCCCCGTGCATCTCTCATCCCCCTCCGTGCATCTCTCATCCCCCTCCGTGCATCTCTCATCCCCCTCCGTGCATCTCTCATCCACCCCCCGTGCATCTCTCATCCCCCTCCGTGCATCTCTCATCCCCCTCCGTGCATCTCTCATCCCCCTCCGTGCATCTCTCATCCACCCCCCGTGCATCTCTCATCCCCCCGTGCATCTCTCATCCCCCTCCGTGCATCTCTCATCCCCCCCCGTGCATCTCTCATCCCCCCCGTGCATCTCTCATCCCCCTCCGTGCATCTATCATCCCCCTCTGTGCATCTCTCATCCCCCCCGTGCATCTCTCATCCCCCCCGTGCATCTCTCATCCCCCCCGTGCATCTCTCATCCCCCCGTGCATCTCTCATCCCCCCCGTGCATCTCTCATCTCTCCCCTCCCCCCCATGTGCATCTCTCCCCTGCCCCCCATGTGCATCTCTCATCTCTCCCCTCCCCCCATGTGCATCTCTCATCTCTCCCCTCCCCCCCATGTGCATCTCTCATCTCTCCCCTCCCCCCCATGTGCATCTCTCATCTCTCCCCTCCCCCCCATGTGCATCTCTCATCTCTCCCCTCCCCCCCATGTGGATCTCTCATCTCTCCCCCTTCCCCCCATGTGCATCTCTCCCCTCCCCCCCATGTGCATCTCCCATTCCCCCCACTCCTAGTTAATTGTATTTAAAAAAAAATAAAACTTGTTATATTTACCCCCATGCGATCCCTGCAGAATCCTGGCGCTCGTCCAAATCGCTGACACCAGGTTCTCCTGCCTTCCGGTCATGTGACGGCGCCGTCACATGACCGGAAGTCAGAGGAATTATGAGATGTCCTGGACCCGGCGCTTTGCTTTGTGATTGTCTGTGGCGGTGCCGCGGACCGGCTGAAAAACCTCAACGGCCCAGTCCTGGTCCGCGGACCGGCGGTTGGGGACCTCTGCTGTGAAGGGGTGTAAAGGGGTTAACAGAGCATGGATCGGGGGTCGGCAATTAGTTTTCTCAAGGGCTCACATGAAATACTGTGACTGTAGTGCAGGGCTAAACCAACACACTGAATTTAAGAATATTAGTGGAAATATTAAGCAAAGTTATATTAATTTATACTGCTTACTATTGATGAGAATTAAGTATGTTGATCCACTGCCACTATTAGGCAATGTGCCCACAATGCAGAAACGCTCTGGATTTTTCCTGAGCGTTTCTGCATCTCCTTGGCAGAAAAAACTCATGTGGATTTTACATGCGTATTTTCAGCCCGGGACAAGTGTTTGTCACGCCTTTAGCACATGCGATTTCCCATGCGGGTTGTCAAGCGTTTTCTAAAAGATTTTGGCTTGGAAAAGTGCTTGACAACTTGGTCACACTATATAAATCCATGCAACCGTGTGACCAAGTTAGTTAAAAAAAAGAATAAAAATGGTAAAAGCTATAAAAAAAAACATTATACTCACCTTCCGATGGCCCCCGGTTTCCTTCTCCGTTCTCCCTGGTGGCCCGCGGTGGTGTAAAAGGACCTTCCATGATGTAATTTAGTCAGGTGACAGGTCACATGACCGCTGACGTTGACGAGCCACCGGGGAGCCAAGACACACCGGAGAGAAGACCGCAGGCCATCAGAAGGTGAGTATAATGTTTTTTTTTATTTTAATTTTTTTTTTACAGGTACTATGGTACCCGGGTCTGGATGAGAGTCTCCTCTAATCCATCCGCACATTGAATTGCTTAATTTCCACATGTGTTCATGTAGTCATGCGGATATTATGCGATTCAATGCAAGTCAATGGCGGCAAAAACGCTGCGCTTACGCAAAATAGTTGGTAGTGCTGCGCTTTTTTCCGTAATAATAATCCGCAGCGGAAATTTCTGCAGCATGTGCACAGCACATGTGGATTATCATTGGGGAACATTGCAGACCTCCTACCAAGCGTTTTTTAAGCGTAATTGCCGCTGCGGAAACGCTTAAAAAATGCATAGTGGGCACACAGCCCACTAGAGCTTATTTTATTGTGTTCTTACTAGGAGCAGCCAATCAAAACCATATGATTTATGAATTATTATAACGTCTCATGCAGGGGCGGGCACTGAGACCAAAGGGTCCCTGTGCAAGAATTGTGTATGCCCCCCCCCTTCTTAAAGGGGACTTTCATTTTAATTATTTTTGTGCTCATCGGCTTGCGCTAGGGAAAAAAAAAAATAAAATCAGAGTTACACATTTTCACCTAGTCTAAAAATAATAAAATCAGAGTTACTCATTTTCACCTAGTCTAAAAATAATAAAATCAGCGTTACTCATTTTCACCTAGTCTAAAAATAATAAAATCAGAGTTACTCATTTTCACCTAGTCTAAAAATAATAAGATCAGCGTTACTCATTTTCACCTAGTCTAAAAATAATAAAATCAGCGTTACTCATTTTCACCTAGTCTAAAAATAATAAAATCAGAGTTACTCATTTTCACCTAGTCTAAAAATAATAAAATCAGCGTTACTCATTTTCACCTAGTCTAAAAATAATAAAGTCAGAGTTACTCATTTTCGCCTAGTCTAAAAATAATAAAATCAGAGTTACTCATTTTCGCCTAGTCTAAAAATAATAAAATCAGCGTTACTCATTTTCACCTAGTCTAAAAATAATAAAATCAGAGTTACTCATTTTCACCTAGTCTAAAAATAATAAAATCAGAGTTACTCATTTTCACCTAGTCTAAAAATAATAAAATCAGCGTTACTCATTTTCACCTAGTCTAAAAATAATAAAATCAGCTTTACTCATTTTCACCTGGTCTAAAAATAATAAAATCAGCGTTACTCATTTTCACCTAGTCTAAAAATAATAAAATCAGCGTTACTCATTTTCACCTAGTCTAAAAATAATAAAATCAGCGTTACTCATTTTCACCTAGTCTAAAAATAATAAAATCAGAGTTACTCATTTTCACCTAGTCTAAAAATAATAAAATCAGAGTTACTCATTTTCACCTAGTCTAAAAATAATAAAATCAGAGTTACTCATTTTCACCTAGTCTAAAAATAATAAAATCAGAGTTACTCATTTTCACCTGGTCTAAAAATAATAAAATCAGAGTTACTCATTTTCACCTAGTCTAAAAATAATAAAATCAGAGTTACTCATTTTCACCTAGTCTAAAAATAATAAAATCAGAGTTACTCATTTTCACCTGGTCTAAAAATAATAAAATCAGAGTTACTCATTTTCACCTAGTCTAAAAATAATAAAATCAGAGTTACTCATTTTCACCTAGTCTAAAAATAATAAAATCAGCGTTACTCATTTTCACCTAGTCTAAAAATAATAAAATCAGCGTTACTCATTTTCACCTGGTCTAAAAATAATAAAATCAGAGTTACTCATTTTCACCTAGTCTAAAAATAATAAAATCAGAGTTACTCATTTTCACCTGGTCTAAAAATAATAAAATCAGAGTTACTCATTTTCACCTAGTCTAAAAATAATAAAATCAGAGTTACTCATTTTCACCTATTTTCAGTCTATTGATGTGTTTGTGCTCCTGGCCTGTCCGTGTTTACAGGCTGCAGTGGTAATATCTCATGTGACCACTGTAGCCAATCATAGGGTCATCAGCTTGTTCCATCTACCAGGGAAGGCTGCAAAATACAATGCAGACATTACAGCACGGGATCGCATAGGATTGATTCATTTTGTGAGGTAAAATATTTCACTGCCTGTGTTTAAACAATATTTTACCTCTCAAAATGAATCCTATGTGAATCCTTTGTGATCCCCTGATGTAATGTCTGTATTGTCTTTGGCTTCCTCCTCCGCTCAGGAGCTGTGGTATTTTCCATACACGGTCAGACACAGACCATTTTTAAAATGAACTTTTGTTTGTGGGAAAACCCCTTTAAGCTCCAGCAGTCACGTGTTTTAGTCAGGACATCACGGCTGCAGCCTGAAAACAAAGACCAGGGCAGTAGCGGAAGAGGAATTGCTGACCCTGAGAGTATCCCTGATTTTATTGTTTTTCTCTAGGGCAAGCCTAAGGGCGGTAAAAGAATTAAAACAGAAATTCACTTTAAGTAACATTATTTGATGCAATAAAAACATGTTAGGCACACATCAAAAAATCACTTGTCACACACCAGACAAATCGCACAAGCACAGCGCAGACTTGAGAGATGTCACACAAGCACAGCGCAGACTTGAGAGATGTCACACAAGCACAGCGCAGACTTGAGAGATGTCACACAAGCACAGCGCAGACTTGAGAGATGTCACACAAGCACAGCGCTGACTTGAGAGATGTCACACAAGCACAGCGCAGACTTGAGAGATGTCACACAAGCACAGCGCAGACTTGAGAGATGTCACACAAGCACAGCGCAGACTTGAGAGATGTCACATAAGCACAGCTCTGACTTGAGAGATGTCACACAAGCACAGCGCAGACTTGAGAGATGTCACACAAGCACAGCTCTGACTTGAGAGATGACACACAAGCACAGCGCAGACTTGAGAGATGTCACACAAGCACAGCGCAGACTTGAGAGATGTCACACAAGCACAGCGCAGACTTGAGAGATATCACACAAGCACAGCTCTGACTTGAGAGATGTCACACAAGCACAGTGCAGACTTGAGAGATGTCACACAAGCACAGCGCAGACTTGAGAGATGTCACACAAGCACAGCGTAGACTTGAGAGATGTCACACAAGCACAGTGCACAAATCACACAAGTAGATGTGCACATATCAGAAAGATCACAAGAATAAGCTGCACACATCTTACAAGTACTCCAACACGCATCACAGAAGTGCAGGACATACCGAGGAATTCTGAAGAGACAAGTTAGAATGGCTCTACATTCAGGTTCTAAAATGGTCGTTCTGGAGGAATAGAAAGAGATAGATGTTACTTTATGTCACCAACTTATTCGTTCCATGTGTAGAAGACTTGGTGCTGTCCTTAACAATCATAGAGGTCATACAAAATACTAGATGTAGTAGTTTTGGTGTAGGGTGCATCACTGAATTTGGGTAAAACTGAAGATTTTGTAATGAAAGTTATAATATTAACATTACTTTCATGCTATGGGTGAAAAAAATGTTCTGTGAAACTCCGTCTTGTCAGTATTTTGGAAACTGTTCTTGTGTTCAGTGAGGTATTAACTAAAATCCTACTTCTTGTAGTCACTTTATGCTGGGCACTGAAAAAAAAAAAGATATTTATACATACCACACACCTACATGTTACATACATTGTTTTATCACCCTGACTAATCAGTATTTCCTTTTATTACTGGCATGATATGCCAGCACTTTTGAGCATAGGTATGTACTGCACATTACCATTTCATGTTTCTTAACCCTGTCTCGTGGTAATCAGTATTAACCTTTCTGACAGCCCCATTTTTCATATCTGAAACGTCACTTTATTTGGTAATAACTTTGAAATGCTTCTGCTAGTCAGTCTGATATTTCTGATCTTCTTTTTGGAACAAATTGTACCTGTTGCAGCTGGTAAATTTTAAATTAATACGTTTTGTTGTTATTCATGAAAATATCCCAGATTTTCTAAAAATTTAGAAAAATGTGAAATTTTAAACTTAAAGCGGTTGTGCCACCATAAAGAATACAATTGACCAACCAGAAAAGGTGTAAATAAATTGTTTTGTAATGTATAGTGATTCAAAATTATGCTTCATTCAAAAGATACCAAGCTTTTATTTTTCAAATGCTGTTCTCTGGCGCCCCCTGGCGTTATTCCACTACGTCCTGGTAGTAGGTGATCAGCTGGTCGGGTTTGCGCAGTTCCTTGCGTAAGAGCTCCCTACCCGCAGCATGCAAAATGTATTCTCTGTCACAACACTCCCTGCTGTAAGCACAGAGTGTGTGTGATTCACCCCCTCCCCCTGTGCTCATAGCTCACAGCTGATCTCCGGGTGAGATACCCCCTCCCAATGCGCTCACAGCTCACCTCTGGGTCAGAAAACCCCCTCCTCCTCTGCTCATAGCTCTCAGTTGATCTCCGGATGAGATACCCCCTCCCCCTGAGCTCATAGCTAATCTCCGGGTGAGATACCCCCTCCCCCTGTGCTCACTGCTGATCTCCGGGTGAGACATGGCCTCCCTCTGCACTCACAGCTCATCTCCGAGTGAGATACCCCCTCCCCCTGCACTCACTGCTGATCTCTAGGTGAGATACTCCCCTGCCCTCACAGCTCATCTCCGAGTGAGATACTCCCCTGCCCTCACAGCTCATCTCCGAGTGAGATACTCCCCTGCCCTCACAGCTCATCTCCGAGTGAGATACTCCCGTGCCCTCACAGCTCATCTCCGAGTGAGATACTTCCCTGTCCTCGCAGCTCATCTCCGAGTGAGATATTTCCCTGCCCTCACAGCTCATCTCCGAGTGAGATACTCCCCTGCCCTCACAGCTCATCTCCGAGTGAGATACTCCCCTGCCCTCACAGCTCATCTCCGAGTGAGATACTCCCCTGCCCTCACAGCTCATCTCCGAGTGAGATACTCCCCTGCCCTCACAGCTCATCTCCGAGTGAGATACTCCCCTGCCCTCACAGCTCATCTCCGAGTGAGATACTCCCCTGCCCTCACAGCTCATCTCCGAGTGAGATACTCCCCTGCCCTCACAGCTCATCTCCGAGTGAGATACTCCCCTGCCCTCACAGCTCATCTCCGAGTGAGATACTCCCCTGCCCTCACAGCTCATCTCCGAGTGAGATACTCCCCTGCCCTCACAGCTCATCTCCGAGTGAGATACTCCCCTGCCCTCATAGTTACATAGTTACATAGTTTATAAGGCCGAAAAAAGACAAGCGTCCATCCAGTTCAGCCTATTTCTTGTGCACTGCAGCTATTCCGCAGCGTTGATCCAGGGGAAGGCAACAAAAAACCATGAGGTATAGGCCAATTTACATCACTGAGGAAAAATTCACTTCCCGACACCAATCTGGCAGTAAGATTAAATCCCTGGATTAATTAACTAAGCATAAGATGTAATTTTATTGTTCTCAAGAAAGGCGTCCAGGCCTCTCTTGAACTCTTTAAGTGAGTTGGACATCACCACTTCCTCTCCCAGAGAGTTCCAGAGTCTCACGGCTCTGACCGTAAAGAATCCCCTTTTATGCTGGTGCAGGAACCTCCTTTCCTCCAGACGCATAGTGTGCCCCCTCGTCTTTGTCACCATCCTTGGTACTTGGTATAAACAGGTCATGGGAGAGATCTCTGTACTGCCCCCTGATGTATTTATACATGTTTATGAGGTCTCCCCAAAGCCTTCTCTTTTCCAATGTAAATAGGCCTAATTTTGACAACCTCTCTGGGTATTCTAGTCCCTCCATTCCCTTTATTACCTTAGTCGCCCTCCTTTGTACCCTCTCTAGCTCCAATATGTCTTTCCTGAGCACCGGAGCCCAGAACTGTGCACAATATTCTAAGTGCGGCCTTACCAGCGCTTTATACAGAGGAAGAACAATGTTCTCATCATATGCCCCTATTCCTCTTCTGATGCATGCCATGACTCTTTTTGCCTTCTCAGCTGCTGCCTGACACTGGGCACTCCAATTTAATTTGCTGTTAACCAAGACGCCCAGGTCCTTCTCCATGTCAGATTTCCCCAACGGTTTCCCATTTAATATGTATGGGTGACTGCTGTTTTTCTTTCCCATGTGCATGACCTTACATTTATCGGCATTGAACCCCATTTGCCATTTTTTGGCCCAACTCCCCAATTTATCTAAATCCTCCTGTAGCTGTGCCCTGTCCTCATCTGTATTAACTACTTTACAAAGTTTAGTATCATCTGCAAATATTGCTATTTTACTATGCAACCCTTCCACTAGATCATTAATAAATATATTAAATAATATAGGGCCCAAGACAGACCCTTGAGGCACCCCGCTAGTAACCCTGACACACCCTGAGCTTACTCCATTGTTAACCACCCTCTGCTTTCTATCACTCAGCCAGCTATTTACCCACTTGCACACATTATCCCCCAGACCAAACATTCTCATTTTATATACCAACCTTTTGTGTGGCACGGTATCAAACGCTTTGGAGAAGTCAAGGTATACACACAGCTTATCTCCGAGTGAGATACTCCCCTGCCCTCACAGCTCATCTCCGAGTGAGATACTCCCCTGCCCTCATAGCTCATCTCCGAGTGAGATACTCCACTGCCCTCTCAGCTCATCTCCGAGTGAGATACTCCCCTGCCCTCACAGCTTATCTCCGAGTGAGATACTCCCCTGCCCTCACAGCTCATCTCCGAGTGAGATACTTCCCTGCCCTCATAGCTCATCTCCGAGTGAGATACTCCCCTGCCCTCACAGCTCATCTCCGAGTGAGATACTTCCCTGCCCTCACAGCTCATCTCCGAGTGAGATACTCCACTGCCCTCACAGCTTATCTCCGAGTGAGATACTCCCCTGCCCTCACAGCTCATCTCCGAGTGAGATACTCCCCTGCCCTCATAGCTCATCTCCGAGTGAGATACTCCACTGCCCTCTCAGCTCATCTCCGAGTGAGAAACTCCCCTGCCTTCACAGCTCATCTCCGAGTGAGATACTTCCCTGCCCTCACAGCTCATCTCCGAGTGAGATACTCCACTGCCCTCACAGCTCATCTCTGAGTGAGATACTTCCCTGCCCTCACAGCTCATCTCCGAGTGAGTTACTCCCCTGCCCTCACAGCTCATCTCCGAGTGAGATACTCCACTGCCCTCTCAGCTCATCTCCGAGTGAGATACTCCCCTGCCCTCACAGCTCATCTCCGAGTGAGATACTCCCCTGCCCTCACAGCTCATCTCCGAGTGAGATACTCCCCTGCCCTCACAGCTCATCTCCGAGTGAGATACTCCCCTGCCCTCACAGCTCATCTCCGAGTGAGATACTCCCCTGCCCTCATAGCTCATCTCCGAGTGAGTTACTCCCCTGCCCTCACAGCTCATCTCCGAGTGAGATACTCCACTGCCCTCACAGCTCATCTCCGAGTGAGATACTCCCCTGCCCTCATAGCTCATCTCCGAGTGAGATACTCCACTGCCCTCACAGCTCATCTCCGAGTGAGATACTTCCCTGCCCTCACAGCTCATCTCCGAGTGAGATACTCCCCTGCCCTCACAGCTCATCTCCGAGTGAGATACTCCCCTGCCCTCACAGCTCATCTCCCAGTGACATACTCCCCTGCCCTCACAGCTCATCTCCCAGTTAGATACTCCCCTGCCCTCACAGCTCATCTCCCAGTGAGATACTCCCCTGCCCTCACAGCTCATCTCCGAGTGAGTTACTCCCCTGCCCTCACAGCTCATCTCCGAGTGAGATACTCCCCTGCCCTCACAGCTCATCTCCGAGTGAGATATTCCCCTGCCCTCACAGCTCATCTCCGAGTGAGATACTCCCCTGCCCTCACAGCTCATCTCCGAGTGAGATACTCCCCTGCCCTCATAGCTCATCTCCGAGTGAGATACTCCACTGCCCTCTCAGCTCATCTCCGAGTGAGAAACTCCCCTGCCCTCACAGCTCATCTCCGAGTGAGATACTTCCCTGCCCTCACAGCTCATCTCCGAGTGAGATACTCCACTGCCCTCTCAGCTCATCTCCGAGTGAGATACTCCCCTGCCCTCACAGCTCATCTCTGAGTGAGATACTTCCCTGCCCTCACAGCTCATCTCCGAGTGAGTTACTCCCCTGCCCTCACAGCTCTTCTCCGAGTGAGATACTCCACTGCCCTCTCAGCTCATCTCTGAGTGAGATAAACCCTTTCCCTGCGCTCACTGCTGATCTCCGGGTGAGATACCCCCTCCTCCTGCGCTCACTGCTGATCTCCGGGTGAGACACCCCCTCCTCCTGCGCTCACTGCTGATCTCCGGGTGAGACACAGCCTCCCCCTGCACTCACAGCTCATCTCAGAGTGAGATTCCCCCTGCACTCACTGCTGATCTCTAGGTGAGATACTCCCCTGCACTCACAGCTCATCTCCAGGTGAGACACCTCCTCCCCCTGCCCTCACAGCTCATCTCAGAGTGAGATTCCCCCTGGCTCACTGCTGATCTCTAGGTGAGATACTCCCCTGCACTCACAGCTCATCTCCGGGTGAGACACCTCCTCCCCCTGTGCTCACAGCTCAGCTCTGGATAAGATCATCTGCTTCACAGACTAAGCATGGGAAGTGTTTCCCTGCTATCGGGCTCTCAAGTCTGTGAAGCAGATGATCTCACCCGGAGATGAGCTGTGAGCGCAGGGGGAGAGGGTGTCTAACCTGGAGATGAGCTATGAGCTGTGAGCACAATGGGAGGGAGTATCTCACCTGGAGATCATCTGTGAACACATGGGAGGAGGTATCTCACCCGTTGATCAGCTGTGAGTGCAGGGGGAGGGAGTGTCTCACCCCGAGATCTGCTATGAAGCAGGGGGAGGAGGTGTCCCACCTGGAGATCAGCTATGAGCACAGGGGGAGGGGGTGAATGACAGACACTCTGTGCTTACAGCAGGGAGCCTTGTGACAAAGAATACATTGTGCATAACAATAGAGAACAAATGGAAGTCAGCTCACCCTCCAGGGATTTCAGTGTGTTGAAGCCAGGAACAACCTGTGGTCGAAGTGAAAAATTCCATTAAGTCAAATTCCATTCAGCTAATATGTTACTTTAGACCCAAATTTTAGCCTGCACAATTTATTATGTAATTTCTCCTAAACGCAGCATTGCCCCATACATAGCAGACACTAATATTTTCTAGCTATATACAGTACATAGCATTAAGGGTAAACAATTAAAGCGGTTGTGCCACCATAAAGAATACAGTAAACCAACCAGAAAAGGTGGAAATAAATAGTTTTGTAATTTACAGTGATTCAAAATTATGCTTCATTCAAAAGTTACCAAGCTTTTACTTTTATGAATGCTGCTCTCTGGCGCCCCCTGGCGTTATTCCATTACGTCCTGGTAGTGGGTGATCAGCTGGTCGGGTTTGGGCAGTTCCTGTCATAAGAGCTCCCAACCGGCAGTCTGCACAATGTATTGCAAGAAAAGAAATGAAAAATTCCATCTCCAAAAAAGTTGTATTAAAAAATTCCAAGTTGTTATTACATCATTTTAACATCTGATGAGGTCACAAGGTACATGGGGATTCACATAGCAACGCGTTTCCAATGCCAACCACCGTTCTTTGTCAAGCTACTATGACATGGTTCTGTGATCTTTTAAATATTTCCGAAACCAATTACAAGTAATACACCGATTACATGACCAATGAGATCACACCCATATTAAAAAAAAAACTCTTAACAACACACCCCAATAAGAACAAGTAGAGACAAATACAGTCATGGCCAAAAGTATTGAGAATGAGACAAATAGTAATTTTTCCAAAGTTTACTGCTTCATTTTTTGTAATGGCAATTTGCATATACTCCTGAATGTCAAAGAGTGATCAGCTTAACAGCAATTACTGTACTTGCAAAGTCAATATTTGCCCAGAAAATGAACTTTAACCCCCAAAACACATTTCAACATCAGTGCAGTCCTGCCTTAAAAGGAGCAGCTAACATCGTTTTAGTGATTGATCCATTAACACAGGTGTGGGTGTTGATGAGGACAGGGCCGGCGATCAATCAGTCATGATTAAGTAAGAATGACATCACTGGACACTTTAAAAGGAGGCTGGTTCTTGGTATCATTGTTTCTCTTCAGTTAACCATGGTTATCTCTAAAGAAACATGTGCAGCCATCATTGCACTGCACAAAAATGACCTAACAGGGAAGAGTATCGCAGCTACAAAGATTGCACCTCAGTCAACAATCTATCGCATCATCAAGAACTTCAAGGAGAGAGCTTCCATTGTTGTCAAAAAGGCTCCAGGGCGCCCAAGAAAGACCATCAAGCGCCAGGACCGTATCTTAAAACTGTTTCAGCTGTGGGATCTGACTACCAGCAGTGCCGAGCTTGCTCAGGAATGGCAGCAGGCTGGTGTGAGTGCTTCTGCACGCACTGTGAGGCGGAGACTCTTTGAGCAAGTGCTGGTTTCAAGGAGGGCAGCAAAGAAGCCACTTCTCTCCAGAAAAAACATCAGGGACCGACTGATATTCTGAAAAAGGTACAGGGAGTGGACTGCTGAGGACTGGGGCAAAGTCATTTTCTCTGATGAATCCCCTTTTCGATTGTTTGGGACATCTGGAAAACAGCTTATTCGGAGAAGAAGAGGTGAGCGCTACCACCAGTCTTGTCTCATGCCAACTGTAAAGCATCCTGAAACCATTCATGTGTGGGGTTGCTTCTCAGCCAAGGGAATCGGCTCACTCACAGTCTTGCCTAAAAACACAGAAATGAAAAAAGAATGGTACCAGAATGTCCTCCAAGAACAACTACTCCCAACCGTCCAAGAGCAGTTTGGCGCCCAACAATGCCTTTTCCAGCATGATGGAGCACCTTGCCATAAAGCAAAGGTGATAACTAAATGACTCATGGAACAAAACATAGAGATTTTGGGTCCATGGCCTGGAAACTCCCCAGATCTTAATCCCATTGAGAACTTGTGGTCAATCATCAAGTTACGGGTGGACAAACAAAAACCAACAAATTCTGGCAAAATGCAAGCATTGATTATGCAAGAATGGACTGCTATCAGTCAGGATTTGGTCCAAAAGTTGATTGAGAGCATGCCAGGGAGAATTACAGAGGTCTTGAAGAAGAAGGGGCAACACTGCAAATATTGACTTGCTGCATTAACTCATTCTAACTGTCAATGTAACCTATTGGTACTCATAATATGATTGCAATTATATTTCTGTATGTGATATAAACATCAGACAAACACTAATAAAAACCAGAGGCCAGCAGATCATGTGAAAATATAATTTTGGTGTCATTCTCAAAACTTTTGGCCATGACTGTACATAGAAAGTTACATATCAAATACACTGCTCAAAAAATAAAGGGAACACTTAAACAACAGAATATAACTCCAAGTAAATCAAACTTCTGTGAAATCAAACTGTCCACTTAGGAAGCAACACTGATTGACAATCAATTTCACATGCTGTTTTGCAAATGGAATAGACAATAGATGAAAATGATTGGCAATTTTCAAGACACCCTCAATAAAGGAGTGGTTCTGCAGGTGGGGAGCACAGACCATATCTCAGTACCAATGCTTTCTGGCTGATGTTTTGGTCACTTTTGAATGTTGGTTGTACTTTCATACTTGTGGTAGCATGAGACGGACTCGACAACCCACAGAAGTTGCTCAGGTAGTGCAGCTCATTCTGGATGGCACATCAATGCAAGCTGTGGCAAGAAGGTTTGCTGTGTCTGTCACTGTAGTGTCCAGAGGCTGTAGGCACTACCAGGAGACAGGCCAGTACAAAAGGAGACGTGGAGAGGGCCGTAGGAGGGCAACAACCCAGCAGCAGGACCGCTACCTCCGCCTTTGTGCAAGGAGGAACAGGAGGAGCACTGCCAGAGCCGTGCAAAATGACCTCCAGCAGGTCACAAATGTGCATGTGTCTGCACAATCGGTTGGAAACCGACTCCATGAGGGTGGTATGATGGTCTGACGTCCACAGATGGGGGTTGTGCTCACAGCCCAACACCGTGCAGGACGCTTGGCATTTGCCACATAACACCAGGATTGGCAAAGTCGCCACTGGCACCCTGGGCCTACTTCTGAGGCATCTGTCTGTACAATGAAAGTTTCCTTGAAGTTGGGGCTGATGAGGACCGGCTGTCCATACAGGGCCAACTTCATGGACTGAAAGGCTTCTTCTGCCTGAAGGTTCGACTGAACCATTACTGATTTTTTTCCTTTCAAGAGATCGGTCAGGGCCGCCGTTCTCCCAGCAAAATTAGGTATAAACCAGCGGTAATACCCAAGGATGTCAAGGAACGCCCTCACCTGCTGTGTACTTGACGGTTTAGGCCAATTTTTTATGGCCTCAACTTTATTGATTTGGGGCTTGATAACTCCTCGGCCAATCACATACCCCAAATATCGGGCTTCCTCTAGCCCTATCGCACATTTTTTCGGGTTTGCCGTTAACTCCGCTGCTCTGAGAGAATCCAGCACTGCTTGTACCTGGGATAGATGCGTATGCCAGTCGGTGCTAAAGATGATAATATCATCTAGATATGCGGAGGCGTACTCCTGATGAGACTTGAGCACTATGTCCATCAACCTCTGGAATGTAGCCAGGGCCCCATGTAACCCAAAAGGTAAGACCGCATAGTGATATAGACCCTCCGGAGTTATGAAGGCGGTCTTTTCCTCCTCCGATTTCGTGAGAGGTACCTGCCAGTAACCCTTGGTGAGATCGAGCGTGGTAAAGTACTGGGCCTACCCCAGTCTCTCAATCAGCTCATCCACCCTGGGCATTGGATAAAGGTCAATCTTCGACACTTCATTTAGTTTTCGGAAATCGTTACGGAAGCGTAACGATCCGTCTGGTTTCGTAATCAGTACGATGGGGCTAGCCCACTCCGTCATTTCTCGATGACGCCTAACTGGAGCATCTGTTTTACCTCAGCCGTGATGGCTTGCCTCCGGGCTTCGGGTACCCGGTACGGTCTCATTCGCACCCTTACCCCAGGTTCGGTGACAATGTCATGTTGGAGAACTGTAGTCCTACCCGGTAGCTCTGAGAACACGTCGGTATTCTGCTGCACCAGTGAGCGAGCCGCCCGTCGCTGCTGTTTAGTGAGAGCATCACTTATCCTGACCTCTCCCCGGACGCATCCCTGGTTGAAGGTAGAGAACTCTCTGGTGATATGCCCGGAGTGATGTCTGTAACTAACCACTCTCGATCTTTCCAAGGTTTTCGCAGGTTTACATGATAAAGCTGCTCCCGTTTCCTCCTTCCGGGCTGATACACCGGTAATTTATCTCCCCCACCTTTTCTCGAACCTCATATGGCCCTTGCCACTTGGCCATGAGCTTACTCTCGGCTGTGGGTACAAGTACTAACACCCAATCGCCCTTGTTAAAAGACCTGACTCTGGCTATTTTAATATATGTGCACCTCTGGGCTGCCTGGGCATCTAACAAATGTTCTTTCACGATGGGCATGACCGCCGCGATCCGGTCCTGCATGCTAGCCACGTGTTCAGTTATACTCCTATGTGGAGTCGGCTCTTGTTCCCACGTCTCTTTGGCTACGTCCAACAGACCTCTAGGGTGTCTGCCGTACAATAACTCAAAGGGAGAGAACCCTGTGGAAGCCTGGGGTACCTCACGGATGGCGAACATCAAATAGGGTAGCAACATGTCCCAATCCCTTCCGTCCTTAGAAACCACCTTTTTTAACATGAACTTGAGGGTTTTATTGAACCGTTCTACTAGCCCGTCGGTTTGAGGTTGGTACACCGAGGTGCGCAATTGTTTAATTTTTAGCAGTTTGCACAGTTCCCTTGTCATTTTGGACATAAAAGTGGTCCCCTGATCCATCAGGATCTCCTTAGGTAGTCCAAGGCGACAGAACATAGCAAACAGCTCCTGTGCAATTTGTTATGCCGAGGTGTTGCATAGCGGTATAGCCTCCGGGCACCGGGTGGCACAGTCAACGACCACCAGTATATGTTGGTGGCCACGAGCGGATTTTACAATGGACCCTACCAAGTCCATTGCAATCCGTTCAAAAGGTACCTCTATTACTGGCAGGGGTACCAATGAGCTACGGAAACTTGCGGTGGGTGTGGTCAACTGACTCACTGCTGATCTCTAGGTGAGATACTCCCCTGCACTCACAGCTCATCTCCAGGTGAGACACCTCCTCCCCCTGTGCTCACAGCTCAGCTCTGGATGAGATCATCTGCTTCACAGACTAAGCATGGGAAGTGTTTCCCTGCTATCGGGCTCTCAAGTCTGTGAAGCAGATGATCTCACCCGGAGATGAGCTGTGAGCGCAGGGGGAGAGGGTGTCTAACCTGGAGATGAGCTATGAGCTGTGAGCACAATGGGAGGGAGTATCTCACCTGGAGATCATCTGTGAACACAGGGGGGAGGTATCTCACCCGTTGATCAGCTGTGAGTGCAGGGGGGGGGGGAGTGTCTCACCCCGAGATCAGCTATGAAGCAGGGGGAGGAGGTGTCCCACCTGGAGATCAGCTATGAGCACAGGGGGAGGGGGTGAATGACAGACACTCTGTGCTTACAGCAGGGGGCCTTGTGACCAAGAGTACATGGTGCATAACAATAGAGAACAAATGGAAGTCAGCTCACCCTCCAGGGATTTCAGTGTGTTGAAGCCAGGAACAACGTGTGGTCACACTTGGAATCAATGCAAAAAAAGAAGTGAAAAATTCCATTAAGTCAAATTCCATTCAGCTAATATGTTACTTTAGACCCAAATTTTAGCCTGCACAATTTATTATGTAATTTCTCCTAAACGCAGCATTGCCCCATACATAGCAGACACTAATATTTTCTAGCTATATACAGTACATAGCATTAAGGGTAAACAATTAAAGCGGTTGTGCCACCATAAAGAATACAGTAAACCAACCAGAAAAGGTGGAAATAAATAGTTTTGTAATTTACAGTGATTCAAAATTATGCTTCATTCAAAAGTTACCAAGCTTTTACTTTTATGAATGCTGCTCTCTGGCGCCCCCTGGCGTTATTCCATTACGTCCTGGTAGTGGGTGATCAGCTGGTCGGGTTTGGGCAGTTCCTGTCATAAGAGCTCCCAACCGGCAGTCTGCACAATGTATTGCAAGAAAAGAAATGAAAAATTCCATCTCCAAAAACGTTGTATTAAAAAATTCCAAGTTGTTATTACATCATTTTAAAATCTGATGAGGTCACAAGGTACATGGGGATTCACATAGCAACGCGTTTCCAATGCCAACCACCTTTCTTTGTCAAGCTACTATGACATGGTTCTGTGATCTTTTAAATATTTCCGAAACCAATTACAAGTAATACACCGATTACATGACCAATGAGATCACACCCATATTAAAAAAAAACTCTTAACAACAAACCCCAATAAGAACAAGTAGAGACAAATACATAGAAAGTTACATATCAAATACACTGCTCAAAAAATAAAGGGAACACTTAAACAACAGAATATAACTCCAAGTAAATCAAACTTCTGTGAAATCAAACTGTCCACTTAGGAAGCAACACTGATTGACAATCAATTTCATATGCTGTTTTGCAAATGGAATAGACAATAGATGAAAATGATTGTCAATTTTCAAGACACCCTCAATAAAGGAGTGGTTCTGCAGGTGGGGAGCACAGACCATATCTCAGTACCAATGCTTTCTGGCTGATGTTTTGGTCACTTTTGAATGTTGGTTGTACTTTCATACTTGTGGTAGCATGAGACGGACTCGACAACCCACAGAAGTTGCTCAGGTAGTGCAGCTCATTCTGGATGGCACATCAATGCAAGCTGTGGCAAGAAGGTTTGCTGTGTCTGTCACCGTAGTGTCCAGAGGCTGGAGGCACTACCAGGAGACAGGCCAGTACAAAAGGAGACGTGGAGAGGGCCGTAGGAGGGCAACAACCCAGCAGCAGGACCGCTACCTCCGCCTTTGTGCAAGGAGGAACAGGAGGAGCACTGCCAGAGCCGTGCAAAATGACCTCCAGCAGGTCACAAATGTGCATGTGTCTGCACAATCGGTTGGAAACCGACTCCATGAGGGTGGTATGATGGTCTGACGTCCACAGATGGGGGTTGTGCTCACAGCCCAACACCGTGCAGGACGCTTGGCATTTGTCACATAACACCAGGATTGGCAAAGTCGCCACTGGCACCCTGGGCCTACTTCTGAGGCATCTGTCTGTACAATGAAAGTTTCCTTGAAGTTGGGGCTGATGAGGACCGGCTGTCCATACAGGGCCAACTTCATGGACTGAAAGGCTTCTTCTGCCTGAAGGTTCGACTGAACCATTACTGATTTTTTTCCTTTCAAGAGATCGGTCAGGGCCGCCGTTCTCCCAGCAAAATTAGGTATAAACCAGCGGTAATACCCAAGGATGTCAAGGAACGCCCTCACCTGCTGTGTACTTGACGGTTTAGGCCAATTTTTTATGGCCTCAACTTTATTGATTTGGGGCTTGATAACTCCTCGGCCAATCACATACCCCAAATATCGGGCTTCCTCTAGCCCTATCGCACATTTTTTCGGGTTTGCCGTTAACTCCGCTGCTCTGAGAGAATCCAGCACTGCTTGTACCTGGGATAGATGCGTATGCCAGTCGGTGCTAAAGATGATAATATCATCTAGATATGCGGAGGCGTACTCCTGATGAGACTTGAGCACTATGTCCATCAACCTCTGGAATGTAGCCAGGGCCCCATGTAACCCAAAAGGTAAGACCGCATAGTGATATAGACCCTCCGGAGTTATGAAGGCGGTCTTTTCCTCCTCCGATTTCGTGAGAGGTACCTGCCAGTAACCCTTGGTGAGATCGAGCGTGGTAAAGTACTGGGCCTACCCCAGTCTCTCAATCAGCTCATCCACCCTGGGCATTGGATAAAGGTCAATCTTCGACACTTCATTTAGTTTTCGGAAATCGTTACGGAAGCGTAACGATCCGTCTGGTTTTGTAATCAGTACGATGGGGCTAGCCCACTCCGTCATTTCTCAATGACGCCTAACTGGAGCATCTGTTTTGCCTCAGCCGTGATGGCTTGCCTCCGGGCTTCGGGTACCCGGTGCGGTCTCATTCGCACCCTTACCCCAGGTTCGGTGACAATGTCATGTTGGAGAACTGTAGTCCTACCCGGTAGCTCTGAGAACACGTCGGTATTCTGCTGCACCAGTGAGCGAGCCGCCCGTCGCTGCTGTTTAGTGAGAGCATCACTTATCCTGACCTCTCCCCCGGACGCATCCCTGGCTGAAGGTAGAGAACTCTCTGGTGATATGCCCGGAGTGATGTCTGTAACTAACCACTCTCGATCTTTCCAAGGTTTTCGCAGGTTTACATGATAAAGCTGCTCCCGTTTCCTCCTTCCGGGCTGATACACCGGTAATTTATCTCCCCCACCTTTTCTCGAACCTCATATGGCCCTTGCCACTTGGCCATGAGCTTACTCTCGGCTGTGGGTACAAGTACTAACACCCAATCGCCCTTGTTAAAAGACCTGACTCTGGCTATTTTAATATATGTGCACCTCTGGGCTGCCTGGGCATCTAAAAAATGTTCTTTCACGATGGGCATGACCGCCGCGATCCGGTCCTGCATGCTAGCCACGTGTTCAGTTATACTCCTATGTGGAGTCGGCTCTTGTTCCCACGTCTCTTTGGCTACGTCCAACAGACCTCTAGGGTGTCTGCCGTACAATAACTGAAAGGGAGAGAACCCTGTGGAAGCCTGGGGTACCTCACGGATGGCGAACATCAAATAGGGTAGCAACATGTCCCAATCCCTTCCGTCCTTAGAAACCACCTTTTTTAACATGAACTTTAGGGTTTTATTGAACCGTTCTACTAGCCCGTCGGTTTGAGGTTGGTACACCGAGGTGCGCAGTTGTTTAATTTTTAGCAGTTTGCACAGTTCCCTTGTCATTTTGGACATAAAAGGGGTCCCCTGATCCATCAGGATCTCCTTAGGTAGTCCAAGGCGACAGAACATAGCAAACAGCTCCTGTGCAATTTGTTATGCCGAGGTGTGGCATAGCGGTATAGCCTCCGGGCACCGGGTGGCATAGTCAACGACCACCAGTATATGTTGGTGGCCACGAGCGGATTTTACAATGGACCCTACCAAGTACATTGCAATCCGTTCAAAAGGTACCTCTATTACTGGCAGGGGTACCAATGAGCTACGGAAACTTGTGGTGGGTGTGGTCAACTGACATTCAGGGCAGGATTCACAGTACTTTTGGACCTCCGCGTAAATCCCCAGCCAAAAGAACCGCTGCAAGATACGCTCTTACGTCTTTTTAACCCCCAATTGTCCACCCAGCTGGTGTGTGTGTGCCAACTGCAGACGGTACAACTGAGATACCACTAACTGTTCCACGACCTGGTCCCTGATTTTGTCTACCCTATAGAGCAACTCACTCTTGACTACCATGCGTGTAAATACAGTATCTGCACGGGGCTGTTGAGCTACGCCATTTACCTCTAACACCCTTTCCCGCGAGTCAGAGTGGCATCCTGTAGCTGAACTGTCCCAAACGTGTCCCGGGACACTTCCAGCTCAGGGATCGATGGGGTCTCCTCGACCTCTCCTGCCAGCACCTCTAGGGGAAACCTATCGGGGTCACACTCTGTCCCTAGGTTGGATACCACTACGGCAGGTACCCCTGAATCAGGTTCGTCGGGTACAGCGCCTGTAATACATTTTATCGGGGGAGAGTGGATTTTGTTTTTCCACAGAGTCCAGAACAGGGGCAAGTCTCTTTCCAACACAGTCCCATAGGGAAGAGTTTTTACCACCCCCACCACATGTTTTATGTCTCCACTTGGCTTGGATAAAACTACCTATGGTTGGGTACTCTCGGAGGTCCCCATGGATGCACACAACCCCCGACAGTCCGTCCACTGAGGTTGTCTCCTGCCACCATCGACCCATGTACCAAAGTCACTAGGCTCCCCGAATCTAGGAGGGCCTCTGTGGGGTACCCATTAACCAGTACCTGGCACAGTTGGGGTTCATTGTCAGGGGGGTCGGCGCTCGCAGTGCAGACAGTCTGGGCGTACATTGAGACCCGGTGGATAATCCCGCAGTCCATGGGTTCTGTAGTTAGGGGGCAGTTAGCAACCACATGTCCCTTCCCCTGACACCGTCAGCACCTAATGGTGGAAGTACTGTTAGGTCTTCTGACTGTTTGGGAGGGAACAGGTCTCCTGCGACTCTCATTTCGGGGTACCCCTTCAGCACGGGTACGGTGCTGACTGTCCTCAGCAGAGGGGCGCGACCCCTTTCCAGGTTCCTGAGTTGGCAGGGATCGGCGTGACAGCTGCGAGGGGGCAGAGTCCTGGATAAAGTCCTGAATGGCCGAGTAGCGCTCGATCAGGCTGACCACCTGGTCGAGTGTGCTGGAGTCCCCTTGCCCCAGCCAACTTTGGATAGCGGCTGGCAGAGTCCTCACCAGCCGGTCAACCACCACCCTCTCCACCATCTGGGCTGGAGACAAAGTCTCAGGCTGGAGCAACCTCTTTACCAGCTGCAGGAGGTCATAAGCCTGAGACCGGGCGTGTCGGGTCTCCACATAAGCCTATGAAAATACATGCTGAGCCCTCACGTATGTATTGACTCCCAGTCGGGCAAGGATCTCACCTTTCAGTCTCTGGTCGTCCTGGGCGTCCTCCCGACTGAGGTCGAAGAAGGCCTTTTGGGCATCGCCGACCAGAAACTGAGCCACCACTTCTGCCCACTGGCCATCCGGTAGGTTTTCCCGCTCCTCTGTGCGCTCATAAATGGTCAGGAAGGCTTCCACATCGTCCTCCGGTCCCATCTTCCTCAACGCTGAGCGAACCTTGTCCCTGGCCTCGCGACGTTCCGGGGCTGGTGCCGTCGGCGTCTCCCACAGGGCAGCAATCTGTTGCAGCAACAGTTCTTTGGTTTTTGCTGCTGCTGGTACAGTAGCTGCTGCTGCTGATTATGCTGCTGTTCCAGCTCCTACCTCTGAGACTGCAGCTGCTGCTGCTGGGTAAGTACCAGCTGCTTTAACAGCTCCTCCATTTTGTCCACGGGGTGGGGCTGAAAGGTGGCCGGCCGGATTGTGGTCATGCAGCGGCCAGTGGGGTATGCCTCAGTCACTATGCCCGCATTCTCCACCAAGCTGTAAGGCAGCGGTGTTCACAACCTGCAGTAACTGAGGCAGTGACCCAAGCAAGTCCAATATAAACAGCTTTATTCAGCAACTCACCGGTAAACAGAAAAGTCCTCTGGGATAACACAAGTCCTTAAACAACGGTTGCCATAGGCAACGGCCGCGCCGGGCCACTCAGAGCCTGACAGGTGCAGAGCCTTCCCAGGCGTGGGTTCAGCCACACTCAATCCTGATGAGCTTTCCTGCTATGCTCCTAGCAGGTTCCAACATAGAACCACACTAATCCTTAGTGCAGGGTTTTTAAAGGACCTGTGGCAAGAGCCACTGGAAAACCCGGCTTGGAGGGAGGAGGCCGCCCCACTGCCTTCCTGTAGCCTCCCCCAAGAAATGAAGGCCCTGCCGGGTTTTACTTAATCTGCCTTAGCCAGATAGCCTGACCAGGTCAATGCTCACCTTCATTCCTGCATTGCAGCCGGAGGTGAGCGTGTGACTGCAATGCACTCCAATGGATTTAATAGGTCTCTGTACACATTCTGGGGGATATATCACATCCCTCGTATACAATCCCAGTCACTGCATCATATTGGTTTCAGAAATATTTAAAAGATCACAGAACCATGTCATAGTAGCTTGACAAAGAAAGCTGGTTGGCATTGGAAACGCGTTGCTATGTGAATCCCCATGTACCTTGTGACCTCATCAGATTTTAAAATGATGTAATAACAACTTGGAATTTTTTAATACAACGTTTTTGGAGATGGAATTTTTCATTTCTTTTCTTGCAATACATTGTGCAGACTGCCGGTTGGGAGCTCTTATGACAGGAACTGCCCAAACCCGACCAGCTGATCACCCACTACCAGGATGTAATGGAATAACGCCAGGGGGCGCCAGAGAGCAGCATTCATAAAAGTAAAAGCTTGGTAACTTTTGAATGAAGCATAATTTTGAATCACTGTAAATTACAAAACTATTTATTTCCACCTTTTCTGGTTGGTTAACTGTATTCTTTATGGTGGCACAACCGCTTTAATTGTTTACCCTTAATGCTATGTACTGTATATAGCTAGAAAATATTAGTGTCTGCTATGTATGGGGCAATGCTGCGTTTAGGAGAAATTACATAATAAATTGTGCAGGCTAAAATTTGGGTCTAAAGTAACATATTAGCTAAATGGAATTTGACTTAATGGCATTTTTAATTCTTTCATTCCATTTTGCATTAATTAACCCCTTTATGGACTTGGACATATCCATACACCCAGGTCCCTGGTACTTAAAGGGGTTGTCCACTACTATGTAAAATATGGCAAAGCATTTTTATGTTGAAAAGCTGCTTCTTTGTAATTGCCTCCCTCTTCCTTTTCTGCCTGTGAGTGGCGCTATGACTGACCGCTCACAGGCATCACTTAACCCCCGGCTGCAGCCGGCACTGACATCCGCTGATGTCACGACAAGTCCAGACTGCTGCCGGGGATCTCTCTCTTCCGCGTTCCATGGTGGCTGCTGGGTTGTGTGCGGGGTTATCCCCTCAAGTCATACCCAGCATCCACCGCATGCTGTCCCTCTCCCCATTCATTGGGAAAACGCGCGGTGGATGCTGGGTGTGACACGGTGGGGTAACCCCGCCTTCAACCCAGAAGCCACCACGGGGACCCCAGCGCTGAGTCACGCCTCAATAAACGGGACGTCAGCGGGGGTTCACGTGCTGCCTGTGAGCGGCCAGTGATAGCGCCGCTCACTGACAGAGGAAGGTAATTATAAAGAAGTTGCTTTTCATTATAAAAACGCTTTGGCATATTTTAAATATTAGTGTACAACCCCTTAAAAGCGCACCTCAGCATAAATCTACCATTAGGTGTAAGAGGACAATGCTGCCAGTTCCCTTTCATCTTGTTTCTGCCGGACATAACGTTTCACAATTACGCTACTTGGAGTCTATTCCTTTGAAAAGGCGAGGTGGCAACAGAATACACAGATTGAAGGAGAGGCAGGCATATGGCCTCAATCCAGAGTATGAACTGTCTTATTGATTAACATATTCCTTTGTTTCCTCTGTGTTATTTAACCAGTGGATTAGCGATATCTGTTGACATAATTTTACTGTTAAATACATACAGTACAGACCAAAAGTTTGGATACACCTCATTTAAAGATTTTTCTGTATTTTCATGACTATGAAAATTGTACATTCACACTGAAGGCATCAAAACTATGAATTAACACATGTGGAATTATATACTTAACAAAAAAGTGTGAAGCAACTGAAAATATGTCTTATATTCTAGGTTCTTCAAAGTAGCCACTTTTTGCTTTGATGACTGCTTTGCACACTCTTGGCATTCTCTTGATGACCTTCAAGTGGTAGTCACCGGAAATGGTCTTCCAACAATCTTGAAGGAGTTCCCAGAGATGCTTAGCACTTGTTGGCCCTTTTGCCTTCACTCTGCGGTCCAGCTCACCCCAAACCATCTTGATTGGGTTCAGGTCTGGTGACTGTGGAGGCCAGGTCATCTGGCGTAGCACCCCTTCACTCTCCTTATTGGTCAAATAGCCCTTACACAGCCTGGAGGTGTGTTTGGGGTCATTATCCTGTTGAAAAATAAATGATGGTCCAACTAAACGCAAACTGGATGGAATAGCATGCCCCTGAAAGATGCTGTGGTAGCCATGCTGGTTCAGTATGCCTTCAATTTTGAATAAATCCCCAACAGTGTCACCAACAAAGCACCCCCACACCATCACACCTCCTCCTCCATAATTCACGGTGGGAACCAGGCATGTAGAGTCCATCCGTTCACCTTTCCTGCGTCGCACAAAGACACAGTGGTTGGAACCTAAGATCTCAAATTGCACTCATCAGACCAAAGCACAGATTTCCACTGGTCTAATGTCCATTCCTTATGTTCTTTAGCCCAAACAAGTCTCTTCTGCTTGTTGCCTGTCCTTATCAGTGGTTTCCTAGCAGCTATTTTACCATGAAGGCCTGCTGCACAAAGTCTTCTCTTAACACTTGTTGTAGAGATGTGTCTGCTGCTAGAACTCTGTGTGGCATTGTCCTGGTCTCTAATCTGAGCTGCTGTTAACCTGCGATTTCTGAGGCTGATGACTCGGATAAACTTATCCTCAGAAGCAGAGGTGACTCTTGGTCTTCCTTTCCTGGGGCGGTCCTCATGTGAGCCAGTTTCTTTGTAGCGCTTGATGGTTTTTGTAACTGCACTTGGGGACACTTTCAAAGTTTTCCCAATTTTTCGCACTGACTGACCTTCAATTCTTAAAGTAATGATGGCCACTCATTTTTCTTTATTTGGCTGCTTTTTTCTTGCCATAATACAAATTCTAACAGTCTATTCAGTAGGACTGTCAGCTGTGTATCCACCTGACTTCTGCACAACACAACTGATGGTCCGAACCCCATTTATAAGGCAATCCCACTTATTAAACCTGACAGGGCACACCTGTGAAGTGAAAACCATTTCCGGTGACTACCTCTTGAAGCTCATCAAGAGAATGCCAAGAGTGTGCAAAGCAGTCATCAAAGCAAAAGGTGGCTACTTTGAAGAACCTAGAATATAAGACATATTTTCAGTTGTTTCACACTTTTTTGTTAAGTATATAATTCCACATGTGTTAATTCATAGTTTTGATGCCTTCAGTGTGAATGTACAATTTTCATAGTCATGAAAATACAGAAAAATCTTTAAATGAGAAGGTGTGTCCAAACTTTTGGTCTGTACTGTAATTTTATGTGTTTCCTACATATATATCCTAATTGTTTTTTTCCCCCTTTTGTCTCCCTTTAGGTTATTTGAACGCTTCACCAGGTATAAAAAAAAACTTACTTTTGGCTCTTACTTTTCTTGTCTATGTTTGCCATCCCATTTCCCCTTTTCTGTATTCTTTCTTTTTCTTTGTTTTATCCTTCTGACTCATTCTACACATCTACCATGCCCTATTTCTTTAATTATGTTGTTCGCGTGTGCGCCGTTTAACCTTGAGTGCTAGATTCATGGTGCTCTTCTTTCAAGTCCTGCTCTATGGTACCATGTTCCCTATGCTCAGACTTTTGAGTAAAATGGTGCTCGCGTGTGCACAGTAGCATCTCTCGGCAACCAAAAGATGCTACTGCACATGCGCGGGCATCCATGTTGGGGATGTAAATTTCACATGGGCAGAGAAATTACACAGGCAGTATGTAAAAGAGTAGGCAGGTCACTGAAAAGACAGTGACCTGTCAGAGGAAAGAGATAGGAATACATGAATACAGAAGCAGAGCACCAGAGCACATACATATCATTATGGCAGCAGAACTGAAACTAAAGATGATAAAAGAACCACTGGACGTATTACAACATCCAAGGTATCATTTTACTCAGTTTAACGGCGCCCACCTGACAGTGTATGTAGTTTTCTAAGCACAATCCTGCTGACAGGTTCACTTTAACAAACTTGGACGTATGGATACCTCATGGCGATAGACATCGATCGGAGCATTTAGAGAGCTTGTATAGGGAGGAAGCCCTCTCTGCCCTTGGATTGGCGCCCCAAAAATCAGAATAGAAAGCGATCAAAAAATGTCATGTGCCTGAGAATGATACCAATAAAATGTCAACTCGTTCCGTAAAACAAGCCCTCACATGACGCTGTTGGACAAAATATGGAAAAATTATAGCTCTCAAAATATAGTGATGCCAAAAAAAAAGCGTCTTTTAGTGTGTGACAGCTGTCAAACAAAAAGAAAACGATTAAACCTACAATAATCTCCAAGAGGAATATTCTGTCCCCATGGCTGTGCTGTAAATATAGGGTGCTGTGTCTTCACCTTTACTTACAAGGGAGATGGACACAGATAGCTTTAACTCGGCTGCAGGCAGGCACGTTGT
Source organism: Phyllobates terribilis (assembly GCF_046119375.1). NCBI lineage: Eukaryota > Metazoa > Chordata > Amphibia > Anura > Dendrobatidae > Phyllobates > Phyllobates terribilis. The sequence continues at coordinate 31,187,269 of NW_027362775.1, forward strand.
AAAGAATTCAGAAGAAGCTTTATTTATCTTGAGAAATCTTGTAAGAATGCATGCATCAACAGCAAGTAAAAATAACTTTTCCTGAGACAGGCTGTAAGCACATGAGCTCCTAATTGTTGCAAGATTGAGAATTAGGAAAGGCTGGAAGAAGAAGGGAGGGGCTAGCTACATCACAGTCACATAAGAGGGAGACAGGGAGAGAGAAGGGACAAACTTCAAGGAAGGTGAACCTTGCAGCAATGCAATCAAACAGTAATACACAGCAACTGTAAAAAGTTCAGTGTATAGTCAGCAAATTTCCCATTCATGGGACGTAACACTCCCCGTCTGAAATCTTTAGATTTTAATGATTCGTTTAATGTGATGTTTTCTGGGAATGTCATGGTAGACCTGAAAGACAAAAGAAAATACACAAGCAAATAACAATAACAGTAATAGTTGTAGTCCAATTTTCCATTGAAGTCTTCAACAGCCGGATAATCCGAGTCCAAAACAGAAACCCATCTTCGGATTGGGGAAGCCGCAATGTGCAAACACTTCCACCAACCTAAGAATCCACTGGGAAAAGTTCAAATGTCCCAACACAGCTGGAAGTATATGGCGGTAGGCTCTCCGTCGTAAGCTGTGTCCTGAAGCAGTGTCTTTCATGTGATGACCTCCTTTTGTAAAAGGAGTAGAAGTTCAGTGACTGGACGAAAGAAAACGCGAGATGACCTTGCCTTCTACCTTACAAGTCTTTCCATCATTGCTTGGTGTAACCTTGGTGATAAGACCCATTGGCCAGTCATTGCGATGAGCTTCTTTATCTTTAAGGAGGATGAGGTCTCCCTCTTGGAGGTTAGGTTTTGCAGTCTGCCATTTGTGACTGGTTTGAAGTAAGTGCAGGTATTCAGCCTTCCAGCGGTGCCAAAAGACATTAGAAAAGTGTTGTACCTGTTTCCACTGACACCTGTAAATGTCTCTGTCCACAAACTTCCCTGGAGGGATTTCAGCATCTCCAACCTTCTGAGTAAGAAGTGTGGCAGGAGTAAGAATCATTGGAGCTTTGGGGTCCGATGATAATGGTACCAATGGTCTTGCATTTATCACAGCAGACACTTCAGCAAGGAAGGTAACCAGGACTTCATGGGTGAGAGGTAGCTTATGATCCAGCAACATCGAATCAAGGATTCCTCGAGCAATGCCAATCATGCGTTCCCAGGATCCTCCCATATGCGATGAATGAGGAGGGTTGAACACCCAAGTGCACCCATTGTCAGTCTAGAAGTTGTCTAACTGTAGTTCCTTGCACGCTCCCACAAAGTTAGTGCCACAGTCAGATCTGAGCTATTTGGCTGGTCCCCAGATAGAAAAGAATCTTCTGAGAGCATTTATGAAGCAAGAGGAATCCATGGATTCAATTACCTCAATGTGAACTGCTTGGATGCTAAGACAGGTGAAAAGCACAGCCCACCACTTACTTTTTGCGGCTCCACCACGGGTCCTTCTTGTAACAACCGACCATGGTCCAAAAACATCTACTCCGACATATGTGCATGGCTGGTCTGTGTTTAGCTGATCTGCTGGGAGATTTGCCATCTGTAGATGTTAGTGTTTTCTTCTTACTTTTTCTCACATAAAGCATTTATGGAGCTCTGAGGAGACACATCTCTTCATCCCCACGATCCAGAGGCCAGCGGACCTTATGATGCCTTCGGTAAACTGTCTGCCTTGGTGCTGCACTTTTTCATGATGGTGATGGAACAATAGCGTAGCATTGTAGTGCCGACCCGGAATGATGATACGATTCTGCTCCTTATTACATAGATCAGACTTCTCTATATGACCATCCACCTTTAACAGTCCGTAATGATCGACCACTGGGTTCAATTCAAGCAGTAAACTGTTCTTGGACAGGCTGGTACCCTTTTGTGATACTGTCGATCTCGTGACCATATTCTTGTTGCACTCACCGCTGAATTGCTCGGCATGTCTGATGTCAGCAACAGTAGGGTATCCTCTACACATGTGCCAGCCACAACACTGATGATTTGTCACTGGCAAAGGAATGAGCGATGTGAACAAGACGAGCTATGGCCCGCACAACAGCTGACCATTTTGAGAAGCTTTCAAAGCAGTGAGATCTTAGTTTTGATTTTGGCATCACAGAAGTGTAGCGAGTAGAGGTGATTGGTCTGATCTCTTTTTCAGACTCCGGTTCCACCAGCTTATAAGTGTTGTTGATGTCCTTTGAACTAGAATCCTTATATAAGAGACTTGGAGGTGACAGCCACATGTTGTCATTGAGCTTAGACGCGGCTGTGAATCTTGTCCCTCGGTCAGCTGGGTTCAGGTCAGTAGAGACGTAGTGCCAGTATTCAGGGATAGAAAAGCTTCTGATACGCTCTACTCTATTGCTGATGTAGACGTAAAATTGTTTTTTTGGTTGTAAATGTAACCAAGTACCGCTCTACTGTCTGTGTAGAATGTAAATGAATCAATCACAATGTCCATTTCATCCTTTATAGCTTCAGCTAATTCCACTGCCTGTACGGCAGCACAAAGTTTGAGTATTGGTACAGAGTGAGACGGTTTCAGTGTTAGTTTTGCCTTGCCAAGGATGAATCCACAATGTACCTTGTTGTTGCTTTCTGAGGTTTTCAGGTAGGCTACTGCAGCTATGGCCTCTGTAGATGCGTCGGAGAAAATGTGGATTTCTCTCCTGGTGGAGGCTGAAAGGGTGCTTAGGGAATAACTGCGTGAGACTTGGACATGCTCTAAGACCTTCAGAGACTTCTTCCATATCTCCCACCTTTGTTGTTTCTGGGATGGTAGCGGAGTGTCCCAATCCATGCTCTCGGGGGTCAACTGTCTCAACAGTATATTACAGTGATGGCAAACCTTTTACAGACCGAGTGCCCAAACTGCAACCCAAAACCCACTTATTTATCGTAAAGTGCCAATATGGCAAATTAACCCGAATACTGAGGATTTAGTTTAGGAAAAACAACTCGTACAGAGAGCTGGTGAGGGCAGCATAGAGCAGCCACAGAAAGGAGCAGGGTATGAGACTGCAGAAATAAAGAATGTGCTCACTCCCATCTTGGTATATGCCAAAATCCATGTATATATGTTGCCCCCCCCCACCAATCCATGTATATATGCTTCCTCCCCCCCACCAATCCATGTATACACAGTGGTGGCCAAAAGTATTGGCACCCCTGCAATTCTGTCAGATAATACTCAGTTTCTTCCTGAAAATGATTGCAATCACAAATTCTTTGGTATTACTCTCTTCATTTAATTTGCTTGCAAGGAAAAAACACAAAAGAGAATGAAGCAAAAATCAAATAATTGATCATTTCACACAAAACTCCAAAAATGGGCCAGACAAAAGTATTGGCACCCTCAGCCTAATACTTGGTTGCACAACCTTTAGCCAAAATAACTGCGAACAACCGCTTCCGGTAACCATCAATGAGTTTCTTACAATGCTCTGCTGGAATTGTAGACCATTCTTCTTTGGCAAACTGCTCCAGGTCCCTGATATTTGAAGGGTGCCTTCTCCAAACTGCCATTTTGAGATCTCTCCACAGGTGTTCTATGGGATTCAGGTATGGACTCATTGCTGGCCACATTAGAAGTCTCCAGTGCTTTCTCTCAAACCATTTTATAGTGCTTTTGGAAGTGTGTTTTGGGTCATTGTCCAGCTGGAAGACCCATGACCTCTGAGTGAGACCCAGCTTTCTCACACTGGGCCCTACATTATGCTGCAGAATTTGTTGGTAGTCTTCAGACTTCATAATGCCATGCACACGGTCAAGCAGTCCAGTGACAGAGGCAGCAAAGCAACCCCAAAACATCAGGGAACCTCCGCCATGTTTGACTGTAGGGACCGTGTTCTTTTCTTGAAAGCCTCTTTTTTTTTCCTGTACACTCTATGTTGATGCTTTTTCCCAAAAAGCTCTACTTTTGTCTCATCTGACCAGAGAACATTCTTCCAAAACGTTTTAGGCTTTCTCAGGTAAGTTTTGGCACACTCCAGCCTGGCTTTTTTATGTCTCGGGGTAAGAAGTGCGGTCTTCCTGGGTATCCTACCATACAGTCCCTTTTCATTCAGACGCTGAGTGATAGTACGGGTTGACACTGTTGTACCCTCGGACTGCAGGGCAGCTTGAACTTGTTTGGATTTTAGTCGAGGTTCTTTATCCACCATCCGCACAATCTTGCGTTGAAATCTCTCGTCAATTTTTCTTTTCCGTCCACATCTAGGGAGGTTAGCTACAGTGCCATGGGCTTTAAACTTCTTGATGACACTGCGCATGGAAGACACAGGAACATTCAGGTCTTTGGAGATGGACTTGTAGCCTTGAGATTGCTCATGCTTTCTCACAATTTGGTTTCTCAAGTCCTCAGACAGTTCTTTGGTCTTCTTTCTTTTCTCCATGCCCAATGTGGTACACACAAGGACACAGGACAGAGGTTGAGTCAACTTTAATCCATGTTAACTGGCTGCAAGTGTGATTTAGTTATTGCCAACACCTGTTAGGTGCCATAGGTAAGTTACAGGTGCTGTTAATTACACGAATTAGAGAAGAATCACATGATTTTTCAAAGGGTGCCAATACTTTTGTCCACCCCCATTTATAGGTTTGGTGAGGAATTATATCCAATTTGGCTTTAGGACAATTCTTTTTGTGTTTTTTACATTGAAGACAAATTAAATGAAGAGAATAATACCAAAGAATTTGTGATTGCAATCATTTTCAGGAAGAAACTGAGTATTATCTGACAGAATTGCAGGGGTGCCAATACTTTTGGCCAGCATTGTATGAAGTCAGCACTCCATTTTTTTCATTATATTTATATAATTGAATATGAATTTCTTCTAAATGTGATCCTTGAAATTAATGTAAATAGGGTATAATGATATTTACATGAAATTATTTTCAAGATACCCAATTAATTTCTCTGTCAATTTCTTAATAGAATGAAAACCTACAAGCTGGCCATAAAGAATATATATATGGTCAGTAATCCCTAGAAAACTGAAAAAACTGATAAATAGCCTATTTTGGGGAAAAGGGGTGGTTATGTGGGAGAGAATAATCGCCCTAGTAGTCTATATCCCAATCCACGTGTTAGTGGACCCCAGAAGGACAAAAGAGGGATTTAATTCCAAAAATATCAATTTTATTAGAAATTTTAAAAATTACATCATAATTCACAATATAAGAGAAGGGAAGAAGAAGAGGTGGTAGGTAAACCATAGGGGCAGGTTTTAAGGAATAAAATCCTGCCAGGAGACTAATATCCCTAAACCAGCATAGAAGGTAAGCCAGGTACGCGTACTAGCTGCTATTTAAAAGATAATGGAAGGATCATATCAATCTATGTCCACACTAGTAATAACAGTGAGGTATAAAGCATGGTATACAAGATAATAATATTGATATGTGGGCATATGGCAGCATATATCAGATCATATAGCAGTGATATATGGGTAAGAGCATTAAACAAATAGCATTAGATAGATAGCATAAAACATGTACACCGGTGATACATAAGTGTAAATAGATCGATAGTGCTATTGATATAGTATTACTGTCTAGTCTGGAGCTGTCTAGTCTGGAGCTGCGGCTCTATAGAAAATCAATTACCTTGTGCCACATGAGAAGTGAGCTCCACATCCCCCCCAGCTCTCCAGGACACGCTGCTTTATCACTTCTCATATGGCACAAGGTAATTGATTTTCTATAGAGCCGCAGCTCCAGACTAGACAGCTCCAGACTAGACAGTAATACTATATCAATAGCACTATCGATCTATTTACACTTATGTATCACCGGTGTACATGTTTTATGCTATCTATCTAATGCTATTTGTTTAATGCTCTTACCCATATATCACTGCTATATGATCTGATATATGCTGCCATATGCCCACATATCAATATTATTATCTTGTATACCATGCTTTATACCTCACTGTTATTACTAGTGTGGACATAGATTGATATGATCCTTCCATTATCTTTTAAATAGCAGCTAGTACGCGTACCTGGCTTACCTTCTATGCTGGTTTAGGTATATTAGTCTCCTGGCAGGATTTTATTCCTTAAAACCTGCCCCTATGGTTTACCTACCACCTCTTCTTCTTCCCTTCTCTTATATTGTGAATTATGATGTAATTTTTAAAATTTCTAATAAAATTGATATTTTTGGAATTAAATCCCTCTTTTGTCCTTCTGGGGTCCACTAACACGTGGATTGGGATATAGACTACTAGGGCGATTATTCTCTCCCACATAACCACCCCTTTTCCCCAAAATAGGCTATTTATCAGTTTTTTCAATTTCTTAATAGAAGAGGTATAGTAACGCTCATGATGGTGTCATCAGCACTGGCTATATTGGAGTATTCGAAGCAGCGCAACACGGCACAAACGTCCTTCATGGAAGCCCATTCATTGGTGGTTAAGTGGTGTTGTTCTTCACAGCATCCCACCCCCGTGCGTGCTGCAGCTGAAACTCCACCATTGCCTGCTGCTGCTCACACAGTCTCTCCAGCATATGTAAGGTGCAGTTCCATCTTGGCACATTGCATATGAGGCAGTGAGTGTGAAGGTAGAAGTGATGCTGCAGCGCAGGCAGGTCGGCAGCCGCAGGGTGAGAACGCCAAAAGCATGCACATGCTGTCCTCACTTTCAGCAGCACCTCTGACATATGTGGGTCATTTTTAAGGAAGCTCTACACCACCAAATTCAGCACATGCGCCAGGCAAGGGATGTGAATCAAACCAGCTAGGCCCAGAGCTGCTAGAGTTTAGAAGAGTTTTCTTTTATTTCAAACATGTTTTCTGATGTCTCCTGTTGCTGTTTTATTTGTGCCATTTTCATCCTTTAAAAATCTGTTCATCTCTCAGAGGAAGTGACCATCCCTTCCCTTTTTTGTCACCCCTCTATCTACAGCCCACCTGGATTTACCACCTACTGTACAGTAAGTGTTTTACAATTTGTAGATATTTTTTAACTAAAAGTAGCAGACTAGTAAAACTTTTTTTTTAATTCATTCGGTCACTTGTCCACCAGACTACATCATTTTGCTAGTATTAATTTATTAAGTTGTTCTCATAGAGACTCCTTCAGAATTACATGTCTTTGTCTTTCCTGAGGAGGGTCACAAGAAATGAGTGCATTTGATTGAATTGCATGGTCTGTACCACACAAGATCTACACTGTGAAAAGCAAAATGACCTATGACAGTTACTGATGAGAATAAGACTGCTCCTGGCACACATGTATGAAGAAGATAAAGACAGTTTAGCCATCCTCACTAAATAGTTGTAATCTAATCATGTATTGGTGGTGGCAAATTCTGACAGGTTAAGCTGGAGAGCATAGAGGGCTTTATGGGGGAGTAGTTGGGGCAATTAGTCTTGGTTTCATCTCTCCACGTCTTGGCTGGTGCCATTCAGCCTCACTTCATTCACTTTCAGTATATATAACCCATGAGGTATAGTAGACAATGCGTTGGAATAAGCTGGTTTATGTCCTCAGTCATGCGCTTACATAGCACGGTGCCTAAAAATGAGCCTCTGTTCTGCACTTTTAATCATATTTGTCTATTGGAGAAAACGCTACTTTAGTGGTGCACAGTCTCAGCTGTATTATTGTCTTCTAATACTTTATTGACATGGATTACATACAGTACAGACCAAAAGTTTGGACACACCTTCTCATTTAAAGATTTTTCTGTATTTTCATGACTATGAAAATTGTACATTCACACTGAAGGCATCAAAACTATGAGTTAACACATGTGGAATTATATACTTAACAAAAAAGTGTGAAACAACTGAAAATATGTCTTATATTCTAGGTTCTTCAAAGTAGCCACCTTTTGCTTTGATGACTGCTTTGCACACTCTTGGCATTCTCTTGATGAGCTTCAAGAGGTAGTCACCAGAAATGGTCTTCCAACAATCTTGAAGGAGTTCCCAGAGATGCTTAGCACTTGTTGGCCCTTTTGCCTTCACTCTGCGGTCCAGCTCACCCCAAACCATCTCGATTGGGTTCAGGTCTGGTGACTGTGGAGGCCAGGTCATCTGGCGTAGCACCCCATCACTCTCCTTCTTGGTCAAATAGCCCTTACACAGCCTCGAGGTGTGTTTGGGGTCATTGTCCTGTTGAAAAATAAATGATGGTCCAACTAAATCCAAACTGGATGGAATAGCATGCCGCTGCAAGATGCTGTGGTAGCCATGCTGGTTCAGTATGCCTTCAATTTTGAATAAATGCCCAACAGTGTCACCAGCAAAGCACCCCCACACCATCACACCTCCTACTCCATGCTTCACGGTGGGAACCAGGCATGTAGAGTCCATCCATTCACCTTTTCTGCGTCGCACAAAGACACGGTGGTTGGAACCAAAGATCTCAAATTTGGACTCATCAGACCAAAGCACAGATTTCCACTGGTCTAATGTCCATTCTTTGTGTTCTTTAGCTCAAACAAGTCTCTTCTGCTTGTTGCCTGTCCTTAGCAGTGGTTTCCTAGCAGCTATTTTACCATGAAGGCCTGCTGCACAAAGTCTCCTCTTAACAGTTGTTGAAGAGATGTGTCTGCTGCTAGAACTCTGTGTACCATTGACCTGGTCTCTAATCTGAGCTGCTGTTAACCTGCGATTTCTGAGGCTGGTGACTCGGATAAACTTATCCTCAGAAGCAGAGGTGACTCTTGGTCTTCCTTTCCTGGGGTGCTCCTCATGTGAGCCAGTTTCTTTGTAGCGCTTGATGGTTTTTGCAACTGCACTTGGGGACACTTTCAAAGTTTGCCCATTTTTTTGGACTGACTGACCTTCATTTCTTAAAGTAATGATGGCCACTCGTTTTTCTTTACTTAGCTGCTTTTTTCTTGCCATAATACAAATTCTAACAGTCTATTCAGTAGGACTATCAGCTGTGTATCCACCTGACTTCTGCACAACACAACTGATGGTCCCAACCCCATTTATAAGGCAAGAAATCCCACTTATTAAACCTGACAGGGCACACCTGTGAAGTGAAAACCATTTCTGGTGACTACCTCTTGAAGCTCATCAAGAGAATGCCAAGAGTGTGCAAAGCAGTCATCAAAGCAAAAGGTGGCTACTTTGAAGAACCTAGAATATAAGACATATTTTCAGTTGTTTCACACTTTTTTGTTAAGTATATAATTCCACATGTGTTAATTCATAGTTTTGATGCCTTCAGTGTGAATGTACAATTTCCATAGTCAAGAAAATACAGAAAAATATTTAAATGAGGTGTATGCAAACCTTTGGTCTGTACTGTATGTGGAAATGAAAGCACTCATATTGAATGGCATAATACCTTTCCATGTAGTTAGTTAAATTACTAATATTTTTTCCTAATGTAGTATGTGTTGTTGCAAATACTGTATTTATAGAAGGTAAAACTAGTTTCTGCATTATATAGTGACACATTTTGTGCATATTTAGACACTACTTACTTCCTGACATGCTGGAGGATGACCCGGATCCTTATTTTGGGAATATGAACAGCTCTCCCGAATTGCCAGAACCATTCCTTATACCGCAGGTAAAATACTGTGTATGATAGTCTGTGTGACGCATTTTGAACTGTTTCAACACATAATTTAAATGTATTGGGTATGGGCATGACCAAGTGAAGCACTACATTGTTTCATCCTTCATGTTGATGTCTATATTTAAATTTACATTCTGCCAATATTTGTTGTGATAGATTGGTTCTATTCATGTTTCATTAAAAAGAAAGTCTGCCTAAGTGCTCCATGTTAGAAGATTTTCTCCTCTCTACATGACAGGTTAGGAAGCTGTTAGAAAAGACGTCTCCGAACCGCAGGAGAGCGAGCTATAAAGAAGGTGAGATTGGAAGGACACAGAAAATATGACTGTCCATTTGATATAGCTTGAATACTAATATTCATCAAAGATGATTTTACTAAATAACACTTATTAAAGGGGTTTTCCATTTCAGAAAAGCCTGGTCTCCAGACGTAGTCCAGGATCGGACTGGGGAGTCTGGGGCCCACAGGGGTAATTGACTCTAGGTGCCCACCTACAGCAATATGCAAATATCTGTTATCCGCTATCCCTGTTATAGTGGAGCATTGACTGACGGCTCCGGCACATCTGCCGTGCATATACTATAACTGGGATGTACAATTACGATAGTATGCATTAAAGGGGTTCTTTGGTTAAAGCAAGTTATCACCGATCCATGGGCTCCACAGGATAGGTGATCACTTATTGATCGTTTTGGTCCGAACATTGGAAAAGCATCGGAAGCATGGGGAAGTTTTATCCCTGTCAGGACACTTATCCCCATTTTAAAATGCAGTGACAGATGGGATGTCTGACCGCAGCTCCATTCATTCTCTTGGGGGCTTCCAAAAAAAGAGCAGCGCTCGCAGCCACTGTGGGAATGATTGGATCAGTGATCGAGTCGCACATGAGCTCCAGTCTAATGGGGAGAAAAGCTTCACATTCTGCCGATTGTATGCCAGCAGTCAGGACCCGACCAATCAGTAACTTATCACTTATCCTGTGGAGAGGTGATTACTTGTTTTCACCAGAGACCCTTGTAAGTGTACCTCTGACGCTCTGGTACAACTCCTAAAATATATACTAAATTGGGTACAGTAGTTCAATGCAGTTTGTGGAAAATATTTTTTTCATAAGAATTTGGGAAAGTTATGAAATGTTCTATAAATGTCTGTCCTATTCCTGTTCTAAGGATCTAGACTTTTTTAAATTCATCACTTAAATATGAACCATGTATGAGGGAGTCGGAGTCGGAAAGATGGAAATTGAGGAATCAGAGTCTGGGTCGAAGGTTTGGCTTACCGACTCCACAGCCCTGCATATTACCGCCACTTACTGACCGAATAATACCACATACAAAGAACAAGTACGGCCACACCATGACCAGACCACATATTACCACCACAAAGTGACAATAATACCACATGCAAGGAAAAAATACTGCCACGCCATGGCCGGACTACATATTACCACCACCACAAAGTGACCAAATACTACAATGCTGATCATGAATACAAACCACAATACTAACAACACTGTTATTACCACCAGCGACATTATACACAGGAGTTCTGTATATACACCGCGTGCAGAATTATTAGGCAAATGAGTATTTTGATCGCGAGATACTTTTTATACATGTTGTCCTACTCCAAGCTGCATAGGCTTGAGAGCCAACTACCAATTAAGTAAATCTGGTGATGTGCATCTCTGTAATGAGGAGGGGTGTTGACTAATGACATCAACACCCTATATAAGGTGTGCTTAATTATTAGGCAACTTCCTTTCCTTTGGCAAAATGGGTCAGAAGAGAGATTTGTTTGGCTCTGAAAAGTCCAAAATTGTGAGATGTCTTGCAGAGGGATGCAGCAGTCTTGAAATTTCCAAACTTTTGAAGCGTGATCACCGAACAATCAAGCGTTTCATGGCAAATAGCCAACAGGGTCGCAAGAAGCATGTTGGCCAAAAAAGGCGCAAAATAAGTGCCCATGAATTGAGGAAAATCAAGCGTGAAGCTGCCAAGATGCCATTCGCCACCAGTTTTGCCATATTTCAGCGCTGCAGCGTTACTGGAGTATCAAAAAGCACAAGGTGTGCGATACTCAGGGACATAGTCAAGGTAAGGGAGGCTGAAAAACGACCACCTTTGAACAAGAAACATAAGATAAAACTTCAAGAATGGGCCAAGAAATATCTTAAGACTGATTTTTCAAAGGTTTTATGGACTGATGAAATGAGAGTTACTCTTGATGGGCCAGATGGATGGGCCAGAGGCTGGATCAGTAAAGGGCAGAGAGCTCCACTCCGATTCAGACGCCAGCAAGGTGCAGGTGGGGTACTGGTATGGGCTGGTATCATCAAAGATGAACTTGTGGGACCTTTTCGGGTTGAGGATGGAGTGAAGCTCAACTCCCAGACCTACTGCCAGTTTCTGGAAGACAACTTCTTCACTTCAAGCAGTGGTACAGGAAGAAGTCGGTATCGTTGAAGAAAAACATGATTTTTATGCAGGACAATGCTCCATCACATGCATTCAACTACTCCACAGAGTGGCTGGCCAGTAAAGGTCTAAAAGAAGAAAAAATAATGACATGGCCCCATTGTTCACCTGATCTGAACCCCATAAAGAACCTGTGGTCCATTATAAAATGTGAGATGTACAGGGAAGGAAAAGAGTACACCTCTTGGAACAGTGTCTGGGAGGCTGTGGTGACTGCTGCACGCAATGTTGATCGACAACAGATCAAGCAACTGACAGAAACTATGGATGGAAGGCTGTTGAGTGTCATCATAAAGAAAGGTGGCTATATTGATCACTAATTTTTTTGTTTTTGCATGTCAGAAATGTTTATTTCTAAATTTTGTGCACTGATATTGGTTTACCTGGTGAAAATAAACAAGTGAGATGGGATTATATTTGTTTTTCATTTTTTCATTAAGTTGCCTAATAATTCTGCGCAGTAATAGTTACCTGCACAAACAGATATCCTCCTAAGATCTAAAAAAAAAAACACTCCAACTTCCAAAAATATTAAGCTTGGATATTTGAGTCTTTTGGGTTGATTGAGAAGATAGTTGTTGATCAATAATAAAAATAATCCTCTAAAATACAATTTGCCTAATAATTCTGCACACAGTGTAGTGTCAGTGTACAGATAATATAGTGATCACTAGTGACATTATAAACAGGAGCTCTGTGTATAGTGTACAAATAATACAGTGATCACCAGTGACATTATACACAGGAGCTCTGTATATACTATATAGTGTAAGTGTTCATGTAATACACTGACTCACCAATGATGTCTCTAGGTGAAGTCCTTCATCTTCGCTTTTCTTCTTCATCTGGTACAGACCGCCATCACTTCTTCAAGTCATGAATAATCTCTGCAGAAAATAACACACAGTTATCAATAACTGATCTCTTCTAGAGCACATTCCCACTTTTTCCCCCCTGACTTCTACACTACACCAGTTGAAGAAAAAAAAGCGACATAGTGCCGCCCTGCACAGTAACAGGACCCCACTTTTGGTCCCTCCCATGGAAAACAGTTTCCTAAAAAGTAAATTATATTACAGAAGTAATAATGTTCATAATTGGAATCTAAAGTAATTATGTTCCCCACTCGCCACCATAAACAGTAATTAAGTCGCTTGTCCAGCCTGGCTCCCCCCCATATATCCCTTCTGTTCCCCATATGTCCAGCGTGGCCCCTTTATATTTATCCTAGCCCACGTGTATCGAGCCTGCGCCCCCCCCCCCCATATATCCATCCTGGCCCCCATGTGTCGAGCCTGCCCCCCCCATATATCCATCCTGGCCTCTGTGTCCATTCCCCCCCCCCATATATCCATCCTGGTCTCCATCTGTCCAGCCTGCCCCCCCATATATCCATCCTGGCCTCCATGTGTCCAGCCTGCCCCCCCATATATCCAACCTGCCCCCCCCCATATATCCATCCTGCCCCCCTTCCCATGTGTCCAGCCAAACCCCCCATCCTTACATGTTCAGCCAGGCCCCCCCTTATGTATCCAGCCAGCCCCCCCATTTATGTGTCCAGCCAGGCCCCCTCACCCATGTGTCCAGCCAGGCACCCCCTTATGTGTCCAGCAGGCTCCCCCTTATGTGTCCAGGCAGGCTCCCCCTTATGTGTCCAGCCAGGTTCCCTCCCCTCCCATGTGTCCAGCCAGGCTCCGCCCTTATGTGTCCAGCTAATCTCCCCCTTATGTGTCCAGCCAGCCACCCCTCCCATGTGTCCAGCCAGGCACCCCCTTGTGTGTCCAGCCAGGCTCCCTCATGTGTCCAGCCAGGCTCCTTCCTTATGTGTCCAGCCAGGCTCCTTCCTTATGTGTCCAGCCAGGCTCCCTCCTTATGTGTCCAGGCAGGCTCCCCCTCCCATGTGTCCAGCCAGGTCTCAGTTGTGTGTCCAGCCAGGCCCTCTTGTGTGTCCAGCCAGGCCCCCCCCCCCTTGTGTGTCCAGCCAGGCTCCCCCTCGTGTGTCCAGCCAGGCCCACCTTGTGTGTCCAGCCAGGCCCCCCCCTTATGTGTCCAGGGAGGCTCCCCCTCCCATGTGTCCAGCCAGGCCCCCCCCTTGTGTGTCCAGCCAGGCCCCCCTTGTGTGTCCTGCCAGGCCTCCCCCCTTGTGTGTCCAGCCAGGCCCCCCCTTGTGTGTCCAGCCAGGCCCCCCCTTGTGTGTCCAGCCAGGCCCCCCCTTGTGTGTCCAGCCAGGCCCCCCCCCTTGTGTGTCCAGCCAGGCCCCCCCTTGTGTATCCAGCCAGGCCCCCATCCCATTCTGCATTCATTCACACACACAAAGATTCCTCTTAATATAATCAAAATATAAACCAATAACTCTAGTATTTTTCATCTTTGCAGGATACAACCAGGCTCTGTAGTGTTGGTTGGGGAAATAGGATGCTTGTCCCTGTAGTGTGTTCTTATACATAATAAGCCAGCATGGTGCACTACACGCATCTGTGTGACTGGCACATTATACAGGTTTTATTCATGTGCATTTAAATTCTAATCATTCACCCCTTTCCCTATGAATGGTCGGTGTGAGTGGTTGTTCATCAGTATGTTGCACCTGTGCTACCTCCCATCTTTTATCCCTGGAGTTTGTCTGTATCCAGCAGTTAAATTAAGAATAAAAATAGGATTTTTTTTTTACAAAATCTTCAGTTTTTCTCAAATTTGTTAATGCAAAAATGTATACACCCCACATCAAAAACTACTACTTGTAGTGTTTTGTATGACCGCCATGACTTTTAAGGACAGCAACAAGTTTTCTAGGCATGGAATGAACAAGTTGGAGACATACTGCAACATCTATTTTTTCCCTTTCTTCAAGAACAACCTCTTTAGAGCCTGGATGCTGGATGGAGAGTGATGCTTAAAGGGGTTTTCCTCACAAAAAAAAGTACATTTTAATCAATAGATTTTGTAATAATAAGTTCCACAATTGTATGTGTTTAAATAAAATGTTCCTGTGTTGAGATGATGTTATAAATGTGCCCCTGCTATGTATGGCGTAATTGCCGTGTCTGATCGTACAGGGACCTGGTCTGATCATTCCATAGCTCCTGGGCAGGGGGAAGCAAAAGAATATACAAACATTACAGCATGGGGTCACAACTGATTCTTTTTGTGAGGTAAAACATTTCCCTGCCTGTTTTTAAACAATGTTTTACTTCAAAGAAAGAATCATCTGCGATCCCCTGATGTAATATCAGTGCACATTTTTTTCTACCCCCTGCCCAAGAGCTGTGGTATAATCAGACCATGTTCCTGTACAGTCAGACACAGCCATTACACAGTACACAGCAGGGACACATTTATAAGATTATCTCAGCACAGGAACATTTTTTAAACATATCCAATTGTGGAAATTATTAGTATTCCAAGATATATTGATTAAAATGTACTATTGTTTGTGGGAAAACCCCTTTATTTTGTCTCTTCAGAATTCCCTGAAGGTCTTTTGATTGGGCTCAGATTAATTCTTGGCGACTGAATCTCTTTCACCCTGTTCTTTTTCAAAAATGCAACTTATGTGTGTTTTGGATCATTGTCATGTTGGAAATTGCATGTCTACCAAGGGCACAGAGTTATGGTTGCAGATTTTCTTTCAATATAGAGCAGTACATCTTTGAACTCATGATACCTTCAATGAAATATAGCTCCCCAGCACCAGCAGTACTCATAGAGCTCCACATAAGGATACTGCTGCCACCATGTTTTAGTGTTGGCATTATGCATTTACAAATATGAAATTAGAAAAATGCATGATGCCTACAGTGAAACATGGTGGTTGCATCAGTATCCTTAAGTGAGGCTGCATGAGTGCTGCTGATGTCGGGAGCTACATGACTATGATCCAAAGCACACATATGTTGCATTTCTGAAGAACAGATTGAAAATGATTCAGTGAGTATGTCTTCTAATCTGAACCCAAATGAAACACCTATGGGAGAAATTCTGAAGAGATAAGTTGAGCATCACGCTGCATCCAGCATCCAGTCTCTAAAAAGATTGCTTTTATGCCGCCAAGTTGTTTATTCCACTCCTAGAAGAGCTGCTTTTTTCTTGCTATAATACAAATTCTAACAGTCTATTCAGTTGAACTATCAGCTGTGTATCCTCCAGACTTCTGCACAACACAACTGATGGTCCCAACCCCTTTTATAAGGCAAGAAATCCCACTTATTAAACTTGACAGGGCACACCTGTGAAGTGAAAACCATTTCCGGTGACCACCTCTTGAAGCTCATCAAGAGAATGCCAAGAGTGTGCAAAGCAGTCATCAAAGCAAAAGGTGGGTACTTTGAAGAACCTAGAATATAAGACATATTTTCAGTTGTTTCACACTTTTTTGTTAAGTACATAATTCCACATGTGGTAATTCATAGTTTTGATGCCTTCAGTGTGAATGTACAATTTTCAAAGTCATGAAAATACAGAAAAATCTTTAAATGGGAAGGTGTGTCCAAACTTTTGGTCTGTACTGTATATATAATGTATATATATATTATTTTTTCACCCTTACTAATAAGTGTTTCATTACTATACAGAGGAAGATTCTGAGGGAGATGATGCTTCACCTATAGGTATGTACTGCACAATACCATTCCATGTTTCTTAACCCTGTGTTATGCACACGCCCGGGCTAGAGCGGCGTGTGCATGTGATTGGTAGTGATTCCACTGGACCGTGCCGGAGAGTGAATACCTGGAGGGGCGTAACTAAGTATCGGCCCGATCCGACCAAGGTGGCACGACGGCATACGACGCCAGAGCACCAAGGAGGAACCGAGCAGAGGGACCAGGTGCTACTCCAGGACAGACCCCGGACACGGCTGTTGACCCACACAGGGGAATACAGGAACTGACTGGTAGACTGGCAGGCGGGTATGCAGGCAGGCGGGTATGCAGGCAGGCGGGTATGCAGGCCGGGGGGTAAAGGTAAGCACAACTAGAGTGCAGACAGGGAGGCACTAGCAAGTAGGAGCACAGGCGGGATAGGACCCAGTACACACCGGGATTCAGGAACAATACAGGCAGAGGGGTACAGGCAAGCACAACTAGAGTGCAGAAGACTGAGCAGGGAGGACAGGGCTCTGTTCACACTGAACAGACAGGAAGGGAAAGGCAGAGCCAGACACCCACAGGGTACTTGCAGTGAAGTAGCGAGTGGACCACAAACTCACAAACGGGAGTACAGAGACAACAGGCAGGAGTTAGGTACGAGTTCAGACTCTGCAGAAAAAGGAAGGGAACGGGCATAGAGGCAAAACAGGTAAAGGATAGGAGAGAGTTCAGACTGGAACTGAGTGTACGGAGGAGACCGACACTACAGCGGGATACAGGAGCGGGTCTGGGAATACTGCCCCCAGAGAGGCGGAACGAACAGGCAAGGAGCGTGTTCAGACAGGACAGACTAGAGAACACAGAAAGGACTAAGTTCAGACTCGGGAACTAATACCGTAAAGCAGGAGACATACAGGACAAAGTTCAGACACGGGAGCTGACACCGCAAGGCAGGAGAAATACAGGACTTAGTTCAGACACGGGAACTAATACCGTAAAGCAGGAGACATACAGGACTTAGTTCAGACACGGGAACTAATACCGTAAAGCAGGAGACATACAGGACACAGTTCAGACACGGGAGCTGACACCGCAAGGCAGGAGACATACAGGACTTAGTTCAGACACGGGAACTAATACCGTAAAGCAGGAGACATACAGGACACAGTTCAGACACGGGAGCTGACACCGCAAGGCTGGAGACATACAGGACTTAGTTCAGACACGGGAACTAATACCGTAAAGCAGGAGAAATACAGGACTTAGTTCAGACACGGGAACTAATACCGTAAAGCAGGAGACATACAGGACACAGTTCAGACACGGGAGCTGACACCGCAAGGCAGGAGAAATACAGGACTTAGTTCAGACAGGCCTGGAAATAAGCCTCCAGGAAAGGCGGACAGGGAAACAGGAACGGACCTGGCACCTTCAGAGTGCAAGCACACACTGAAAGAAACACTTATGCTCAGGCAGGGATAGAAGGGAGCTGCTGAGCTATATACCAAGTGACAGACAGCAATAGGCTGAGGACGCACAAGGGGTGTGACCCACAGCAGGTACAAAAGGCAGGAAGTGATCGGGCGCCGCCCTTAAGCAGCAGAAACAGACACAGACACAAACAGACAGCATGGAGGGAAGCCAGAGAGACATTCTGGACAGGAGATCAAGTGCGCCCTCTTGCACAGTGGGAGATGGGCCACCATGCAAGGACGCCGCCAGGTATGTTACACCCTGTCTCGTGTAAATCAGCATTAACCTTCCTGATAGCCCCATTTTTCAAGTCTGATACGTCACTTTCTGCGGTAATAACTTTAAAATGCTTCTGTCAGTGATTCTGAGATTGTGATTTTGTTGTTGTAAAACATTTTACCTGTTACTACCGGTAAATTCAGATCTGTTGTTTTGTCTTTGTTCATGAAAATATTCCAAATTTTCTGAAAATTTTGAAAAATGTGCAATCTTTAAACTTGTATACCCTTAATGACATGTATATAGTGTAAGATGGCTGACGGACAGGTCCTTGAGGGGAAATATGTATCATCGAGGTTGGTAGCTTCGGTGATGTAAACCCGAGAAAGCATGCTCCAGCACGTATACTGCTGACAGGGTTAATAGGGCGTATCAGGCCGGTTTTAAGAGCAGTCATAAAAAATGGGTGGGAATGGCTGCCCACATATCCCCACCTCTGGAGCGTGGTTTGGTAAATAAAATAGAGACTAAATGTCTCATTCAGTGTCTGTGTCTGGAGACCTGTGGATCTCCAAGGCGTTAGTCTGTACTAAGGATTGGACACTGACCTGAGCAGGCGAACCGGTAACATTGTGTGGACATTTTACTTTGTGCTTCCACTTTGTGCCGGAAAACGCTATTTTTGTTTATGCTGTCTGAATAAACCAGTTTGGATTTCAATGAAAATGCTTCCTGTGTCTACCTCAACCGCAGACGAGTGAGTATTAAACCCTACAATTGGTGCTAGAAGCACAGTCACAAATCCCAAGGGGCAGTGTGACTGCTACAGGAAACCTTTTATGTCTTGGGTGAAGGCCGTCAGCCAGTAGGGGACGTCTGGCATCATGGAGGAGCTGATAAAGCAACTGGTGCAGGCTAATCTCCGGCAGCATCAACCGCAGCAGTGGCAGCAGCAGCAGTACAAGCAGCAGATAAACCTCCTAGCCGAGTTAATCCATGGCAGTTCAATCGCCCCACCCCCAAGTCCAAGTGATGACTCACTTGCCAGGAAGACGTTAAGAAGAGCCTTACAAAAGATGATCCCGGGTGATGAGGACGAGGCGTTTCTGACAATTTTTGAGAGGGTGGCGGGGCGAGAGATATTGCCTCCAGAGCAGTGGGCGGAGGTTCTGGCACCATATTTAACAGGGCAACAGCAGAAGGCCTATTATAACTTGGCCTTGCAAGATGCAAAAGAGTACATCAAGTTGAAGACTGAGATTTTGGCGTGCTTAGGAGTGACTCTGACTGACATGATGCGGGTGTACCACTGGGCCTATTGCAGTGACAAACCTTCCCGGTCCCAAATGTTTTACCTCCTACACTTGGTCCAAAAGTGGTAGCAACCGGAATCTTCCTCTCCAGCACATATAGTGGCGAGGATTGTGATGGACAGGTTCATACACTCCCTTCCAAGGCTGGTGCCATCCTGGGTTGCCCAGGGAGATCCCCATAATGCCAATGACCTTGTGAGGTTGGTAGAAAGGTACCAGGCGGTCGAGAGTGCTTTGGGGAAGTAAGGGGTGGGAGCATCTCCATACTGTGGTTACCAACAGGGGGGATGGACACCCAAAAGTGGGGAACTAGAACCACATCTGGGGGGCATCCTAGAGTTCAGGAGGGGTCCCGAGTTGCTACCAAAGGCCCCATCCAATAACTTAATTTGTTGGCGATGTCACACCCCGGGTCTAATAGTGGCCTGTTGCCCTATGACCAACGAGCCAGTACACTGCAGCACAGGACGCTACTTTGCATATCCTGCTTGTAGTGCTGTCCCTCCACGAGGCGTGGGACCACAGGCATGCCCCGTGTCAGTGAATGGAGCGCAAATGACTGGTCTGTTCGATTCTGGGAGTTTGGTAACCCTAGTGAGGGCCATAATTCCTCATCGTCTGATTCTGCAGAAAAAAGTGGACATCTGCTGTATCCATCGAGACGCTAAGGACTACCCTGTGGTCCTAGTGGTCATAGGCACAAACTGTAGCACCGAGTCCCATGAGGTGGGCGTAGTCAAGGACCTGTTGCACCCTGTTATAATAGGGCAGGACTTTGCCTTGCTTTGGGACTTGTGGGAGAAAGGGAGGAAGCTGGGTTGTCCAGACCACAACCAGGTCGCTCCTAAAGAAACCTCGTCGCAGGCCGCAACCGACAGTTTTCCCTTTCATGTGCTTGTTGGGGGTGAGGATGAAGCAGCATCCCTGAGCTGGAGGTGGGGATACTTTGGAAACGCCCAGCTCAGGGACTGAACTCTAAAAGGTGTGTTTAATAATGTCACTGTTCTGAATGGTGTTGCTCAAGAGTCTAGGGCTGATACCTGATATCCGTACTTTGCTGGAATTGGGGAGTTACTATGTCAGGTCACGAAGCTCAGAAGAGAGGTAATCGATCAGTTACTAGTGCCAGGGCCGTACAGACGCAGGGTGTTAGATATGGCCAATGTACATGTCTTAGGTGGTCATCTGGAGGTAGAAAAAGCCCAGGAAAGAATCTTCCAGAGGGTCTACTGGCCCAGTTGTCACCGAGAGATTGTGAATTACTGTAGGTCCTGTCACACCTATCAGTTGACCTCCCCTGTGGCTCACTTCCGTAGCCCTTTAGTGCCACTACCTGTCATTGAGGTCCCAATCGATCGCATCACCATGGATCTAGTGGGACCCCTGGTCAAGTCCGCCAGAGCACATCAGTATATCTTGGTGGTACTGGACAACGCTACATGTTACCCGGAGGCTGTACCACCACGAAACTCCTCTGCCAAGTGCATAGTCCAGGAGCTAGTCCACATCTTTTCTAGAATGGGGTTGCCTAAGGAGATCCTAACGGACCAAGGGACCCCATTTATGTCAAGGGGGATGAGGGAGTTGTGAAAAATCCTGCAAATCACACAACTCAGGACCTCAGTCTACCACCCCCAGACAGACGGCTTAGTGGAGAGGTTTAATAAAACCTTGAAGGCCATGTTGAAGAAGGTCGTAGAGAAAGACTGCCGGAACTGGTACTGTCTACTGCCGTGCCTTCTGTTTTCTATTAGAGAAGTCCCACAGGCCTCTACTGGCTTCTCACCATTTGAGCTGTTATATAGCTGACAGCCCCTTGGACTCCTGGATGTAGCAAAGGAGACTTCGGAGGCGGGGTCTACACCCTACAGGAATGTAATCAAACATGTGGCCCAGATGCAAGAAAGGATTTTTGAGGCGATGCCTATTGTGAAAGAACACCTCCTCAAAGCACAAGAGGCACAGTCAAGGGTGTACTAAAGATCAGCGAGGGTGAGACACTTCCACCTTGGAAATTGGGTACTAGTGCCTACGGTGGAGAGCAAATTCCTGACCAAGTGGCAGGGCCCCTATGAAGTTCTTGAAAAGCTTGGCAATGTCAACTATAGAGTCCACTAACCAGGGAAAAGGAAGCCCTACCAGGTGTACCAGGTCAACCTGATCAAGCCATGGCGACATAGGGAGTTTGTGGAAGCTCCTGTTTGGTGGCGAAGACCAAAGCCCACGTGAAGGAAGTCAAGCTGGCAGAGTCGCTGTCACATGCCCAGATGCCACAGTGCCGAGAGTTGCTATAGCGGAACTGAGACCTGTTCTCAGAACTACCAGGGCGTACTCGGATCATAGAGCATGAGTTTCTTCCGGGTCATCATGTCCAAGTAAATATGAAGCCGTATCGGATTCCCGAAGCCCACCGAGAGGTGATTGCAAAAGAGGTGAAGCGGATGCTGAGCATGGGAGTCATTGAGGAGTCCAGGAGTGGCTGGTCCAGTCCCATAGTCTTAGTGCCAAAACCAAATAGAGAATGGCAGTTTTGCAATGACTATAGGAAACTCAACAAATTCTTGAAGTTTGACACCTACCCAATGCCCAGTGTAGATGAACTGTTTGAAAGGTTGGGGCCAGCCAGGTATATTACCACCCTTGACCTCGCTAAAGGAATTGGCAAATACCCATGTCCCAAGATGCCAAGGAGAAGACTGTCTTCTCAACGCCAGATTGTTGATTCTAGTACACAAGGATGTTGTTTGGGTTGCAAGAAGCCCTGGCTACCTTCCAGAGGACCATGGACTTGATTCTAGCTCCCCACAAGAAGTATGCAGCAGCCTACTTGGATGACATCGTGATCTATAGCCAGGATTGGGGAAGCCATCTGAGCAAAGTCCAGGCGATACTTGATTCTTTAAAGAAGGCAGGGTTTTCTATAAACCTGAAGAAATGTGCCATGGGCATTGAAGAAACCAAATACTTGGGTTATGTCGTAGGGAGAGGTGAAATAAAGCCCCAAATAAAGTCGACGTGATCAAGAAGAGTTGGCCACTACCCCTCTCAGGGAAACAGGTCAAAGCGTTCCTAGGCATCGTGGGCTATTACCGCCGGTTCATCCCTAACTTCGTCATGATAGCGGCCCCTTTGACAGACCTCCTTACAGGGACAAAGTCGGTTATGGCTAAGTAATCTCCAGAAGCTGAGACTGCCTTCGCGGAACTGAAGGTAGCTCTGTGTAAACAGACAGTTATGGTGGCACCGGATTTCTCAAATAAGTTTGTGGTCCAGACAGACATGTCAGATGTCGGGCTGGGTGCTGTCCTATCACAGGAAGTGAATGGGGAAGAGCATCCCATAATGTATTTAAGTCAGAATGTGACATCCTGTGGGAAGAATTACTCCATTGTGGAAAAGGCCATCAAGTGGGTGTTGGACACTTCAAGATACTACCTCTTAGGCAGGAAGTTCAGGCTAGTGTCAGACCATGCCGCACTAAGGTGGATGAGGGACAAGAAGGGGAACGATGCCGGAGTGACCAGATGGTCCCTAGCCCTTCAGGATTTTAGCTTCCATGCAGAGCATAGGCCCGGGAAACTGCATGGCAATGCTGATGCACTGTCGAGGGTCCACTGCTGTCGGGGTGGTGACTCTGCACCGTATGCCCCCTCTACTCCAGACTCATACACAGGTATATAGACTATTCTATACCCGCCTATATTGGTTTATTATTATGGAATAGTTTATACGTTAGGAGCTATTTCCATCATTGCCCCTCTCTTGCATCCTGTGGTTCTTTTGCACAATATTTATTTACACCCTGATAGAGGTAGTACATATGTTTTCCCCATATCTAATACATATAATCTGTATTGATATACACCTGGTTTCTTATTGTTTTATTTATATGTGTATTATATATATATATATATATATATATATATATATATATATATATATGTATATATATATACACATATACATAATGGGTATGGAAAGTATTCAGACCCCTTGTGATCCTCCTTGAGATGGTTCTACTCCTTCATTGGAGTCCAGCTGTGTTTAATTAAACTGATAGGACTTGATTTGGAAAGGCACACACCTGTCTGTATAAAGGCCCCGTCACACTAAGCGATGCAACAGCGATCCCGACAACGTTACGACCTGTCAGGGATCGTTGCTGCATCGCTAATACATCGCTGGTGAGCTGTCAAACAGGCAGGCTCACCAGCGATCAGGGGAGCAGCGATATCGTGGAAAGAATCGTTCCACGATGTCCTGCTCCCGTCACCAGCCTGCTGCTTAAGCAGGAGCAGGCTGGTAACTATGGTAAACATCGGGTTACTAAGTGCGCGTGTGCCCCTAGTAACCCGCTGTTTACCATGGATACCACTCTGCTACGGTGCGCGGGAGCCTCCGCGCACAGTAGCAGAGTGGTATCCATGGTAAACAGCGGGTTACTAAGTGCGCGCGTGCCCCTAGTAACCCGATATTTACCATGGTTACCAGCCAGTTCTTTGGTCCCGCTGGTCACACACAGCGATGTGTGCTGGCCAGCGGGAGGCCAACGACCAAAAAATGGTCCAGGACACTTTGCAGCGATCAGCGACCTCACAGCAGGGGCCTGATCGTTGCAAAGTGTAACACATAGCGACATCGCTGGTGAGGTCGCTGGTGAGTCACCAAAACCGTGACACAGCAGCGATCTCGCTAGCGATATCACTATGTGAGACGGGGGCTTAAGACCTCACAGCTCACAATGCATGTCAGACCAAATGAAAACCATGAGCTCAAAGAAACTGCCCAAGGAGCTCAGAGACAGAATTGTGGCAAGGCACAGATCTGGCCAAGGTTACAAAATAATTTCTGCATTACTCAAGGTTCCTAAGAGCACAGTGGCCTCCATAATCCTTAAATGGAAGAAGTTTGGGACCACCAGAAGTCTTCCTAGACCTGGCCATCCAGTCAAACAAAGCAATCGTGGGAGAATATCCATGGTGAGAGAGGTAAAGAAGAACCCCAAAATCACTGTGACTAAGCTCCAGAGATGCAGTAGGGAGATGGGAGAAAGTTCCACAAAGTCAACTATCACTGCAGCCCTCCACCAGTCAGGCCTTTATGGCAGAGTGGCCCGACGGAATCCTCTCCTCAGTGCAAGACAAATGAAAGTCCGCATAGAGTTTGCTCAAAAACACATGAAGGACTCCCAGACTATGAGAAATAAGATTCTCTGGTCTGATGAGATGAAGATAGATCTTTTTGATGATAATTCTAAGCGGTATGTGTGGAGAAAACCAGGCACTGCTCATCACCTACCCAATACAATCCCAACAGTGAAACATGGTGGTGGCAGCATCATGCTATGGGGGTGTTTTTCAGCTACAGGGACATGACGACTGGTTGCAATTGAAGGAAACATGAATGCGGCCAAGTACAGAGATATCCTGAGTGAAAACCTCTTCCAGAGTGCTCTGGACCTCAGACTTGGCCGAAGGTTCACCTTCGAACAAGACAATGACCCTAAGCACACAGCTATAATGACAAAGGAGTGGCCTCACAACAACTCTGTGACCATTCTTGACTGGTCCAGCCAGAGCCCTGACCTAAACCTAATTGAGCATCTCTGGAGAGACCTGAAAATGGCTGTCCACCAACGTTCACCATCCAACCTGTCGGAACTGGACAGGAACTGCAAGGAAGAATGGCAGAGGATCCCCAAATCCAGGTGTGAAAAACTTGTTGCTTCATACCCAAGAAGACTCATGGCTGTACTAATTCAAATACCGAGCAAGGGGGCTGAATATTTATGACCATGTGATATTTCAGTTTTTCTTTTTTAATAAATTTGCAAAAATTTCTAGGTTTCTGTTTTTTTTCCTGTCAAGATAGGATGCAAAGTGTACTTTAATGAGAAAAAAAATGAACTTTTTAGAATTTATCAAATGGCTGCAATGAAACAAAGATTGAAAAATTTAAAGGGGTCTGAATACTTTCCGTGCCCACTGTATGTATATATATGTATTATGGTGGCAATGGTATATATTCCATTGATTTGTACTGTACATTTGCATGTGGGAAACACATGTTGTTCAGCGCTTTCTCCTGGTTGCTTTGTTCCCACCCCTATTCGTATTTTAGCTTGATCCATTAAAATTTGTTATATTTTAGCATACTCTGGTCTTCTTTTTGGTTCTATATCATTGGTTTTCTGTGTTTTAGTTACCGATTGGTCTATACAGTCCTTTTTAAACATGCATCCTGACTAGGTAGTGTATGTATGTATGTATATATATACATATATACATACATATGCATGCATACATACATACACACACACACAGTGTTATGCTTAATGCATTTCCTTCTCAGAACTGATTATTCTTCTTCTAATCTTCATGTGTATCGTCATTTTCGAATTTTGAGTTTTTTTGCTTATTGATAGCCAAGCCCGCCAGCTTTGGGCAGAGGAGGGTATGTAAGATGGCCACCGGACAGGTCCTCGAGGTTGTTAACTTCGGTGATGTAAACCCAGAAAAGCATGCTCCAGCACATATAGTACTGAAAGGGTTAATAGGACGTATGAGGGCCGCTTTTATGAGCAGTCATAAGAGATTGGTGGGAATGGCTGCTCACATATCCCCACCCCGGGGGCGTGGTTTGGTAAATAAAATGGAGACCAATTGTCTCATTCTGTGTCTGGAGATATGTGGATCTCCAGGATGCTGGTCTGTGCTAAACACCTAAGGATTTGAAACTGACCTGAGCGGTCGAACCCGCAACATTGTATGGACATTTTACTTTGTATTTCCACTTTGTGCCGGAAAAGGGTGTTTTAGTTTTGCTACCTGAGCAGTTTATGCTGTCTGAATAAACTAGCCTGGATTTCAATGAAAATGCTTCCTGTGCCTACCTCAGCCGCAGCCGAGTGAGTACCAAACCGTACAGTAGCTATACAATATTAGTGTCTGCTATACAAGGAGTAATGCTGCATTCAGGATAAATTGTTTAATAAATTGTGCAGTCTAAATATTAGGGCTGAAGTAACATTTTAGCTGAATGGAATTTGACTAAATGGAATTATTAATTTTTTTTCCTTATATTTTCATTAATGCAAAGCACCTCAAGGAATAGCAAACTTCTTGTATGCTTTGAAACCTCCATTCTTTAAATTGGGGTGTTTTTTAGGGGGTTACAATAAAAGGCCCTTCAAAGTCACTTCAAAAGTGAATAGGTCCATAAAAGTGCAGTTTATTTTAAATTTCCTTGGAAATATGAAAAATTGCTGCTAAAATTGTAACCCCTTCATGACCTTTGACATACCTATACGTCCTGATCGGGAAGGGATTCCCAACCACTGACATACAGTAACATCATGACGATTGTGCCGGGCCCAGGGGCTGTGCCCTCACCATCATCGTCGGGAGCTTGGCTTAAGTGATAGCAGAGCCTCGGCTGTCACTGTCAGGAGCATTGCCCTCACCATTCCCAGCTTTTTAACCCCTTAAATGTCATTATCAATAGAAATAACAGCATTTAGAAGGCTTGAGGAGGGAGAGGGCTCCCTCTCCTACGTGATCTGCATCGGGTGCCATCATACACTGGGAGATCCCCTGAGGTGCCATAACAGCCTGAGGAACCCATTTTACAAAGTACACCTCTCAGTGAACTCATCTAGGGGTGCAATGATCATATTAACACCATGGGTGTGTCACAGAATTTTATACCATTGGGCAGTGAAGAAAAAATAATTACATTTTTATCTCAAATATTTTGTTTAGCCCCAGATTTTACATTTTAAATGGGGTTAATGGATACAACTGGCCCCTAAAATGTGGCCCACAATTTCTGCTGAATGTGGAAATACCTCATATGTGACTGTACAGTACTGCTTAGCCACACGGCGACACTCGGGAAGGACGGAGCGCTATTTGACTGCTGGAGTATAGGTTTTCCTAGAATAGTTTGCGGACTCCATATACAGAGACCCTAAATGCTAAAAGAGCAGAATACCCCCCCTCAAGTGACCCCATTTTGTAAGTTATACCCCTGCCAAACATGTGGATGGTAAATCTGATGTAGGCACACACTGGAGCTCTGGAGGACGGGGGTGGGGGGTAGCATTAAAATTTCGGAGCACAGAATTTGCTATATTTCTTTTGGGGGCGAGGAGTTATTTCACTTTTCCAGTGCCCTTGTGCTACCAGTAACGTGGAAGCACCCTATATTTACATTGACAGATGAAACCAGGGGAGGAGTCCTGAGGAGATAATTTGCATATTCCCACTGCATTTTGGGATAAGTGAAGAGTCTCCGCGAGCTCAAAGAACACTGGATTTTGGCCGTTGGAGCTGAAAGGAGGACATCGGTAAACCGAATTTTGGAGCGTATTTCACTGTTTTCATAACACATTAACAATAAGAACATGGAAGAGTCCAGGAGCCATTTGGTGAGCTGCATATCCTGATACATGTTCACATACTTGCCAGGGAAAAGCCAAACTTCACATGCCAGAAATGCAAGCTTGTGTCCCTGTTGGAGGAAAAGTTGCGAAATCTAGAAGAGAGGTTAACTACCTTGAAAATCATTAAGGAAGGTGAAGAGTTCTTAGACAGAGGATAATTATCCCTTCATGATACAGGAAGAGAAGAAATTCGAACTGCACCTGATGAAACAGAGGAATGGAAGCATGTGACCCAGAGAAGCAGGAGTATCGAGAGGCAGTCAGCACCCATACTGCTCAGGAACCAGTACCAGGCTCTCACACAGGAGAACCATGAAGAAATACAGCAAGATAAGACTTTGCCCACAATGAATAACCTTGTAAGCCCTCAGAATCCTCCGGGATAGAGAAAGAAAATGTTGTGAAGGAAAAACGGAGAGTGGTGGTCATGGGGGATTCCCTGTTGAGAGGAACAGAGGCCGCTATCTGCAGACCAGACATAACCTCAAGAGAAATGTGCTGTCTTCCAGGAGCAAAAATTAAAGATGTGTCTGACAGGATATCAAGACTTTTCAGACCTACAGATCACTACCCATTCCTGCTAATACATGTGGGGACAAATGACCCTGCAAGAAAGGACCTGGAAACCATCTGCAGTGACTTTGAAGACTTAGGCAAGAAAGTGAAAGAATTGGGAGCGCAGGTGGTCTTCTCATCCATCCTCCCAGTGGATGGCCATGGAACAATGAGGTGGAATAAGATTCTACAGGTGAACAACTGGCTACGTCGATGGTGCTGTCAACAAGGATTTGGATTTCTGGATCACGGAATGAATTATCTATATGATGGACTACTTGCTAGAGATGGGGTGCCCCTTACGAAGACTGGAAAACATGTATTTGGAAGTCGCCTTGCTACACTCATCAGGAGACCTTTAAACTAGATCAATGTGGGAAGGGAAGCAAAAGGCCAGAAAAAGCCATACAGCTGACAAATACTATTGAGATCTCTGCTATTGGAAGCGGAAAGGAAGAACAAAGACAAAAAAATCTAAGTAATAAAAATATGGGAGGAAGAGAAACCAATCACAAACTAAAATGTTTTTATACAAATGCACAAAGCATGGGCAACAAACAAGGAGAATTGGAACTACTAACGCAGGAAAAGAAATATGATGTCATTGGAATCACTGAAACTTGGTGGGACGATACACATGATTGGAATACAAGGCTAAAAGGATACAACTTATTTGCAAGAAGCAGACTTGATAAACGAGGAGGAGGTGTCGCATTGTATGTTAGAAAAGCGTATATCTGCAGAGAGATTGAAGCAGAGACTGGGAGTTCTGTGGAAAGTGTTTGGGTAAGAATACAAGGAGAGAACAACGGAAAGGACACCATTGTAGGCATTTACTACAGGCCACCTGGGCAAGCTGAAGATATGGATGAACTCTTTATGTATCAAATGACCAAGTTCTCCAAAAAATATGACGTAGTGGTCATGGGAGATTTCAACTATCCATACATTTGTTGGGAATCTCTCTCAAGTAAAACTAACAGGTCAAGCAAATTCTTATCCTCTCTTGCTGACAACTTTATCTTCCAAAAGGTAGGGGAGAAAACAAGGGGATCTGCTACTTTGGATCTAATCCTTATAAACAGGGAGGAAATGGTTGAGGAGATAAAAGTGGCTGGGACCCTAGGAAGCAGCGATCATGCTATTATAGAATTTTGGATAACTAGAGGAGGAAGACATGTGAAGACTCAAACTTCAAGGTTAGATTTTAAATAGGCAGATTTTAAGAGACTCAGAAAGAGAATAGGAGGGATCCAATGGCTGGATGTCCTTAAGGACAAAAATGTCCAGGAAGGATGGGAAATTTTTAAAAATGAGATTCTCAAAGCACAATCGTTAACAATCCCGAAAAGTAGGAAGAATGGGAAGCATTTAAGGAAACCAGGATGGATGAACACAGAACTTAAACACATGCTAAAAAGAAAGAAAGAAATGTTTATCAAATGCAAAGAAGGAGTCATATCTAAAGAAGATTATAATGCAGTCTGCAGATCCTGCAGGGCACGTATCAGGTCAGCTAAAGCTGACAATGAATTAAGGCTTGCAAGAGATGTCAAAAGCAATAAAAAAGGATTTTGAGGGTATGTCAAAAGTAAAAGAAAAGTCAATGATGCTATAGGATTTTTACAGGATGAAAATGGTGAAATGGTAAGAAAGGATGTTGAGAAGGCCGAACTTTTTAATTCCTATTTTGCATCTGTTTTCTATCAGAAAGAAAATGGAACATCAACTGATCTTCACTGTCCTATTAAAGGAATTGAAGAATCCAGGTTATCTGTAAACAGAAAGATTGTGAGGGAATATTTAGCTAACATAAATGAGTTCAAGTCTCCAGGTCCAGATGAATTAAACCCCAGAGTACTGAAGGAGATCGTAGAAGAAATTTTAGAACAACTCTCCATAATCTTTGAAAATTCTTGGAGAACAGGAGAAATCCCAGAAGACTGGAGAAGAGCAAATGTTGTTCCTATCTTCAAAAAGGGGAAGAAAGTGGACCCAGGGAACTATAGGCCGGTGAGTCTGACTGCTATACCAGGAAAGATCTTTGAACAAATTATTAAACAACATGTATGTAAGTACCTGGATAAGAATGAAGTGATTAACCAGAGTCAGCATGGGTTTGTAACTAACAAATCAAGTCAGACTAACTTAATTTCCTTCTATGACAGAATCACTGACTGGGTGGATCAGGGAAATTGTTAAGGGGACGGTTGCAAACAACTTTTATTCAATAATGGAAAGCAACCTTACACAGGGTCCGCGATGCAGCCTGGTGGACTGCGGCCAAACACCTTCCGGGTGAGAAGGTAAAACAACCAACTTAAATAACAATCCCTTCCGTGTTACTGCACACCGGAACGGGAATAGGGATTCGCACTATCTCCGTTAACAGCACGAGAGATGTGCGATAAATAATATATCTGTAGCCCTGTTAACTGCACAGGGACTACACAGCAGACGCTAGGATGCGTGTGTGACTCACGTCGGCGAATATGTGCTCCCAGCCGGCGTGCTACCGCACTGAGGAGTATCTCTCCACGTGGCTTACAGGCGGTGCTGGGAATAGGGTGTCTGCAGACTGCTCGGGGTGTATGGCGACCCCTTTGTCGGAGCCAGACTGTCAGATGAAGCTACCTGCCTATTTCATCTAAGCCTGCCTATTTCCACTAAACCTGCCTGCCAGAAACTAAAGCACACCTGGAGCCCAAAAGACCAAGCGTCCACACAACACCATCACAGCTCAATGATCAGAGCGCGCCGCCATGTTTGTGGGCGGGCTATTTAAAGATTAAGCCCTGCCCACCGTCGCACTATTGGTGACGTCACCCGCAACCAATCAGGCGGCGCCAGGTCACCGGATCAGCTGACTCCCAAACCACCAATCACGGTCCACCATGTCACAGGCATGCTCAGTGCAGAGAATCCTGGACTTAAGCTTTAGCAGCCCTGTTTCCCTCCGCAACCTATCCTTCATGTTGCTAGGAACAAAGACCCAAGAGACAACCTGTACATCTCGTGCACCAGCTAGGCGTTGGGACTGATGATGATGTTGAGCAGCATCATCCCTGGCTGGACTGGAATGGGAGACTACAGAATCCACTGATGGTTCTGAACCTATTTCAAATCTAGCAAACACCTGACGCCTAACAGAAATGCCGTAGATATAGTATATCTTGACTTCAGCAAAGTATTTGACAAAGTATCTCACACCATCCTTATTGAAAAAATGATCAAGTATTGAAAGGACAAGGCAACTGTTAGGTGGATTCATAACTGGCTTAGTGATCGGACTCAACGGGTGGTCGTAAATGGCTTCACATCCAGCTGGATGAATGTCTCAAGTGGGGTACCACAGGGCTCTGTCCTGGGACCTGTATTGTTCAACATCTTTATCAATGATTTAGATGAAGGAATTGAGGGTAAACTGATTAAATTTGCTGATGACACAAAGCTAGGAGGGATAGCTAACACTAGAGAAGAGAGAGACAGGATTCAAAAAGACCTAAATAAACTGGAGCAGTGTGCAGCAAGTAACAGAATGTTTTTTAACAGGGAAAAATTCAAAGTACTACATCTGGGCAATAAAAATGAAAAAAGCATGTACAAAATGGGAGGAATAGAGCTAAGCAACAGTACATGTGAAAAATACTTAGTTATACTAATAGATCATAGACTGAACATGAGTAAACAGTGTGATGCAGCAGCTAAAAAAGACAAATACAATTCTGGGATGTTTTAACAGAAGCATACAATCTAGATCATGTGAAGTCATTATCGGACTTTACTCCTCCTTGTTCAGACCTCATCTGGAATACTGTGTCCAGTTTTGGGCACCACATTTTAAAAAAGACATCGACAAACTGGAGCAAGTTCAGAGAAGAGCGACCAGAATGGTGACCGGTCTGCAACCATGTCCTATGAGGAACGGTTGCAGGATTTGGGAATGTTTAGCTTGCAAAAAAGAAGACTGAGAGGAGACTTAATAGCTGTCTACAAATATGTCAAGGGCTGTCACATTGTAGAAGGATCATCTTTATTCTCATTTGCACAAGAAGCAATGGGATGAAACTGAATGGGAGGAGACACAGATTAGATATTAGAAAAAACTTTTTGACAGTTAGGATGATCAACGAGTGGAACAGGCTGCCACGAGAGGTGGTGAGTTCTCCTTCAATGGACGTCTTCAAGCAGAGGCTGGACAGACATCTGTCTGAGATGATTTAGTGAATCCTGCTTTGAGCTGGGGGTTGGACCAGATGAGCCAGGAGGTCCCTTCCAACTCTACAATTGTATGATTCTATGAATCTGAGTATTTTGTTTGTTTTATGGATAGATTTGAAGCTTTTATTGGGAACATTTTACATAACATTTTGGATCATATTTATCCGGTGCTCTATGCTGAGCACTTATTTTGAAGTTTCCATTGAAATCTCTGGGTGACGTGATTCAGGTGACACCCCCCAGTGGATCCATTCATTATAATGAGGCAGCAGAGTTACTCTTCTGGGCTCCATCTTACCTCTGTTCAGCGTCGTCCTACTTTTCAGAGGTGTCCAAAACTGCGGCCGATCGCGCATTTATGCACACCTAAAAAGACGGACAATACCGACTCACAGGCCAGACAGCGTCCAGTGTTGCCATCTGCCTTGTTTTAGGGAATCGTCCTCTGGGACAGTCATGTAAGGGCTTGTTTTTTGCGGGACGATTTGACGTTTTTATTGGTACCATTTTTGGTCACATGTCATTTTTTGATTGCTTTCTATTCTATATTTGGGGAGGGAAAATAAACAAAAACTGGCAATTCAGGAATTGTGTTTTTTTTTTTTTTTTTTTTATGCCGTTCCGCGTGTGGTAAAATTGATAAGGCAGAGTTATTCTTCAGCTCTGTACGTTTACAGCGGTACCACATTAATAGCGTTTTTATACAAAAAATATATATATATTTTGCATCGCTTTATTCTGAGAGCTATAATTTTTTTATCTTTCCACTGATGGGGCTGTATGGCGGCTTGTTTCTTGTGGGACAAGATGACGTTTTCAGCGGTACTAATTTTATATATATTTGTTTTTTTTATCGTGTTTCATTCCCCTTTTTTTCCCAGTGGCATGATGATAAAGCATCGTTAGCCTCGTTTTTTTAAGTTTTTTTTGTGCGGCGTTCACTGAAGGGGTTAACTAGTGTGACACTTTTATAGGTCGGGTTGTTCCAGACTCGGCAATACCAAATATGTGTACTTTTTTTTATTTTATTTATTTTTTACATAAAAATGTGTATTTATTAGTGAATATTTTTTTAAAATTATTATTATTTATTTAATTTTTTTTACATATTTTTACACATTTTTTGCCATTTATTTTTTACTTTTTACTTAGTCCCTTTATGGGACCTTCACTTGTTTCTCTTTGATCACAGATATAATGTATTGCAATGTACTAGATTGCAGTGCATTCATTATACCTTTAGTGAAAGCTCCTGAGCCCATGCTGTGAGCATGGTTTCAGCAGCTTTCCGTAGCTTGGTGACCCGGGGGTCGTCATGACGACCCCTGGTCACCATGGCAATGATTGGGCCCCACGACATCGCAGGGCCACCGATCTGTCAGCGGATTTAACAGCCAGGGATGGTGCTGACACGGCTACTAGCTGTTTAGTGCCGGAGCTCAGCCACTGGTGGTGCTGAACTCCGGCACTGATCGGGCTGGAGACGCTGATATTTCAGCATCTTCTGCACGATCATGCTGAGATCGGTCAGTCAGATTGACTGACCGATCGCAGCGATCTAGGTGTGCGGACCGACCATATGGCTCCCTGCACCCCATCTTGTGCTGCTCAGCTGTCACAGATAGCTGTCCGCACTTATCTGTCACTGCGTGTTTACACGCTGTGACAGTTTAAAGCCATAACGGACACTGCACGGCAAGGAGCATTAACTTACACCTGCTCATGCCGTGCAGTGTCCGTCATTGGGCGTTATGGGGTTAATACCGCTGTCAAGTGTGATGGTGACATGTAACAGACTTTAACATAATGGCCATCAGTTCTAATGAACATGGGGCCACCGTGCAGTATGAATGCACATTGACGAAGGGTTACCTTGACTGCCGGATGACCACTTTAAAAAAATATATATATGGCTCTCAGAATATGGTGACAAAAGCCAAATTGTTTTTGTAAATGTTTTTATTTTATTTTTAATTAGTAAATCATGAATAGAAATATATAGATTTGGGATCCCGTAACCATACTGACCCATAGAGCAAAGGTAACAGATCACCACCTGATTACCACAAAGTAAGCGGCGCTAGTACAAAACCTTGAAAAAGAAAATGTGGAATTACAGTTTTTTTCCTCACCGTTTCCACTTATTTCATAGAATAAGTTGTGTTCTGCAAAAAAACAAGCCCTCTTGCGGCTATGTCGAAATATTAGAAAGGTTATGGTTCTTGTTACAAGGAGAGGAAAAACTAAGTTACAATATCCTGGGGAAAAGCTCTGTGTCTGCCTCCTGAAAACCTCCAGCTCAGGGTTTGTTACCCGACCGACGACATGTTTAACAGATTCCTTTGACTAAACCACCCTTCACATGTCCATATAATACCGGTACTGGAAAAATGGTACCGGTGTCATAAGTATTTTGGATCAGTGTGTCATCCGTGTGCCATCAGTGTTCCATCCGTGTGCAATTCATTTTTTTTCCACCATGACTTAAATATCAATTCCAAAGCTTCTCCTATACTTTGCAGTGTTAAACATGTACAGCACACGGTTGTCACAAGGATGTTTCACACGGAGCCCGAAATGTGTATTGGCCCTTGTAATCCATGCGGACGGGTCTCATGCAAAGATCTCCATAGATTATGATAGGTATGTGTGCATACGTGTCTTCAGTGCATGTGAAAGCGAATGCCACACGTGCTGAAAACATGTACATGTGAAGGAAGCTTTACACACTGTGTGAACAAGTATGAAAAGTCACCTCTTAATCATTGAATTAAGGTTTTCTCTTTTGGTTCATTGCCATGGGTATAAAATCCAGCATCTAAGCATGTAGTCTGCCTGTGCGAACAGTTGTGATAAAATGGCTTGTTCTAAAGAGCTCCCTGAATTCAGCATCTTGCTGTCATATGTTGTCACAAGTCAGTTCATGAAAGTTCAAATAAGACATGGCTGGGTGAGTTTGGTGTGGAAGAACATGACTGACCCTTCAAGAGACCTAACCTCAACTCCATCAGATAGATACCTTTTGGATTAACCAGAGATTACAAGCCAGGTCCCCTTGTCCAACATCAGTGTCTGACCTGATAACTGCTCTTCTGGAAGAATGGACAACAAATTGCACAGAAATATCCCCCAATTTTTTTTTTTAGAGTGGAAGCTTTATTAGCTGCAAAGGGAGATCAACTCCATGTTAATGACCCTGGATTTAAAAAGCAATGTCATAAAATTTCCTCCAGGAGTAATGTGTATGTGTCCCAATAATTTTATCCCTACAGTGTGTAATAGGTTCTGCTTCTTCCATGGTGAGAGGTGGAGACTGCTTCTCTGATGATGTGTAAATCTGGAGGTGAATGAGAATCATAATCAGTTTTGTTATATATTTTAGGAAGGACGTCCAGAATAAGAGGCAGAAAGCGTCCGATTATTGAGGACGACAGTGAGGAGGAGGTGCAGCCAACGTAAGCACTAAATACGACTATCATTCGTTACATTGTATTGTAAGGCTATGTTCACATGTCTGGTAGTTATACCTGTTTTTGGATTTGTTAGGGGTGATAAAAAATGAAAAGATACAATGCAAAATTAGTTCATTCAAATAAGGACGGGAATGTCTTAAATTGTTTTCTTTTTTACTGCAATCTGTTTTTTAGCATGATCATGTGACGATTTGCCATGAGCGTTACCCGTTGGCCATCGCTCATAGCAGATGATCATTTTAACCATGTGTAGCACAAGTGATCGGATGAAAGCACCTTCAAGTCTTCTAAGGAAACTATTAAGGCCAGAAAAAAGTAAAAAAAAAAAATGTTGTTTTTTTTAAAAATATAAACGTTCAAATCACCCCCCTTTTGCCCCATTCAAAATAAATTAATAATAAAACTAAAATATACATATATTGCTGCATTCTGAATCGCCCGATCTATCAAGATATAAAAAGAATTAATCCAAATGGTAAACTGTGTAACGAGAAAAAAAATCAAAACACCAGAATTAAGTTTTTTTGGTCGCTGCAACATCGCAATAAAACGCAATCACAAGCGATTAAAACATTATATCTACCTAAAAATATTATCAATAAAACCTTCAGCTCAGCGTGCGAAAAATAAGCCCTCACCCAGCCCCAGATCCTGAAAAAGGGAGACGCTACGGGTCTCGGAATATGGCGCCATTATAATTTTTTTTACAAACTTTAGAATTTATTTCACCACTTTAAAAAAAATAACCTATTCATGTTTGGTATCTACAAACTCATAATGACCTGGAGAATCATAATTGCAGGTCAGTTTTAGCATTTAGTGAACATGGTAAAAAAAAAAAACAACCAAGAGACAAGTGTAGAATTATACTTTTTTTTGCAATTTTGACGCACTTTTGAATTTTTTCCTTTTTGTCCAGTACACGACATTGTAAAACCAATGATGTCGTTCAAAATTACAATTCGTCCCAGAAAAAATAAACCATCACAGGGACATATTAAAAAATAAAAAAGTTATGCCTCTGGGAAAAAGGGGAGCGAAAAACGGAAAATCCCAAGGTCGTGAAAGGGTTAAAGGACAGAAATCCTCAGCTATAGTGATTGAACAGTACCACCACATACCACCATAGCATTACTGAATCTCTCTATACCATGTGTGGTTAATACCGTAACTAATACTGCCATATAGTTACTAAATTATACTTTTATAACATGATTTTAGAACCACCATACTGTAACTGAAAAACAGCATCATATTGTGACTTTATCACTTGGGGTCTGAGCTGTTTTGATGCCCAGCGATCAAAAAGTTATTTAATTCTAAATGCCCTCAGACTCATGAGATAGAAGTTGGCTAAACCCGGTGATTTTGGCTTGAATCGGTTAGCTTCCTAACGTCTGTGGGGACAGGCCTGATTCTAGCTTTTTTTTTTGGTGCCCAAGGCGAAAATTCAAGTGGCACCCCTCCCAGCAGTTCATGGTATACCTGCAGTGAATAAACACAATCCCATCATTGTTTTTTAGGTTTTGCTTTTAAGATATTCATTATGTGGTAAAAGTGACGTGTGAACATGATTCTTTAGGTCTTTGTGATTACAGTAATCCCAAACTTTCAGAGATTCTTATTTTTGTTAAAAAAAACAACATTTAGCTTGTGATGCTCTTTTAAGGACCTGTTAGAACAATAAAAATATATCTATGAAGCTATGTGAGGGCTGTTTTTTGCATAGTAAGTTGAAATATTTTTTGCTATCAATTCAGGGTGCATACATTTGGATGGCTTTTTGCTGTAAGAGGTGTGGTGACAAAAAAAAGTAGTTCTTCTATTTTTTTTTCTCTTTACTGCATATGTTAGTTCTTTTTATATTTTGATAGATCAGACTTTTAAGGATGTGGACATACCAAATTTTTTTTAATTGTTTAATTTTTTTTTAATGAGGGAAGACCGCACCAGATCCATGATCATTAAATGAATACATCACCAGAACATTCCATCAGTACATGAATGGCACCAGCATCCTCATCAGTACTTAGATACAGCACCAAAACAACCATTAATACACTAATTCATTATTAAAACCATAATCGGTAATTGAATATAGCACTGGGACCATCATTATTAATTGAATACATCGCCAGAACCACCAACTGCACATGAATACAGTGAAGAGCAAAAGAGTATCAATCTTTTGAACTTTTGACTTTCAGGCTCCATATCTCACCATCCACTACTTATTTTATTGTGAGACTACCCTCATTTTATAGACAATCATCTTGTCTATCTCATATATAAACTTGAGTTGCAACTATTTGGCATATGATTAATTATGCAGATTCTTGTCATGTCACTGCACTGTTACTGTTTTGCTCCTAAAAATCTAAATACAATTTTTTATTATTTTATTAGTATTTTGTAAATCCACCTTTGGCTTTCAACACTGCCTGAATCCTTCTGGGCATGCTCTCGATCAGATTCAAACATGTCTTGACCGACATCTAATTCCGGGTCTCTTTTACATGTTCCCAGTTGGTGCATGCTCTTCGACTCGCTTGGATATGTATATAGTTTTTTATTCCATTCTACCCACAAGTGTTAAATTGGATTAAGGTCTGAGGTCTGTGGGGGCCAATCCAGCACTTCGACTTCATTGTCATTGAACCATTTATTTGCCAATCTCAACATATGCTTTGGTTCGTTGTCCTACTGGAACACTATGTTGTCCTTTTCATACCGATGGTACTCGAGTGTACAAAGTAATTAGTCTTGTAGGATACTCACATATAGCTCAGCATTGAGACCACCATCGATTCTGGTAAAGTATCCAACGCCTTTAGCTGTGAAACAACCCCATATCATCAGGCTTCCTTCACCGAACTTGACAGTTCCTTCAATTTCTCCATCCTTTAGCCCCATTTTCCTTTGTTTCTTCCAGACCCATTTTCACCCATCATAGCCTAGTCTATTGACTTTTGTCCCATAGCTCCAAACCACCCGTTTCCTATCTTCTACAGTTCACTTTTCATACCTTTTTGCAAA
Source organism: Phyllobates terribilis (assembly GCF_046119375.1). NCBI lineage: Eukaryota > Metazoa > Chordata > Amphibia > Anura > Dendrobatidae > Phyllobates > Phyllobates terribilis. Next base: position 31,226,654 of record NW_027362775.1, read on the forward strand.
CTTGTGTCGACGCTTCTTATGATGATATTGAAGTCGATGCTTCTTCATCTTTTTTTGAGCCACCATTCAAGACTTGTGTAACATGCGTTACACGGTGCTTGCATAGACATCTGTGATCTCACTATTACGAAACTTACAAGTCACTCCAGCCTGTGATATTGGAAGCAGACTTTGCATCCGTAAGTATGGCAAAAGAGGTGACGGGGAATGCATGATTGGAGCAGTAGGCTGGTACTCAAAAGGAGTTGGATATGCTGGAGACGTTGAAATGGTCTGGGAAGAAGCGCTCCCTGAAGGACGATACATTGCATACCGCATAGACTGCTCTTATCTAGGAGAGGCATCTGAGGTATCAGTGAGGAAGTGGTGGGTGCTGCCTTTCATGGTAATTGTAGGGTCTTGTGATGGTGTAGGTGTCTATCTGCCCTTTTTGACACCCACCTGGTTAGGTAAAATGCAATATCCAAGTAGTTGTTGGTGAATTAAGACCCATAAGAACAATGAACATTTCTTCACTCCACATTTGCAAGTACAACTCCCTCTACCTTGATGGTTTTATCATTTAAAATAGTATTTTTCTTTTCACTTTGACTCTTAACACAGACCTTGATTTGTATGTTTCTACAGAAAGAAATTCACAAGAAATGAGGAAACCCCTCCTTCGTCTTTTGTGGCTTTTGAAAGCGACGTTTTGTGAGTAATTTTGACAACATATAATAAGTTCAAGTTAAACTTCACTTAAAAGCTATGTTCACACATGTTGTGTTTTTTTTAGCATTTTTTGCTGCAGATTTTTATGCAAATTTTCAGCTGTGTTTTGCAGTACCTACCAGCAAAGTCTATGAGAAACCAGAATTGTCTGTTCACACATCATGCTTTTTTGTTGTTGCGTATTTTGTGCCTTGGTTGGGTTTTTGGAAAATAGAGCATGTCACTTTCAGCATTTTTGTCAGTGTTTTTTCACCCATGGGAAATAATGGGTGGTTGTAAAGGGAAGTGTTCCAGGTTGTACATGTATATACGTATCTGCATGCTAGCCATGCTTGCAGATAAGTATACATGTATATATTGGCCCCACATCTCCCCATGTGTTTCAGTCTGTTTGCTGCTGGGGGAGGTTTCAATAGAATGTCCAGCCATGTGCTAAAACAGGTTTTGCGAGTATGGTTGGACATGAACAAAGATCTTAGCCAGTGGGCAGGGAATAATACATCATTTCCTGTGACATGAAGCTGGACACTGGCTGGACTTAAAACCCCAGAATGCACATGTGCTAAGGCCCCTTAGACTCTTGAAGATGGACATAACAACACATGGCTGAGTATCTCTCTTTCCCTGTAACTTCTTTACTTACTAGCCCTACATACCCTGTACTAACCCTCCTAGATATTGATAGATATATATAGGCAAAGTTGGTATAGTTGGGTGGGCCGATATTGCATGAGTGATTAGCAAACGTGGGTGGAAAATATATTAGATAATTGGGAATTGTGAATCCGTTTTGTGTACTGTGTTAGTGTGATACCTAGTAATATATTAACTGTAGACTTTTGTGTAATAAATACCTTTTATTAGCACACGATTTTGTCTCAGTTGGTATATAGTATAAGGCCCAGATAACATTAGTGGAAATTAATTAAATAGTCAAAAATAATTAAATAGTCAAGTTTGATGTTAATAGTGAGGCTGAGTTCACACGATGCGTTTTTCATGCGTTTCCGCGGCGTTTTTGCAGTTGCGTAAACACCGCGGAAACGCATGAAAAACGCATGGTAGAAGGGCAGCAATGTTCCCCAATTGAAATACGCATGTGCTGTGCCCATGATGCGGATTTTTCCGCAGCGTAAATGCTGCGGTCAAAAATCCGCAGCATGTCAATTAATTTTGCGGAAACGCTGCTCTTTTGCCGCCATTGACTTGCATTAGACCGCATGGAATCCGCATCACTGTATATGTTGATGCGCTTTTCATGCGGTCTAATGTGCGGATGGTATCCGGGTGTGGAGGAGAGGACTCTCATCCAGACCCAGGTACCATTAAAAAAAAAAGAATAAAATAAAAAATATATATATTCTCACCTTCTGACGGCCCGCGCTGCGTCCTGCCGGCTTCCCGCGCACTTCGCGGTTGAATGAAGGACCTTCGCTGACGTCAGAGTCATGTGACGGGTCACGTGACGCTGACGTCGGAAGGTCCTAAAGTCTTCACTGCCGGCATCCGGAACCGATGAAGCAGGACACCGGGGGCCATCAGAGTGTAAAGTATATATTTATTTTTTATTTTTTGACATTCACACACTATATAAATCCATGCCGGTTGCATGGATTTATATAGTGTGAAGTTGACAAGCACTTTCCAAGTGATGCTAAAATCGCTTGGGAAGCACTTGTCAACCCGCATGCGGAAATGAAAGTGAAGACCGCTTCATTTCCGCATGTCCCTGGCAGGAAACCACATGTACAATCCGCATGCTTTTTTTCCTGCCAGAAAGATGCAGAAACGCTCAGGAAAAAATCCTGAGCATTTCTGCATAGTGTGCACATAGCCTTAATATCGGACCTCAGTAGAGGTGTAGGAGAGTGCCCCCATTAATTACTGATATTTTGGAGGAAAATCACGTCATTATACAGTGATGAATAAAACGCTAAAAAAATGCACCAAAATTTGCAGCAGCGTTTTTGATGGTGAAATAGAATGGGGTTCTTTTTTAACAGAACTTTATGTACATGCATAAATAGAGACAGGACAGTGAAAAAAATCGCTGAAAAAACTCACAAAAAATGCATCAAAAAACGCAGCAAAACGTTTTTGACGCAGCTGATTTCCTGCCAGAGATTGTGTTTTGATGCAGTTTTCTGAAGCTGAAAAACACAACATGTGTGAACACAGCCAAAGTAAAACTTAACCGGTTCCCGACCGCCCACTGTAGATAAACGTCCGCGCTGCCTGGACTCTGTGCAGCGCCGACGTTTAAAAACGGTGGGTGGTCGCGCAGCGCTCAGGACCCCCAGGGTCCTGCAAGCACTGCGATTCCGGTGCAGAGCGTTAGCTCTGACAGGGAACATCATCAGGCCCTGATTAGATCAGGTCCCGGTGATGTTAACCCTTTGCTGTCTTCTATATGCTGCGATCTATAGTGATCGCGGCAAATAGGAGACAGCAGGAGGAGAGGGGGTCGTCTTACCTCCGAAGACCTCCGTTTCCATTCAGGGCCTGGGGTTGCTATGGCAGCTGGAGGTCACATGACCGCCTCCAGCTCTGCCATATATGGTGTCCTGTCTGGCTCAGCCTGCAAGCTGAGCCAGAGAGGAGACTGACTGAAACAGTCAGTGAAGATCTCATGTAATGTAATACATGTCTATTACATTACATGAGATCAGTGATCAGAAAAATAAAAATTAATGTCCCATACAGGGACTAAGTAAAAATGTAAAAAAAAAGTAAAAAAAAAGTTTTAAAACTATTAAAAAAAAAATCACAAAATAAATAAAAATAAATAAATAAAATATTAAACCAATAAATCCATATATTTTTACAAAACCAAAAAAAGTACACATATTTGGTATCGCCGCGTCCGAAACAACCCGAGCTATAAAACTGTCACACTAATTAACTCCTTCTGTGCATACCGTAATAAAAATAAATAAAAAAACGGAGCAAAAAAATATGCTTTTTCATCATATCGCCAAACAAAAAGTGGAAAAAAATGCGATCAAAAAGCAGAATAGAAATAAAAATGGTACCACTGAAAACGTCATAAAAAAAAGCCGCCATACAGCTCCATCAGACGAAAAATAAAAAAGTTATAGCGCTCAGAATAAAGCAATGCAAAAAAATTTTTTTTTTCTATAAAATTGTTTTATTGTGTAAAAGTGCCAAAACATTAAAAAAAATACAGTAAGTGTAGTATCGCTGTAAACGTACTGACCCGAAGAATAACGCTGCCTGATCACTTTTACCACACGCAGAACGGCATAGAAAAAAACTCAAAAAACAATTCCTGAAGTGTTTGTTTTTGTTAATTTTACCTCCCAAAAAACAGAATAGAAAGCGATCAAAAAATGTCACGTACCCAAAAATGGTACCAATAAAAATGTCAACTCGTCCCGCAAAAAACAAGCCGTCACATGACTCTGTCGGCCGAAATCTGGAAAAATTATAGCTCTCAAAATATGGTGATGCAAAAACTAGATTTTGCAAAAAAAGCGTATTTTAGTGTGTGACAGCTGTCAGTCATAAAAACCCGATATAAATCTGGTATCTCTGTAATCGCACCGACCCGAAGAATAAAGTAATCTAATCAGTTATATCACACTAGGAACGGCGTAAAAAATAAATTAAACCAATTCTTCACCTGCTACTGATTTGTTTATTATGTCTCCCAAAGATCCCAGTAAGGCTCTGCTCATATTTATCCTGTGCTCTGCGCTGAGCACTTACACCAGAGTTTCCGTGTAAATCTCTGAAATACGTGATTCAGCCGGAACCCATGATGGAAGATTCCCTGTAATGAGGCAGATATAGGCACTGTGGACGCCGTCTAGCCTGGGATCCCATGGTGTCATTTGTTTTAGGCATGCATAAAAGTGCGGTTGGCCACAGTTTTGTGCACTTCTGAAAAAAAGGACACCGCTAAACAGAGGCCAGACGGAGTAGAGAGTAACTCTGCTGCCTCATTATAGTGAATGGATCCTGCAGGGGTTTCATCTGAATTACATCACTTGGAAATTTAGATGGAAACCCCGATGTAAGTGCTCAGCCTAGAGCGCCGGATAAATGTTACGTAAAATGTTCCCAATAAAAGCTTCAACTCAGTCCTCAAAAAAAGCTAGTCCCCACTCAGGTCCGTCATCTGTTAAAAATATAAGGGACTTCCAAGTTACTGGTAGCAGAAAGGCTCTGGAAAAGCAAAATGACCCTTGCCCCCCAAAAGAAATTCAGAAAATTTTGTGCTCCCAAATCCAAATGCCTATTCTACAATAATTTGTTCTCCAATTGTCAAATAGCACTCCGTACCCCCCAGATCTCACCGTATGGCTAAGTGGTACGATACAGCCACATATGGGGTATTGCCACTTTTAGAAGAAATTGTGTGACACATTTCGGCACCATTTTTACCCATTGCCCTGTGTGAAAATGTAAAATCTGAGGGTAAAACATTTTTTTGTGGTAAAAATATAATTATGCTTTTTTCACTGCCCAATGGTATAAATTTAAAAATTAAAAAATACTCACTACTTCCCTAGATGAATTCCTTGAGAGGTGTAGTTTACAAAATGGGGTCACTTGTGGGGGTTTCTGCTGTTTTGACATGTCAGCGACTCTTCAAATGTGACATGGTGTCTGCTGCCTATCCCAGCCAACATAGCGCTCCTTTCTCTTCCGAACCCTGCCGTACACCAAAGCAGTGGTTTTCCCCCACATATGGGGTATCGGCGTACTCAGGAGAAATTGTACAACAAATTTCATGGTGCAATTTATCCTGTTACCCTTATGATAATGCAAAATTAGGGAATGAAAAACATTTTTTATGGGAAAAATGTGAAAATTTTATTTTTACGGCTCAATATTATAAACTTCTGTGAAGCAGCTGGGGGTGCAAGGTGCTCACCACACATCTAGATAAGTTCCCTAAGGGGTCTAGTTTCCAAAATGGTGGCACTTGTGGGGGGTTTCCACTGTTTAGGCACATTAGGGGCTCCCCAAATGTGACATGGCGTCCGCTAATTATTCAAACAAATTTTACATTCAAAAAGTCAAATGGCGCTCCTTCCCTTTCAAACCCTGCCATGTGCCCAAACAGTAATTTGCCTCCACATATGGGGTATCGGCGTGTTCAGGAGAAATTGCACAACAAATTTCATGGTGCAACTTATCCTGTTACCCTTATGATAATACAAAATTAGGGAATGAAAAACATTTTTTGAGGGAAAAATGTTAAAATTTTATTTTTACGGCTCAATATTATAAACTTCTGTGAAGCAGCTGGGGGTGCAAGGTGCTCACCTCACATCTAGATAAGTTCCCTAAGGGGTCTAGTTTCCAAAATGGTGGCACTTGTGGGGGGTTTCCACTGTTTAGGCACATTAGGGGTTCCCCAAATGCGACATGGCGTCTGCTAATTATTCAAACAAATTTTACATTCAAAAAGTCAAATGGCGCTCCTTCCCTTTCAAACCCTACCATGCGCCCAAACAGTAATTTGCCTCCACATATGGGGTATCAGCGTGTTCAGGAGAAATTGCACAACAAATTTCATGGTGCAATTTATCCTATTACCCTTATGATAATGCAAAATTAAGGGATGAAAAACAGTTTTGTGGGAAAAATGTGAAAATTTTATTTTTACAGCTCAATATTATAAACTTCTGTGAAGCACCTTGGGGTTCAAGGTGCTCACCACACATCTAGATAAGTTCCCTAAGGGGTCTAGTTTCCAAAATGGTGTCACTTGTGGGGGTTTAGGTACATCAGGAGCTCTCCAAACGCAACATGGCGTCTGCTAATTATTCAGACAAATTTTACATTCAAAAAGTCTAATGGCGCTCCTTCCCTTCCGAACCCTGCAGTGCGCCCAAACAGTGATTTTCCCTCACATATGGGGTATCAGCACGCTCAAGAGAAATTGCACAAAAAAATTTGGGGTCCATTTTTTTCCTGTTACCCCTGTGAATATAAAAAAAATTGGGTCTAAAGTAACATTTTTGTGAAAAAAGTTAAATGTTAATTTTTTTCTTCCACATTCCAAAAATTCCTGTGAAGCATCTGAAGGGTTAATAAAGTTCTTGAATGTGGTTTTGAGCACCTTGAGGGGTGCAGTTTTTAGAATGTTGTTACTTTTGGGTATTTTCTGTCATAAAGACCCCTCAAAGTGACTTCAAATATGATGTGGTCCCTAAAATAATGTTTTTGTAAATTTTGTTGGAAAAATGAGAAATCGCTGGTCAACTTTTAACCCTTATAGCTCCCTAACAAAAAAAAATTTTGGTTCCAAAATTGTGCTGATGTAAAGTAGACATGTGGGAAATGTTATTTATTAACTATTTTGTGTGACATATCTCTCTGATTTAAGGGCATGAAAATTCAAAGTTTGAAAATTTCAAAATTTTCGCCAAATTTCCGATTTTTTCACAAATAAACACAAGTTATATCGAAGAAATTTTACCACTATCATGAAGTACAATATGTCATGAAAAAAACAATCTCAGAGTCAGGGGAATACATTGAAGCGTTCCAGAGTAATTACTTCATAAACTGGCAGTGGTCAGAATTGAAAAAATTGGCCTGGTCACGAAGGCAAAAACAGGCTCTGGTGCGAAGTGGTTAATAGTGCTGCGGTGTACAGAAACAGTTCCAGAATTTTGGGCTGAGGCCCTCCAGTCTTCCTCTATAGAGAGGGGAAATATGTGTGAAGGTACCCCAGGAGGGCTCCAAATGTGTGGGTAAAATATATATCCCTCGGGGGGGGAAATTGAAAAAAAGTTTAAAAAAATTTTTTTTGTGGACTTAGAAAATTTTCACACATGTGTCAGACTTCCAGAGAGGGGAGCATGTCAGTGCGCGCATCCGATTTCAGTTCCAGAGCGATTCATCCGATGAGTCCTTCATACTTAGTCGTTTTTGCAAAATTTTTGACTTTTTTGAAAATTTCACTTTTCTGTGAAAATCTCCGCTAAATGAGGTTATACTATGTTAGAGGCCATCCCAGGAGGGCTCCAAATGTGTGGGTAAAATATATATCCCACAGGGGGAAAATTGAAAAAAAGTCGAAAAAAAATTTTTTTTTGAGGACTTAGAAAATTTGCACACGTGTCAGATTTCCAGAGAGGGGAGCATGTCAGTGCGCGCATCCGATTTCAGTTCCAGAGCGATTCATCCGATGAGTCCTTCATACTTAGTCGTTTTTGGCAAAATTTCTGACTTTTTGAAAATTTCACCTTTTTGTGAAAACTTCCACAAAATGAGGTTATACTATGTTAGAAGGCATCCCAGGAGAGCTCCAAATGTGTGGGTAAAATATGTATCCCACAGGGGGAAAATTGAAAAAAAAGTTGTAAAAAATTTTTTTTGTGGACTTAGAAAATTTTCACACATGTGTCAGACTTCCAGAGAGGGGAGCATGTCAGTGCGCGCATCCGATTTCAGTTCCAGAGCGATTCATCCGATGAGTCCTTCATACTTAGTCGTTTTTGTCAAAATTTTTGACTTTTTGAAAATTTCACTTTTTTGTGAAAACTTCCACAAAATGAGGTTATACTATGTTAGAAGGCATCCCAGGAGAGCTCCAAATGTGTGGGTAAAATATATATCCCACAGGGGGAAAATTGAAAAAAAGTTGAAAAAAATTTTTTTTGTGGACTTAGAAAATTTTCACACATGTGTCAGACTTCCAGAGAGGGGAGCATGTGAGTAAGCGCATCCGATTTCAGTTCCAGAGCGATTCGCGCAATGAGTCCTTCATACTTAGTCGTTTTTGGCAAAATTTCTGACTTTTTGCAAATTTCACTTTTTTGTGAAAACTTCCACAAAATGAGGTTATACTATGTTAGAGGGCATCCCAGGAGGGCTCCAAATGTGTGGGTAAAATATATATCCCACGTGGGGAAAATTGAAAAAAAGTTGAAAAAATTTTTTTTTGTTGACTTAGAAAATTTTCACACATGTGTCAGACTTCCAGAGAGGCGAGCATGTAAGTAAGCGCATCCGATTTCAGTTCCAGAGCGATTCATCCGATGAGTCCTTCATACTTAGTAGTTTTTGCAAAATTTTGGACTTTTTTGAAAATTTCTCTTTTTTGTGAAAACTTCCACAAAATGAGGTTATACTATGTTAGAGGGCATCCCAGGAGAGCTCCAAATGTGTGGGTAAAATATATATCCCACAGGGGGAAAATTGAAAAAAAGTTGTAAAAAAAATTTTTTGTGGACTTAGAAAATTTTCACACATTTGTCAGACTTCCAGAGAGGGGAGCATGTCAGTGCGCGCATCCGATTTCAGTTGCAGAGCGATTCATCCGATGAGTCCTTCATACTTAGTCGTTTTTGTCAAAATTTCTGACTTTTTGAAAATTTCACAATTTTGTGAAAACTTCCACAAAATGAGGTTATAATATGTTAGAGGGCATCCCAGGAGAGCTCCAAATGTGTGGGTAAAATATATATCCCACAGGGGGAAAATTGAAAAAAAGTTGAAAAAAATTTTTTTGTGGACTTAGAAAATTTTTCAACTTGTGTCAGACTTCCAGAGAGGGGAAAATGTGAGTGAGCGCATCCGATTTCAGTTCCAGAGCGATTCGCCCGATGAGTCCTTCATACTTAGTCGTTTTCAGAAGTCACAATTTTGACTTCCAGGACCCGCAAAACGTTAGTAAATTGAGCCCGCTCCCCAGTTCCAAGCGTTTTGAGGTGTCCCTGGTTGCAGTAATGCAGCCTGCCCACTAGATGTCGCAAAAGAGACAAAAAGTGAAAAAGAACCAGAATGAGGAAATTCCAGGGAGCCGAATCCGCCTGACAGTTCCAGGCGATCGGGTACTTTTTGGAATGCGTCCCTAAAGTGGGTATAGGGTGACACTCCATACAAAGACCCAGTTTTGCACACCACCGGCAGAATATATGAGAGAGAGGTACCTCTCAGCCCCGACACATTTTGACTCATTTAAGCAGGTTTTCACCTCCGTAGGCCCGGGTACGCGTTTTGGCTATGAGTCCCTGTTCGGCTGGAGGTCTGCACCTTGGCTGAACCCAGGCTTCCGCAGCTGCGTGGGGGGACTTTTGCCGGTCGCCTATCCCAAGTCAGAGAGGTGTTCCTGGGTTGAAGTGAGCCTGGCCAGACCCCCCCCACGGGCCCTGGTTCTCCACATGGGGGCGCCGTCAAGGCTAAAATCTGGATTTTTAGGCCCGGGAGAGGCTCCATGAGGGCGGATGCTTTTGTGGCTTTGACCCCAGTTCCACATCCAGTACCCCCTCTGCAAGGGCGCCTGTACCCGAGTCTCGCTTCCAGGACTCTTGGGCACGTATTTCCCGACGACAGGGGTTAGCAGCCTCCGTACTTGGGCAAGTCCCTCCACGCACCCCTGCTCTTCCTCCGATCGATCTGGCGCAGCGCTCCCGGGTGGGGAGGTGGCGCCGCTCGCTCGGCCCGGGCTTTGGAGCTCGCGCTGGCTTAAGGTGAGCGGTCCCCTTCCTCCTCTACCCCCGGGCTTTCGACACCTATCTTTGGGCGCGCACGCCGGCCTCGCCTCCCGTCCGCGGAGGTGGCCGAGCCGTGGGGAGATTGGCCCGACCCGAGCGAAGGCAGCGGTCCGACGACCCGCACGGGCGAACGGCGTGGCGCCCACCCACCCAGGCGTGGGGGCCGTCGTCCGAATCGCTTCCTGTGCGGGGAAGCACACCGATCTTCTCCGAGGGCGGCCCTTTTCTTCCAGATGCGTAACCGGCCAGCGGAGGCCCGCGCCGCCCCTCGCGTCCGACAGGGCGGCCTCCGCGGCGGTGGCGACAGCGGCGGCGGTGGGTGGCGTCTCCGCGCCACTGCCGAGCTTCGCGATTTCCAGTCTTTTCCCGGGCCCCTACGTCAGTGGGGAGGACGACAGATGTGTGGAGGCAGGCGAAGGGGGTTCTCACCGTGTGGTGTGCCCCAGCCCGACCGTCACCTTTCCCCTTCGACCCTCATCCTCCCTGGCGGCTCGGCAGGGAGAAGGAGAGAGAGAGCGAGCGCGGAAACCCCAGAGCCAAGGGGTTAGATGGAGAACGGGAGAAGGAACGAGGGCCAAGAGGTAGGGAGTACGGTGAAAGGCCGACCTGGGGTTCCCCATGCGCTCCCGCCCCCGGGCGGGGAGCAGCCCTGGGAGG